>NW_027187367.1:14417139-14504487 GCF_028583685.1 Petaurus breviceps papuanus
GAGAGAGAGAGAGAGAGAGAGAGAGAGAGAATCATTAAATATCATTTTGGCTAAAGTCTGACTTAATTAATCAGACTACCCTGGCTCACTTTAAACAGACTTTTTCTGTCTCAGCCACTTCAGAGACTAGATAAGGCTGGGAGTAGGATTTAAAACAGGCACCCTGAGATCATAAATCCCAAACAGACCCAGCTTTGTCCTCCTGTTCTTGGAGAATACCTCTTGTTATGCCAACAAAGCCAGAATGGGAGCAAAATGGGCCTACTTTATGGTCCTTAAGGACAAGACCCTCAACTCATGGCATTAACTTGAGTAATGGGACTTTTTCTTACCTTAATATTTTCTGAATATATACCAAGTTATGGAATGTTAATGGTAAAGAAAACACAGGGGTGGCCAGGTAGCACAGCGAGTAACAGCACCGGCTCCAGTGTCAGGATGACCTGGGAATCAAATCTGGGCTCAGATACTTAGCACCACACCCAGAAATAACTGGCCGTGTAACCTTGGGCAAGTTACTTAACCCCGATTGCTTAAAAAAAACAACAACCCCCCCCCCCCCCAGATATTCTGAATCATAATTTCAATTGGCACTTTGTCAACTCTCTTGTTTTATTGTATTTACCATTTATTCAATTAAGAAAATTCCTTTCTTATACAACCATTAAACCATTATAGGGATCATAAATTTGTATAACTCAGCCACTCTGAACTGGGATGGTCCTAAAATGTACTTAATCTCTCTCATCCTTTTGTTCATCAGTCAGGACTTAGCTCTTGGCTCCTTGTACAAGTAATGCTATCCTTAAGGGAATAACAAATAAATGTTGCAATTTTATATTACTATTTGTCTGTATCCTTTAACCAATTTATTTTTTTCTTTTTGTTTTTGTTTTTGCTTTTTGGAGTGCAATTGGGGTCAAGTAACTTGCCCAAGGTCACATGGCTAGGTTTTGTGTGTGTGTGTGTGTGTGTGTGTTTGTTAAGTGTCTGAGGGCGGATCTGAACTCTGGTCCTCATGACTCCCGGGCCAGCACTTTACTCACTGTGTCACCTAGCTGCCCCCCTTTAACCAATTCTTAAATAGAGGTCGATTATATATATTAAGCAGTCAGAAAGAAAGAATACAAGAAGTAAGGAACCATAGAATCACAGAAAACTTTGTAGTTACTCATATGAAGGAGATAAAATCTTAAGATATGGTTCTCCAAAAAGCAAAAGTTAAAGACTTACACTTAAGAATTACTTACAAAGGTAAGTATAGTTCTAAAGCTGGGGGTGGGGGGGGAGGCCTTTAACAGAATAGATGACTTTCAAGCACTATTTATGGAAAGACCAGAATGGAATAGAAATTGTTAAATGCAATCTCAGGAGTCAAGAAAAATAGAAAAAAAGTAAATATTTTTGAGGAATTGGAAAGGCTGATTGATAAAAGTTCTTGGATCCTAATGGGGGAGAAAAGACTAGTATTCTCTTAGAATTCTTTCAGATAGAGCTAAATAAAACAGACACAGGTCCAGAGTATGGTTTTGTTCTGTTTTATTGGTGTTAAGAGAGGAAAGAAAAAGGAGGAAAAGCGAATACACTAGGGAATAAATGAAGATAAAGGGGTCCATAATTGGGGTCCAAGAGAAAAATATGCAAATATGAAGGAAGAGGTGGGGAGGGTAGGCATCTCATGACTTCACCCTTACTTAACTCAATATAAGAAGTTTGAATAAACACAATGATATGTAAATAGGACATTGTAAAAATACTTTAAATTCAACACGAAAATAAGGATAGGAAAAGGGGGTGGGGATAATCAGTGGAGTAGACTTGGGAATAGAATGGTCATAAGCAAAGCAAATTTAAACTTCAGAAACTTTATCATAGAATTGAAGGATTTACAAGTTTAAAAGGGATTGTTTAGTCCTACACAAAGGAATCCCCACTATAACATACCCAACAGAAATACAAAATATTAATTTTACTATATGCTCTACAAGTCATTCTCAAGTTTATTTTCCCCCCTCTTTCCTGTCTTTTTTTAAAAAGTTTTTGTATTCATTTCGAACTTAGATACAAAAAGAAAAAAAGATAACACTTCCATGTACACATCATAACATAAAGATAGGATTCAATATAAAAACATTTCCTTTTCAGATGGCTTACTTAAAAAAAATACACATTATTTTCAAAGCTACCCTTCTTTTCTGTGTTTTCTTCCAAGTTTTCTTTTGTTCTCTACTGTGCACTTTTAATTTTTTTTCTCCTTTACTCCTCACTCCACCCTAGAGAAGGCTACAATTAAATATACACACACATATGCACGCACATGTGTAAAACCATACTATACATGCTTCTATTTATTGGTTCTTTCTCTGGAGGTAGATAGCATGTACTTTCATGATCCTTTGTAGTTGGTTTGAGTATTTATAATACTAAAGATGAATTAGTCATTCGAAGCTGTTCTTAGGACAATATTTCCATTAATATGTACAACATTCTCTTGGTACTGCTCATTTTACTTTTCATTATTTCATGCAAGTCAGCAAACTCGTCATTTTTTTTAAAGAAATTTATTTATTTTTAGTTTTCAGCATCCATTTCCACAGGATTTTGAGTTACAATTTTTCTCCCCATCTTTTCCCTACCTCCACCCCAAAATAGCAAGCCTACTGTTCCCTTATATCCACCCCCAAAAACCTCCCTAACTTTCTAGTAGGGCAAGATAGATTTCTATACCCTAGTGCCTGTATATCTTATTTCCCAATTGCATGTAAAGAACAATATTTTTTAAACATTTGTTTTTAAAACTTTGAGTTCCAGATTTTTTCCCTTCTTCCCTCCTTACCTGCCCCCACTGGGAAGGTAAGCAATTCAATATAGGTTGTACATGTGTAGTTACCCAAGTCATTTCCATAGTAGTTATATTGTGAAAGACTAACTATATTTCCCTCATCCTATCCAGGCCCCCACTTTTTCTATTTTCTCCTTAGACCCTATCCTTTTTTTAAAAAGTTCGCTTCTAACTACCTCTCCCCCAATCTGCCCTCCCTTCTATCATCCCCTCTCTTATCCCCTACCCCCCTATTTTCCTGTAGGGTAAGATACCTAATGGAGTGTGTATGTTATTCCCTCTTTAAGCCAAATTCAATGAGAATAAGGTTGTCCCATTCCATTTTACCTTCCTGCTCTTCCCCTCCATTGTAACAGTTTTCTCTAGCCTCTTTCACATGAGATAATTTATCCTAATCTATCCCTCCCTTCCTCCTTTTCCCAATAAATTCCTCTCTCACCTCTTAATTTTTTCTGTCTATGAACATACATATGCCCACACTTACATATATATATATACACATATATACTCTCCTATACACACACATATATGTATGTACACACACATATATAAATATGTATACATATATATTCCCTTGAACTATCTTCATACTGAGAAAAGTTTCATGAGTTACAATTATTTTTCCATGTAGTAATGTAAATAGTTCAACTTTAATAAGTTCCTTATGATTTCTTTTTCCCATTTACCTTCTCATGCTTCTCTTGGTTCTTGTATTTGAAAGTCAAATTTTCTGTTCAGGTCTGGTTTTTTCATCAAGAATGCTTGAAAAATTCCCTATTTCATTGAATGACCATATTTTCCCCTGTAACATTATACTCAGTTTTACTGAGTAGGTGATTCTTGGTTTTTGTCCTAGCTCCTTTGGCCTCCATAATATCATATTCCAAGCCCTTTGATCCCTTAATGTAGAAGCTGCTAGGTCTTATGTTATCCTGATTGTGCTTCTACAATTCTCAAATTGTTTCCTCCTCACTACTTGTAGTATTTTCTGCTTGACCTGGGAACTCTGGAATTTGGCTATAATATTCCTAGGAGTTTTCTTTTTGGGACCTTTTTCAAGAGGGGAGCAGTGAATTCTTTCAATTTCTATTTTGCCCTCTGGGTCTAGAATATCAGGGCAATTTTCCTTGAGAATTTCTTGAAAGATGGTGTGTAGGCTCTTTTTTTCATCATGGCTTTCAGGTAGTCCAATAATTTTTAAATTATCTCTCCTGCATCTATTTTCCAGGTCAGTGGTTTTTCCAAGAGATATTTCACATTGCCTTCTATTTTTTCATTTGGTTGGATCTGTTTTATAGTGTCTTGATTTCTCATGAAGTCATTAGCTTCCAATTGCTCCAATCTAATTTTTAAGGAGTTATTCTTTTCAGTGGGTTTTTGAAATTCCATTTCCATCTGGCAAATTTGGATTTTTAAGGCATTCTTCTCTTCACTGGCTTTTTGGGTCTCTTTTGCCATTTGAGTTAGTCTATTTTTTAAGGTGTTATTTTCTTCATTGTATTTTTGGGTCTCCTTTAGGAGGCTGTTGACTCTCTTTTCATGATTTTCTTTCATCATTCACGTTTCTCTTCTCAGTTTTTCTTCCACTTCCCTTACTTGATGTTCAAAATACTTCTTGAGATCCTCCATGGCCTGTAATCAATTCATATTTTTCTTGGAGGCTTTTGATGAAGGAGTTCTGACTTCACTGTCTTCCTCCTGCTCCATGCCTTTGTCCTTTTTGTCCCCCCAAAAGGATTCTATGGTCTGTTTTTGCTTCATCTGCTTGCTCATATTTCCAGCCAATCACTTGACTTTTGAGCTCTTTACCATGGTAGAACTCTGTTTCCAGAATGGAGAAAGCTCTGTCCCAAATTGCTGGGGGTTTCACAGCTGCCAGAGGTATTAGGAGGGCACCCTCTCTACAGCCCCCACAAGCTCTGGCTCACTGGTCACACATCCCAGGACCACTACCCAGAATGTGATCCAAATCCAAGCAGGTTAAAGCCACTGAATGGTTTCTTGGTCCCCCTACAATCTGCAGGCCAGGAGGTCCTGAGGCAGCCACAGGGTGGCTGCACAGTCTCTATACCTCCACCACCTCTCACCCCAGGGGCAGGGGCCAGACCATGCTCTTCCATCCCCCCCTGTTCCAACAGAGTTCCACACTGACCTTTTACTTTGTCTTTGGTGTTTTGGGGTTGAGAAGTCTGGAAACCTCCACAGCTGCTGGTGATTCACCATCCTGAAGTCTGCTCTGACTGCTGCTGTATGGGGCTGCCCTGGGGCCAGAACCACATGGCTGGTGGGGATTGTGCTCAGCTCCTAGCTTAGAGCTATAGACCCTTCCTGCTAGGCTGCCTGGCTGCCTTCAGTGGGAGATTTGTTTATCTCTGTCACTTTGTGGGTTCTGTAGCTCTAAAATTTGTTTAGAGTCATTTTTTTTACATGTATTGGAAGTGATTGGAGTGGGAGCCCATGCCAAGTTTGTGCTTTTACTCTGACATCTTGGCTCAGCCCCAAACTCATAATTTCTTATAGAACAGTAGTATTCCTTCACAATCATACAACACAACTTGTTTAGCCATTCCCCAATTGTAGGGTTTCTATCATTTTACTTAATCTGATAAGTATAAGATGATATCTCAAAGTTGTTTTAATTCACATTTCTTTAATCAATAATGATGTAGAGCATTTTATATGATTATACATTGTTTGAATTTCTTCATCAAAAATTGTTTATACCCTTTAACCATTTATCAATTGGGGAATGACTCATATTCTTATAAATTTGACAAATTCCCTCATACATTTGAGAAATAAGACCTTTATCTGAGAGATTGTCTATAAAATACATACACAAACACATACTCTCACACACACTATTTTCCGTTTTTCTTTTAATATCGACTACACTGTTATTATTTGTACAAAATCTTTTAAATTTAATGTAATTGAAATTATCCATTTACACCTCGCGATGCTCTCTCTTGTTTATTCATAAATTATCCTCCTATCCATAAGTCAGATAGATTATATGCCCCTTGTTCTTCTAATTTCTTATGTTATCTCCATTTAAATATAGTTTGTGTATTCATTTTGACCTTATCTTGGTAAATGGTGTAAGATATTGGTCTGTGCCCAATTTCTGCCAGACTGCTTTCCAGCTTTCCCAACAGATTTTACCAAATAATGAAATTTTATCCCCAAAACTTAAATCTTTACATTTGTCAAACATAAAGTTATTATAATAATTCACTAATATGTATTGTGTGTCTACTCTGTTCCACTGATTTACCTTTATTTCTTAGCTAGTACCAGATAATTTTTGAGAATTGCTGCCTTATAATAGAGTTTAAGACCTGCTACTGCCAGACCTCCTTCCTTTACACTTTTATTAGTTTCTTTGAAATTATTGACTTTTTGTTCTTCCAAATGAATTTTGTTATTTTTTCTAACTCAGTAAAAATTTTTTTTGATAATTTAATTGGGATGGTATTGAATAAATAGGTTAGTTAGATAAAATTGCTGTTTTTTATTATATTGGCTTTGCCTATCCACAAACAATTAACATTTCTCCAATTATTTAAATCTGACTTTATTTGTATAAAGAGGGTTTTATAATTATGTTCATGTAGTTCCTGAGTCTATTTTGGCAGGAATACTGCCAGGTATTTTATAGTCTACAATTATTTTAAATGAAATATCTCTTACTATCCCTTCTTGCAGAGTTCTGTTGGTGATAAATAAAAAATGCTAATGATATAAAATATATATAATAAATAAATAATTTATATATTTATATAAATATATAAAATATAATAACATAATAATTATGTAGGTTTATTTTATATGCTACTACTTTGCTAAAATTATTAATTGTTTCAACTAATTTTTTATCTGAATCTTTAGTATTTTCCAAATATATCATCATATCATCTGCAAAAAAGAGATAGTTTATCCATCATTGCCCATTCAATTTCTTTTTTCTTGTCTTCTTGCTATTGTTAGCAATAGCTAAAACAATATTGAATAATACTGATGATATAGTGTGTTTCCCTGTTTATCTCTTTTAGTTAAATCTCTTTTATGTATTTATTTATTTAATTTTGCTTTTTGGAGGGCAATTGGGATTAAGTGACTTGCCCAAGGTCATACAGCTAGTTTTTGTGTCAAGTGTCTGAGGCCGGATTTGAACTCAGGTCCTCCTGACTCCAGGGCTTGTGCTCTATTCACTGTACCACCTAGCCACCCAAAATCTCTTTTAGTTATTTTAGATGATTGCTATTCCTGCTTTTTTTACATCAACTGAAGCTTAATAAATTCTACTCCAGCCCTTTATTTTAACTCTGTGAGTATCTCTCATTTTCAATCATGTTTCCTCTGATTTTGATTGTTGGATTTTGATTTTTAATCTATTATGCTATTCCCATTTTATGAGTGAATTCATCCCATTCACATTCAAAGTTATAATTATTAGTTTTGTATTTCCCTCCATCCTATTTTTCTTCACTATCTTTCTCAACCTATTTACCTTATCCCTTCTCACCCATCTAATTTGCTTCTGCCCACTACCTTACCCTCCTAATCTATCCATGCCTCTAAGAGTTCCTCCCTTATCCTCTCCCCCACCCTCCTTCTTCTTGATCTATACACCCTTCTAAAAGTCCCTTCCTCATCCTATCCCTTCCCCCTCCTATTTCTTTATAAATTTAGAAGACTTTTATACCCTTCTAGATGTATATGTTATTCCTTCTTTAACCCAGTTCTGATGTAAGATTCCAGTACTCCACCCCACCTGTTACCACTGTAACAGTTCTTCCATTCATGTCTCATTTGTTGAATTGCTCCATTTTAACTCTCCCTACCCAATTGTATTTTTTAGAATTACCCCATCATACTCAACTCAATTCCAAGCCTTCTATGTGTGCTCTTTTAAACTACCTAAATAACAATAACATTTTTTAAGAGTACAAATAACAGGGGCGGCCAGGTGGCTCAGCGAGTAAGAGCACCTGCTCCAGTGTCGAGATGACCTGGGGATTGAATCTGGGCTCCGACACTTAGCACCACACTCAGAAATAAATGGCCGTGTAACCTTGAGCAAGTTACTTATCCCCGATTGCTCATAAAAAAAAAAGAGTACAAATAACATTTTCCCATATTAAAAGTAAACAGCCCCACCTATTGAGTCCCTTATCATTGATGTTTAATGTTTCCCTTATGTTTCTTCTTTATTTTATATGTTACATTTTCCATTGAGTTCTGGTCTTTTTGTCACAAATACCTGGAAGTCTTTCAATCCATGAAATATATATATAATTTTTTTTCCCCATTCAAGATTACACTCAGCTTTGCTTGGTAAGTTATTCTTGGTTGCAAGCCCAGCTCTTTGCTTTTTGAAATATGATGTTCCAAGTCCTTTGGACTTTTAATGTAGAAGCTGCTAGGTCTTGTGTTAGCCTGATTGTAGTGCCACAGTATTTAAATTTTTTTTTCTTGTTACTTGTAATATTTTCTCCTTAACCTGGGAGCTTTGAAATCTGGCAATGATATTCCTGTAAGTTTTCACTTTAGAATCTCTTTTAGGTGGTGATTGATGAATTTTTTTCTATTTCTATTTCCCCCTCTCATTCTAGTACCTCAGGGCAATTTTCCTCAATAATTTCTTGTAATATTGTGTCTAGACTTTTTTTTTTAATCTTAACTTTCAGGTAATCCAACAATTCTTACATTGTCTCTCCTTGATCTGTTCTTCAGGTTAGCTGTTTTTCTAATGAGATGTTTCATACTCTCTCCTAATTTTTCATTATTTTGATTTTGTTTTGTTATTTCTTGGTGTATCACAACATTTGCCCAGTTCTAGTTTTTAAGGATTTATTTTCTTAAGTTTCTGGATCTCTTTTTCCAATTGCTTAATTTTCTTTTCATGATTTTCTTGATTTCCTTGGATTGCTTTTATTTCTTTCCTAATTTTTCCTCATCCATTCTCATTTGATTTTTAAAGTCCTTTTTAAGCTCTTCTAAGAACTCTTTTTTGGGCTTGTGACCATTTGACATTTTTCTTTGAAGTAGAAGAGTTTTAGGTTTTTTTTTTTTTAGCTTCACTATCTTCTTCTCAGTGAGAACCCTATAGTAGCTATCTACCTTTGGGTTCTTTTTCCTTTGCTTGCTTGCTTGCTTGCTTATGTATGTATGTATGTATTTATTTATTAATGTCATCTCATTATTATTGTCAGGTTCTAGAGGTGTGGGGGATGATGCCTCAGGCTTCAGGTTTTACTGTTGTTTTCTAAACTCTGTCTGGGAGCCCATCTTTGGGCACTCCTCTCTTCTTTTGAACCATGGCTAGGGCCTCCAGTCACACAGTCATTGCAAATGCTCTTGCCCTCTGTAGTCCCTCTCCTGATGCCAACTTCAGCTCACCCCTCTGCCCAGAAACTGAAACCAGGAATGCTGCTCTCCTGCTAGTGTGCAAAGCCAGCTAGTTCCTACTCCTCTGCTAGTGCACCAGCTGGGTGTGTGCTTACTCCTCCTTGCCCACAATCACAATCTGGACAGTGTCTGGTCAGTGCTCCTATGTCTGGCATCCAGTGACTGAGGAAGACCCTTCAATCTTCTCTCTTTCAGCGGCCTAACCTGCACACAGTCTACCAGGTCTAAATTCTTGAGCTGAGGCTGCTGCCTGACCAAAGGGTTTATTGTTTGTTAATTCAGCAGAGTCTGCCTAGAGGTGTTTGTACTTCAATCAGGCCAATTCTCTGCCCCTGGAGGTTGGGTCTTAAGATCCTTTCCACTTGTCTTAGGAGGACAAATGCTTTACCTAGATTTTTAATTATTTCTGCCTCTCAGAATTCCTTTTGAGGCAATATTTTTATTGTGTTTGTGGCAGAATTTTGGAGAGCTCAGTGTTTCCCATATTCCTCCATCTTCCCAGAATCCTCCCCGAAATTTCTTTTCATGAATATTCTGTGTCTTCTGGTGATATATGCCATAAATAGAAACTTGAACTAAAGCATGTTCTCTGCACTGTTGACAAAGATCAAGACCCAGGAATCAAATGAGAATTCCAGAGTTGGAAGGGACCTCAGTGACCATCTACTTCAGCCCCTACTCAAAAGGAATGCCAGCCTTCCATGATAGCAAATGATTATCCAGCCTTTGCCTGATGATCTCTAAAGCACTCTCAATTTTAGAAATGATCGGTAGGACTTATATGTAGAAATTACTATATTTCTTACTTCTCAAAGGAACTCATTTCACTTTTAGATAGCTATAATTATTCATCTTTTCTTCATTGATCAAGCTTAACTTTGTGACTTCCACCCTAGTTCTGCCCTTTGGGACCAAACAGGACAAGTTTAATCCTTATTCTTCATGACAATTCTTCAAAAAGATGAGCACAGCTATCATATCTTTACTATCCCCAAGTCATCTATTCTCCAAATTAAATATGCCTGGTTCATCCCTCTTTATATCATTTCCCACCCGCCTAATATCTTGTATTTCATGATCCCTAGAAAATCGATAAGTCTATAACACATACCTGTACCAGACGTAGGACTTCATCATGCCCCCCTGTGATAGTAATGGCATTTAAAGATTCCCATGTATTGGCTTGGTTTTTCAAAGTGATTGTGTTAAAACCCAGAGCTTGTTAATCCCACCTGTGGGATGGACTTGTTGATGTGAAAAGAGAGTCCTGAACTGGGAGGAGCTGGTGACGTAGATTTGGAGAGACAAGAGAGAGGCAGAAGAACTTTTTGGAAGCAGCACTTCGTGGAGGCAGAGAAAGACTAAGAGAATTGCTGGTGGCCACTTTGAATTGCCCTGGACTTTTGAGACCTGCCCCCTGAGCTGCCAAGGACTGAGGAGACATGGCTGTTTTGCTGGTACTTTGTCTGTCTGTTTTGATGTTGTTTTGCCAGATTTGTCCACTGGTGAAAGACAGTCCTTTTGTTGAAGAAGTCCTGGAACCTGGCTGTTGGATAAGAAGCCTGGAGACTGTCCTGCAGACAGAGAGTGAATACTGTCCACTGGTGAAGGACAGTGCTGTTGTTGCAGGGGTCTGGAGACTGTCCTGCAGACAGAGTGAATACTGTCCACTGGTGAAGGGCAGTGCTGTTGTTGCAGGGATCTGGGAACCTTTCTGTTGGTTCAGAAGCCCTGAAGAAGGATTTTCTTGTTGTATGTCTACAGAAATACTGGGAGAGGGTTTTGCTAATGTTTTCAGGGGTTCTAGGACTGTTCTACAGACAGAGGATGAATTAATGAAGAGACTGGCAATGTATCTTGTGGCCTTGCTAAGCCTGGTCTCCCCAGGAACTAAGATTGCTGAGAACTTGCCTCTTGCCAAGATGAAGAAAAGACCTCCATTTGGGTATTAAGTGCTGTGCTTAAACTTGATGTAACTCTGGGGTAGATTCAATTGTGATCCAGGGGTGGGGAACTTTTGACCTTTTTGTATTTTATGGTTGAGCAAATGAATGTACTTTACTTAGATTGGAAACTAATCTCCATTTGAGAAGAGGGGCTATGTGGTGGACTAAATGAAGGTACAGCCTAGGGGTAGAGTAGTATTTAGAACAGGGACTTTGTGATTGATTGAATGAATGGAAGGTCCTGGGGTGGGGTAGTACTTGGAGATTATTTAATCACACTTAGTGAATGCTGTATTTTGAATGATGTCATGTTTTGACCTTCTCTGTTCTTGGTTTGTCACTGAATAAAATGGAGAGCACCTATGCTGGTATTTTGAACCTTGGGAAGTTGCCTTTCCTTGGTGTTATAGCACACCCCCCAACCAGGTATCCTTCTCCCCACCTTGCCCCAGCTTTTAAGCTTCTTTTTAGGTGTTGTCTTCCTTCATTAAATTGTCAGCTCCTTGAGGGCAAGGATAGTCTTATGCCTTTTTGTATCCCCATCGCTTAGCTTAGTACCTGGTAGATAGCAGACACTTAATAAACGTTTATTGATATGTGATAAAATCATTTCCTTTCTGATTGCCATCCTTTGGGCATTCTTTAGTCTAACAATGTCTTTCTTATGACTTTTAATAATGTCTTTCTTTAACATTGTCTTTCAAATATGAGCATAGTAATCCAGATGAGTTCAGACAGAGGCAAAAACTGTGGGACTATCATTTTAATGTTCCTGGAAGCTATTTACCCCTTAATGTAGCCCAAGATTGCATTAATCTTTTTGGATACCATGTCACACTGCTGATATATTGTGCTTACAGTAAACTAAACCCCCCCTATCCTTTTCAGAACAATTGCTATCTATATATATCTACTCTATCTTATATTTGTGTAGCTGATTTTTTGTACCCAGGTACAAGACTTTATATTTATTCCTATTGAATTCAGCTCAATACTCTAGCATATATAAAAAAAAATCCTTTGTATCCTGATTCTATCATCATAGAGGAGAGGATTAAAAAGGATGAAAGAAGGTATAAGAACCAGACATCAAGATTTGAGCATGGTGAAGAGAGAAGATAAAGAGGACCAGGAACCAAGCACTTCATTTATAGTTATACTCTTATTGATTATTTCATTTCTTTCTCTAAACCCTTCTTATGATGGACAAAATTACACAATTAACAATCATAACAGTGAATGTGAATGAGATAGTCTTGTCTTTAAAATGGAAGAAAGTAGCAGAAAGGATTAGAAAGCAGAATCCAACAACATGACATTTACAAAAAAAACATTTAAAACAGAGATTCATGCAGAATTAAAGTGACAGGCTACAGGTACACTACTAGTAGGTGTCAGATGAAGGACTTGAATTCAGCCTTTCTTGACTTTGAGTGTATACTCTATATGCTATGCTGCCTCTTATATGTGAAAACAACATTATTCCATCATAAGGAATGGCAAATATGAAGAATTCAAAGAAGAATGGGCAGCCTAGCTTGAAGTGATTTAGAGTATAAAAAGCAGAGTGAAAAGAATGATAGATACAATGGCTGTAATATCATAGATAAAAGCTAATCCCACAGCTAAGATGTAAGACAAAAAAAAAAATGAAGGGCTCTAGCAAAATTCATTATGCCTCAGGCAAATTCAGAAAAGGGATAGCAATTATGATCTCAGAAAAAGCAATAGTAAAAATAGAAACAGTTAAAAGAAGTGACAAAAGATTGGAATAGTCAGTTTTGGAGGGTAATGCAAAGATATTCACACTAATGTATTATTAGTGGAGCTATGAATTAGTCCAATCATTTTGGAAAACATTTTAGAGTTATTCAGATAATTTAACTAAGATATATGTGTCCTCTGACCCAAAGATTCCTAGCAAATACCCCAAAAAGACCCAAGAAAGAAAAAATCAATGAATCATTAAAAAGTAAATAAATAAACACAGGGGAGAGACAATTGAGAAGTGGACACAGACAGTCAGAGTGGTGTTGGAACTGTCATGTTAGATTTGAAATATACAGAAAAATAAACTGTACTTGGGGAAGATACAGTTTCATGTTTAATCCCTCTTTCTCTGTTCATTGCATAGGGAAATGTTGGTGTTTATCAGGTTCATAATAATTAATAAGAAACTTAAAAAACATACTATCATCATGTAATCAAGCATGTGTCAAATACCTACTGTGTGACTTAGGTGACTGTGATGGGTGCTGGAGATACAAACTAAAAAAGAAATAGTTCCTGCCTACAAAAAGTTTATGTTCTATTGGGAGAGAGAACGTGTACATAAATAGGCTTATATAAAATAAAATTACAGGATAAATTTGTGGGAAGAGGGCATTAGCAGTAGTAGTGATTAGGAAAGATTTCATTTGGAAAATGATACTTGAGCAGAGTTTTCAAAGGAACAAGGGACTGTGAGGTGGGAACAACTTCTGATTATGGGAGATAACCAGTGGAAAGGCAGAAAAATGAGAAATGGAATGCCATGTATGAGAAAAAGTAAGAATGCCATTTTGACTTGACCATTAATGTGAATGGAGGAGAGTACTATGCAATAAGACTGGAAAGGTAGTTTGGAGGCTTTAAAGTAGAGAGGAACTTATATTTGATACTAGAGGCAATAGTGAGGCCTTTGGAGTTTATTGAATGGGGAAGTAAGATAATCAGATCTACACTAAGAATCACTTTGGCTGCTGTGTAATAGATGTACTAGAGAAAGGAGAGATTTGAGGGATAACCAATTAGGAAGCTTTTGGAGTAGTCCAGACAAGAGAAAATGAGAGCCTGAACTATCATCATAGCTGTGTATGAGTAGAGAGAAGGGACATATATGAAAAATGTTGTGGAAGTAAAAACAAGATTTAGCAGGTGATTAGATATATAAAATGAAAAAGAGTAAGGCTAAGCCTGTGGTTGTGAATCTGTGTCACAGGAAGAATGTTGGTGCCCTCAGAAATAGGGAAGTTCAGAAGACAAATGGATTTTGAGGAGGAAAGATAGAAGTAAACAGAATCAGGAAAACAATATACAAAAAAAGCTACAATACAATACAATACAAATAGGAAGAAAAATAAAATAAGTCTGAAAGCCCTATTATTTTAATGACCAATCTTGGCCCCAAAAAGCGATAAGGAAAATATACATTTATTCCTTCCTTGTGGAGGTAGGGAACAGTGGTTGTGAAATATTTAATAAACTGTCAGACACACAGTAACATACACTGTCTTTTTTTTTCTTTTTTAAAATCTTTGTTAGAAGGAAAGACTCACTGGATAAGGGTATGGTGATAGATATACTTGGAAATAAATGTGATATAAAAATGTATCAATAAAAATTTAGCTGGATTAAATTTTGTTAGGAATCAATAAAACTCAATTTGAAGAATCCACTGTCTTATTCTTTTTGAAAATCAAGCCAATATTTTCACCTCTCCAATTCTCTTTCTTTCCCAATAATTCTTTAACAGCTGCCAATAGTTTACGTGGTAATCACATCCATAAGTTCTTTTGGTACCATGGGATGCAATTCATTTAGGCCTGCTAACCTGAACACTTCAAAGGTACATAGGTACTTTCTTCTTAGATCTTCATTTATCTTGGGTTTCAATTCCCTAATAACCATTATTTCCTATACTTCCCAGTTTGAAGATTATTTTCCTTGGTAGATCTTCAGAAACAAAATAAAAGTTGAATGTTTCTGCCTCCGTTCCATTATCTATTACTATCTTCTCATTTATCCCAAGCACTGATCCTATTCTTGAGCTTCTTTTCTCCTATTTTCCTTTGCATTGTTGCAAGTTTAAGTTTGGCTTTGGCTAATGTTCCTCCTCTCTGTTCTTAAAGGGCCATTATGTTCTTTACAGTGAGCTTCTTGGTGCTTCCATTTTCAGTATGGAGACTCCCTGCAAAACTTCATGTACACATCATATGGCATTTGGGGCACAGCAATTGTGACTCTTTTTTGTTGTTGTTGCTTTTTTTGGAGGGGGAGGAAGGAAAGTTGGGGTTAAGTGACTTGCCCAAGGTCACACGGCTAGTAAGTATATCAGATGTGTGAGGCATGACTCTCAAGTATAAGAAGTTCAATTCAACTTATTTGCTGCCTTCATTAAGCCTGCAGAAAAGTTTATCAACACTATTCATTATTCTGTGAGGGAGTATATTATATAAGTTGTCCACTGGGGGCAACTTTGGGTCTGCTATGCTTTAAAAATCCCCATTCCACAGGCAAATATATGGATTACCTCACCCAAACCCACAGATGACACCCCCACTGCTATGCTGAAGCCACATGGCTTGAAATAGCAGCACTGTGGGATACTACTGTGCTGTAAGAAATGATGAGCAGGTTAATTTTAGAAAAAACATGGGAAGACCTGCATGAAATAATGAAGAATAAAATGTGCAGAACCAAGAGATTTTGTGTACAACAACTTGTTTGGATAAGAAGGTGCTTGGATGATGATCAAGGTAGAAACTCCTTCTTGGCCCCCACCTTTTTGTGGGAGGCACCACCCTTTCCCAGTTCCTCCTTTTGGATATATGTGTCTTTCTCTCTAATCCACAAGAGTAGGAATGAAGAACAGAAGGGGAAAGTGTGTATACACCACTTCTGTTCTCTGAAATATAACTGGTTCAAATCACCCTGTGATTTGTAGTAGCTACTCAGCTACTACATAGCAATTATGGTCTTTGTCGTAGCATCTCAGCATTTATTCCCCTGACAATTCTCTCACAGTATTGTTCTAGGCCACATCAGCTATTGTGGGGGGAGCAATATCTTAGCCTCTCCTCTCTGGCAAATTAGTCTAGTCTTTCCTTAAAAGATATCCCAACGCTCATAGAGATTTGATTGTTTCAGGGTGTTTGGGATGAAAAACCTCATCCAAATTTAATCAAGACCATGGAGGTCTCTTAGGATAAGAACAGAAATGTATTGTCTTCCTCGAGAGAAGAGGTCAGTCTTCCCCATGACTGATCATGAGGAAGAAGAACGTTACAAAAGGCAGAACAAGAATTTATACCCTAATGCAGTCAAACCCCCTTCTCCCAGCTGTCCCTTCTCCCATTGGCTGAGAGGTGGGCTCAAGTATCTGCACGAAAATCTTCCCCAGTGGCAAATAACAGGGAAGCCCACCACTATCCTGCAGTGGCTGGGAAACAGGCTTACAAAGAACAAGGATGCTGATTGACAGCAAGGGAAAGGGGGAAGGGTCCCAAATCAAGGGAGCGAGCTCAGGCTGTCCCAGACTCCCACTGGCTGGGAGGAGGGGCCCACAGAGGTGGGGAAATCAGAAAGACTCCTGAAAGGGCTTGCTGCTGATTGACAGCAGTAATGGAGGGAGGGAGGGTAGAGGTGAACTAAACAGTCAGAACTGACAGCAATTTATAAGATCCATTCTGAGGAGTTTTCAAGTTTTCACTCCCCAGACAAGGGGACTAAAGATTCAGACTGTTGACATCACTTCATAGTCCCCTGAGTACAAAACTGGAAGAGTTGCTGTGGCACCCTTAAATGCTAATCTGGCATACTGTGATGGACAGCTCAGGCAAGGGAACTTTGCTTAGACAAATCAGCTCAGGGTGTCCTCATTGCATATCCTTGTTGCCTTCACCTGCTAGGGCTAAGTAAATATCCTTCTATTAACTGTTGAATAATCTGTGAAGTATCTCATTCTGTCCTAATATTGTATCTAAATTACCAAGGGACTGGCTTGAGTTAGACCCACAAGAGCAACCATGCTTGGGTCCCTGGCACAGCACACAGCAACTGCAATAGGTCCAGGTTTTGCCTGAGTTGCCCAGCATGCTTGTGATTGTCCATTCTCACTCTTTGCCCTTTCTCAGGGCTCTCCCTCAAATACTGTAATCACTCAGTTACCAAGACTGCTCATTTCCTATAACCTGTTCCTCCACTCCTCAGTCACACAAAAGATGGTCATGCTCTTGATCTGGTCATCATCTGCAAATGTACCACCTCCATGTTCCAAAATTCTGTTATGCAGTCATCTTCCCTTACCAAACCTATTCTTCATCCATAGCATGACCTCTAATACCTTGACCCCTCAATTCTCTTCCAAGTCATCTCCCCTGAACTAGCCAGTCTCTCATCTTTTCTCTATCTGGACTCTTTGGTGAACCAATTCAACTCTACACTCTTCTCCTCACTTAGAGTGTATGGCCCTCTTATCATTAAACTGACTGTGCCCTGCTAAACCTCAAATTTGAATTATTCCTACCATTTGCTACCTTCACTCCCATACATGTGCTACTGAATGAAGGTAGAGAAAGTCACACAATCATTCTGACTGGATCTACTATACATTTGTTACACAACCTTAACTAGACTCCCACTGTTACTAAGCAATCCTACAATACCTGTAGTGTCAACTCACTATCCCACTCTCCATAGTGGCTCTTCTTAACCTTTTCATTCTTCCTCAAATCTCCCATGGTTTCTCCTCCCCTTATTTTACTATCTGAAACCTTGACTCATATTTTACATATTAAATTGAAGCCATTCACTACAAACTTCCCCTCCTCCTGTCTTCCTCACCTCTCATCACAAAGTGACCTCCTGTCACTTTCTCCTCCTTCACCCCTGTTTCACATGATGAAGTAGCCTTACTCCTTAGGAAGTTTCAACCCTCTACTCGTTCAATTCATTCCATTATATCTCCTGCAACAGATTGTCCCCTCTGTCATCACCACGCTATTACTTATTTTTAATCTCTTCCTGTCTACTGGCTCTTTCCCTACTTCCTTAGAAAAATGCCCATGTCTCTCCCATCCTCAAAAAAACTCTCTCTTGATCCTCCCATCCCCACTAAATATCTTCCTGACTAAATATCCTCTTCTGACTTTTGTAGCTAAACTCCTTAAAAAGGGCTCTACAATAGGTATCTTCACTTTCTTTGTTCTTACTCTTTTTAATCCTTTACAATTAGGCTTCCAACCTTATCATTCTACTGAAATTGATTTCTCCATAGCTACCAATGATTTCTTAGTTATTAAATCCAATGGCCTTTTTTCAATCCTCATTCTCCTTAACCTCTCTGCAGCTTTTAACACTGTTGATCACCGTCTCCTCCTTGATACTCTCTCTTCTCTCTAAATTTTTGGGCCACCACTCTCTCCTGGTTCTTCTTCCTAATTTAATCACTTCTTCCTATTTAATCACTCCTTTTAGTCTCTTTTGCTGGATTGACTTCTAGATCCTGTCTTCTAGCTATAAGTATCCCACAGGGTTCTATCCTAGACCCTCTTCTTTTCTCCCTCTATACTACTTTATTTAGTAATTTCATCAGTTACCATGGACTCAACTACCATCTCTATGCTGACAATCCTAAAATCTACCTATCCTGCTGTAAGTTCTGCCCAAATTATGCCAATTATAAGTTTGTATGCCCTCCAAGAGAATACTGAGATATTGAAGAAAGAGGGTCCCATCCTAGCTTGGTTATTATTAAGTTAATTGGGTTAATTGTTTGAGTTTACTCACAAAAAGACAAGTCCTTGGCAGCAAGAAGACAGAATGGTGGCTCCTCATACCACTCTTAGGCCAGGTCAAGTATATAGAAACAGAACAAAGAAGGCATAGTGCCAGGGATGGCCAAGGATCAAGTACAAGTTAGTTAGGATAGTTAAAACTTCTTTTGCTGTTTGTGTTTACTCAAAGTAGTTTAAATTTTCAGTGGAGACTTGAGGTCACATTCCTGGACTCTGGCAATCACTGTACACTCTATCCCTCATGACCTGCTTATATATTCTTTCTAATAGTATCTTCTGCAAAATTCCCTGAATGGTGCACTAGTGGTTTTGTTAACATGGAGGAAGCAGAGCAGCTTACCAATGTACTGAATTGGAGGCAAAATCTGCAACATCAATATATGCACAAGTAGGGAAACAATATGACCAATAAAAGAATTGGCATAATTGTTACAATTAAAATTTTAGAGAATTTAGATTGTTACATGCCCTGTTAGAGTTATTTACATTTGACATACAGGATTGTCTGATCTTGTTGTTTTCTCAAAATTTTCCACTCTATCCAATTTGAATTCCTTTAGGAGGATCAGATATTATTAAGGATCTAATCCTACATGTGAAAGCATAACTAATAGTACTCTTTGTAGGTAGAGGCTCTCCACTTCTAGGTTCAATGGTTAAACAAATTAATTTACTTACAAAAGGCTGAATTTATTTGATTCAATTGTAACAGAACACCTGGGATGGAATGTGTACATACACTTTAGTAATTAATCACCAATTGTATACAGAGAACAATGTATATCAAATGGGTTGTCTGTGGTAAAAAAAAAAACATGTTCAGTTTTAAACCACATTCAAATGGAATAGATATTATACAATAATACTCTCTACTAAGATGATGTATTACACTGAAATTCTATTCTTTAAAAAAAGCAAAAGAGATTTCTGACTTTAATCTCACAAATTAATAGATTAATAGGTCTTATTTAACCTTTATTCAATTATTCCCATAGCATTCTGAAAGAATGAGCTATTTCAGTGATTTATTTTTATGATTGTTTAACTATTAAAAGGCAGACGACAAGCTCAAGTACTAACTTAATTAGCTGTTTCGAGTATGGAATGATTACATATTCAGTTTTAGTGTCATGATGACAAACTTCTAATGTTCACCTACTTTGATTATAAAAATTTGTCATGGAAAGAAAAAGCAGGGCTATGATCATAACAGTATCAAACAGGTTCTCCAGGACTAAACCTGAAGGCATAGAATGACTGCACATGTATACTAGGATAAAGCATCCTTAGCTCTATTTGATTTCAGGTAAGAGTCAAAGTTAACAACTAATTATGTAGTAACAATTCCACCTCATAGTCAGACACAGGTTTAATCAGGTAGGAAACATTCCTGTTCCAAAGGAAGTAATACAATGGGGAAACTGGGTCAAGATGACAGTACCTTTGGCCATGCCAAGGTTGTCCTCAGCTTTTCCCCAGATGTAGATATCCACACCTGAAATTCAGGATCTCACTCCCTTTGAGTTTCTTGTGGCATTTCTCTCAGATGGTGGATTTAATGATCCATCAGACAGTTATACCTGAATTCAAAACTTAGAACAATATCAACTACAGTCCCAAGAGATTTTACCTCAAATAGAAAGTTTCACTAATCACAGCTTAGGGCTAGATATAATTATTATCAATCTCATAGTGCTGCAATAAGCAATAAAAAGCTCACCAGGACTCACATTCATACAAACTTAATATCCTTCACTTCTTTTTCTTCTTCTTCTCCAGTTTAGACTCATCCTGGTATAAAGATCAATCATTAGAAATCACTTCTATATTATAAATAAACTTGTAAATTCTCAGTAAGCCAGTTTCATAACTCACATACCACCTTGCAAAAAGATATGGCTCCAAGGAACCTGACAAATTTACAAATTAAAGGGAGTCTACAAGGTCTTTTATTTCTACTTTTTTCCACACAATGGTTACTAAGTTTTTTTTTTCAAAATTTTCCATAATTTTTCCAGTCCTTATCAAGCCTCGTCACTCATTAATGGACTTAACTGGCAGGATTATTTCCCAAGCTATTGCAGCTTATCTACTGGGATTTATCGGGAGAACTTGGGCTTGTTCTCCTGTTCCCTTAAATAAATTTCTCCTTTGTAGGGAAGGAAACAAGACAGTTCTTAAATTTCAAATTAATTATAATCTATTACAAAAACAGGTAGGAGTCTAATATAATTTACAGCAGAGTTTTAAATTTCAAGCCACACACCAATTTATAAAGTTATTTTCAAATTGATCAGTACTGAACTTTAGTTTGTAAGACTCCCTAAGTATCTAAGTAGATGTTTTAATCAAACTCAGTTACCTTTTGGTTTTTTCCTAATTTGCTCTTTTCATGAACCAAGAAAGAATTAATAAAATAGGCAGGCAGTTTCTAAGTGCTAAGTCTAATTTAAAAATTTTGAACCTTCACTGTCACTGCCCCCAAACTCTGTCTTTCTGTAGTCAGTGAAATGACTTTCTTATCTAGCTATAAAACAATAAATCTGTTATTCTTGGGGATGGAAAATGCTCTTGGTTCCCTTAAAACAAATTCTAAAAAAATGTTAACCCTAATTTGATGTTCTGAGGCGAAAAAGATTTCCCTCTCCTTTTTTTTCTCTGTCCTTCCCTCCACAGTCCTAGAACCTGACCATATTCAGGAATGTAAAGGGAAAGGAAAAATCTTTCTGAAAGTTTATCAAGATTCCCAGAGAGGTTCATATTCTTTTTCACAAGAAAAGGTTATTTAACAAAATAAAGAGAGATTTACCAGCAATGTTTTCCCTTCTAAGTACTGTGCACACAACTCAAACATAGACACATTCTGCGAGACACTCAAACACAGCCACAGGAAAACATACAAACTGACAGCTGTGAGACAGTGGCCTCAATATTAAAAGTCACTTCTTCTTGCCTGCCTTTCTAGATCTCTCCAGAGGTTGTATTTTCTCATATAAATATACACAGTCTAAGAAATTATTATCCTTTAAAACTGCACCTGTCTTGTTTCTGGCATATTCTGATTTAACATCTCCTTTATCAGTCATATCCTAAATAATCTTTACTTCACTGAGTTTTTCTCTTTCTACCTCTTTTTAATCTCTCTGACTTGCATAGTCAGAGGGAGGGAAGGAGGAAGGGAGGGAAACACACACACACACACACACACACAGACTCTGTTTTCTGTCTTCCCACTCCCCAAGAAAAACTCTTCTGTCTTTTACCTCAAAGTTATTCAGTTCTTTTTTTTAATTATCCCAGAATTTATTTATTTTTAGTTTTCAGCATTCATTTCCACAAGATCCTGAGTTCCAAATTTTCTTCCCATCTCTCCCTTACTCCTGACCTCAAGATGGCAAGCATACTGATAACCCCTTCCCCCAGTCTGCTTTCTCTTATATCCCTCCCTGTCCCCCCTTTCCCCTTGATTTCTTGCAGGGCAAGATTGATTTCTATGCCCCAATACTTATAAATTTTATTGCCCAGTTGCATGTAAAAACAATTTTTTAACATTTGTTTTTAAAACTTTGAAGTTCAGATTCTTTCCCTTCTTCTCTCCTCACCCACCTCCATTGAGAAGACAAGCAATTCAATAGAGGTTATACATTTGTGGTTATGCAAAACTATCCCATGGGATAGTTAGAGTTTCTTTAGCTGTTTTCATTGTGAAAGATTAACTATATTTCTCTCCATCCTATCCTGACCCCTCCCCTCATTTATTCTATTTTCTCCTTTGACCCTGTCCCTTTTCAAAAGTGTTTGCTTCTGATTACCCCCTCCCCCAATCTGCCCTCCCTTCTATCATTTCTCCCTTTCATTCCCTTCCCCTTACTTTCCTGTAGGGTAAGATACCCGATTGGGTGTGTATGTTATTCCCTCCTTAAGTCAAGTCCAATGACAGTAAGGTTTGACTCATTCCCTTTTACCTCCCTGCTCTTCCCCGCCGTTGTAACAGCTTTCTCTTGCCTCTTTTATGTGAGATAATGTACCCTATTCTCTCTCTTTCTCCTCCCAATATATTCCTCTCTTACCTCTTAATTTTACTTTTTATATATCATGCCTTCATATTCAACTCACTCTGTGCTCTCTATGTATACATATATACACATACACACCTATACATATATACATACATACACAAATACATGTATGTGTGTGTGTATTCCCTTCAGCTATTCTAATATACTGAGAAAAGCCTCCCGAGTTAGAACTATTGTCTTGCCATGTAGGAATGTAAACAGCTCAATTTAAGTTTCTTATGATTTCTCTTTCCTGTTTACCTTTTTGGGCTTCTTTTGCTTCTTATATTTGAAAGTCAAATTTTCTATTCAGCTCTGGTCTTTTCATCAAGAATGCTTGAAAATCCTCTGTCTCACTGAATGTCCATATTTTCCCATGAAGTATAATACTCAGTTTTTCTGGGTAGGTGTTTCTTGGTTTTAATGCCAGCTCCTTTGACCTCCAGAATATCATATTCCAAGCCCTTTGATCCCTTAATATAGAAGCTGCTAGGTCTTGTGTTATCCTGATTGTGTTTTCACAATACTCAAATTATTTCTTTTTGACTGCTTATAATATTTTCTCCTTGACCTGGGAATTTTGGAATTTGGCTATAAAATTCCTAGGAGTTTTCTTTTGGGGATCTTTTTCAAGAGGTGATTGGCGGTTCTTTCAATTTCTATTTTACCCCCTGGTTCTACAATATTAGGACAGTTTTCCATGATAATTTCTTCCTTCTTTTATTTTTTGCTTTTTGGAGGGCAATTGGGGTTAAGTGACTTGCCCAAGATCACATGGCTAGTAAGTGTTAAGTGTCTGAGGCCAGATTTGAACTTAGGTCCTCCTAACTCCAGGGCCAGTGCTCTGTTCACTGTGACACCTAGCCATCCCTTGATAATTTCTTTTTTTTTTTTTGCCTTTTGGAGGGCAACTGGGGTTAAGTAACTTGCCCAAGGTTACATGGCTATGTTTTTTTGTGGTAAGTGTCTAAGGCCAGATTGGAACTCAGGTCCTCCTGACTCTGGAGCCAGCGCTTTACTCACTGTGCCACCTAATTGCCTCCATCCCTTGATAACTTCTTGAAAGATAATATCTAGGCTCTTTTTTTCATCATGGCTTTCAGGTAACCCAATAATTTTAAAATTATATCTCCTGGACCTATTTTCCAGATCAGTCATTTTTCTAATGAGATATTTCACATTGTCATCTATTCTTAAATTCTTTTGGATCTGTTTTATAATATCTTGATTTTTCATAAAGTCTTTAGCTTCCATTTGCTCCATTCTAATTTTGAAGGAATTATTTTCTTCAGTTAGCTTTTGAACTTCCTTTTCCATCTGGCCAATTCTGCTTTTTAAGGCATTCTTCTCCTCATTGACTTTTTGGACCTCTTTTGCCATTTGGATTAGTCTATTTTTTAAGGTGTTATTTTCTTCAGTATTTTTTTGGGTCTTTTAGCAAGTTGTTGACTCATTTTTCATGGTTTCCTTGTACCACTCACATTTCTTTTCCCAATTTTTCCTCTACTTCTCTTACTTGATTTTCAAAATCCTTTTTTAGCTTTTCCACATCCTGTGACCAATTCATATTTTTCTTGGAGGCTTTTGATGCAAGAGTTTTGACTTTATTGTCTTTTGCTTCTATGTTTTTATCTTCTTTGTCGCCAAAGAAAATTCTATAGTTTCTTTTCCTCTGTTTGATCATTTTCCCAGTCAATTACTTAGCTTTCAAGCTCTTTGCCATGGCGGAACTCTGCTTCCAGAGTGGAGACTGCTGTGTCCCAAATTTCTGGGGTTTCATGTAGCTGTTGCTAGAGCTACTTCTACGCACCTGCCTCAAAACTGTGAGAAGTATTCCCTCTCCACAGCCACTGCAAGCTCTGTCATGCCAGCAGTCTTCCTCACCCCAGGACCACCACCCAAGACTTCAGCCCAGATCCAAGCAGAGCAAAGCAAGAGAATCCTGCCTCAGCACCGGTAAAGAGATTCCTGCAATTGCCCTCTGATCAGCCTCTTGGTCCCCCCACCATATCTGAACCTGAACCTCTGGAAGTAGCTGCTGCTGTTGCTGCTGTCACTGCTGCAGCCACCACCTCTACTGCCCCAGAGGCACTGGCTGAACCATGGTCTTCTCTCACTTAGGTCCAACAGAGATTCCCCACTGATATTTTACTTTCTCTTTGGCATTTGTGGGTTGAGAAGTCTGGAAACCACCACAACTGCCAGTGATTCGGTCCCCTGAGGTATATTGGTTATTATCCAATCAGTGCAAAGGAAAATTCATTGTGGTGTCCAGCTTGCTTCAAACTGCTATTCCAGGGCACAGGTCCTATTCTGTTCTTTATCCTATGATAATAAGGGTAATTGTCATTTCAAGGTCTCTCTTAATAGTACTGAAAATTCTTGTGTTTGCATAGGCTATAAATCTTCCATTAAGCAACACAACCAGCAGCATATGGGATTTCCCCTGTGGAAGCCTATCAAGGCACAAGGTAATGTTTATTTTATGGGTAGCCCTGTATTCATATGGCTCAGGCCATGCCTCTCACATCCAATTGGATGTGGATTACCAACACAGGATTTCTGCCCTGCTTCCTTCCCGTCTCCTGGCAGACATGCACCTTTTGCTCAGGAATGAAGATAGCCAGGATTTCCCCTGTGAAGGTCTCTTCCCAAGGCTTTTCTTCAGTATCCTTCCAAATGCCAAATGTAAGGGGGTAGAATCTGTTATGCCCTGATGATGCTAATTGTAGGCTGACATATTCTTTAAGAGAATACTGAGATATTGAAGAAAGAGGGGCCCATAGTTATTAGGATTAATTGAGTTAATTGAGGGAATTTACTCACAAAAGGTCCAGTCCTTGGCAGCAGGAGAACAGAATGGTGGATCTCTATATCACCCTCAGACCAGGTCAGGAATTACTTAGAAAGAGGAAAAAGAAGGCATAGTGCCAGGGATGGTTCAGGATCATGTACAAATTTTCCTATGGGAGAGTTAGAGCTTCTTTAGCTGTTTATATTTATTCAAAGTTGTTTACATTCTCTGTGGAGACTTGAGGTCACATTCCATAGACTTTGGCTATCCCTTCTGCCCCAACTTCTTTGCTGATTTCCAGTCTCACATTTTTAACTGCCTTATAGACATTTCAAACTAAATGTTTAGTAGACACATTAAATTCAATATGTTCAAAACTGAACTCATTATCTTTCTGTACAAACTATCTCCATCCTCCCAAGTTCCCTGTTACTGTTGGGATCAACATCTTCCTCCTAGTCCCTCAAGCTCACAACCTAGGTGTCATTCTCAACTCCTCACTATCTCATTCCCCCTTATCCAATCTTCTGCCAAGGCCTCTTAAATTTCTCCTTTGCAATATCCTTTGAATAGTCCTTCTCTCCTCTGATACTGCCACAACTTTACGCAGGCCCTCATCATCTCATGGTTCAATTACCACAATAACCTGTTGGTGAGTCTGTCTGACTCAAGTCTCTTCCCAGTCCAATCCATCCTCCATTCAGCCACCAAAATTATTTCCTAAAGCACAGGTCTTACTGCATCACTCCTTTACTTAATAAATTTCAGTACCTCCAGGATCACAGAGAAATTCCCTGGCATTAAAAGCTTTTCATGACCTAGCCCCTTTCTACTTTTCCAGTTTTCTTAGGCCTTACTCCCTGCCACATACTCTTCAAGCCAGTGACACTAGCCTCCCTACTGTTCTACTAACAAAACATCCCATTTCTCCTGTTTGAGCATTTTTTTCTCTCTGTCCCCCCTGCCTGGAAGTCTTTTCTTCTATACTTTTGGCAGTACCTTCCCTGGCTTTCTTTAAATAGAAACTAAAATCCCATTTTCTACAGGAAGTCTTTCCCATCCTTTATTAATTCTAGTTTCTTAATCCTTAACACTCTTAATTCTAGTTCCTTCTTTCATTCAGTTATTTCCAATTTATGCTATTTTTAGCTTATTTTTACATATTTGTTTCCTTGTCTCCTCCATTAGATTGTGAGTTCCTGATAGGCAGGGACTTTTTGTTTTTTTGCCTTGCTTTGTATCCCCAGTGCTTAGCACAGTGCCTAGCTAAGTTATTAATAAATATTTATTGACTGACTGACAGGTCTCTTCTTGCACTCTTCCTCTTATTCCACCTTAGGAATTAGAGGATTTAAATCTTTAACAGACTCAGGAAATAGACATTTAGGGAATCTGCCATTAAAGAAGAGATTAGAGAGTCTGTCTTAAAGTCAAGAATACCTGGTTTTAAGTCCCATCTCTGCTACATAATGTGATGCTAGGAGAGTCATTCAACATTTCCATGTTCTAAATAACTCTAAGACTAGAAGTTATAGAGAACATATTGACTTGCAATGGTAGAGTAATTTGCTTCCTTACCCACCCTAGAGAGGAGGGAGAAGGGACCTATTTCTCAGGGGTGTTAAGTTTGGATCACTAAACAGCAATCTCAAGTTAGCCATATTCTTTTGGACCTAATTCTCTCTATTCTATAAAGAGACAAGCTCATCAACAGAAGCAGCAGCCAGTGTAAATTTTTCATAAGAGAATAGCTGGGGAGCAAACACCTGAACCTGTTCAACCCTTGCCTTTGCCCATATGGTCACAAGATGATGAACTTTACAAACTCTCAAAATCTACTTTCCAACTTAACTCTCAACTGGAACTGAACTGCTTATACCTTCCTTTCTCTCAAAAATGTCCAAAAACACTCCCAGAGTTTTTTTTTAAATGTCACCCTCTCAGGGACTGTGGGATAGCATCTGCTTGAGACTCCCTCATCTCCATGGAAACATAGACAGTATGTGTGCTAAATGAAAATCATTTTGGCAGCTTTGTGGAGGATGCAAGGGAACTGACTGGTGAGATATTTGTTTCAAGAAAATCTGTATTAAGAGGCTCTTTTAATGATCTAGGGGAAGGTGATGAAGGCCTAGACTAAGTTAGTGGCCATATAGAGAGTCAAATATGAGAGATCTTGTGGAGGTAGGAACAATTCTAGCTAGTCAATCAATAAACATTTATTAAGTTCCTACTAGGAACTGTGTTAAGCACTAGGTATATAAAGAAAGGTCAAAGGTAGTCCCTGCCCTCAAGGAGTTTACAATCTGATGGGGGAAGAGAATATGCAAAAAGAAGGTAAAAAGCAATGGGGAAGGGGCGGCCAGGTGGCTCAGCGAGTAAGAGCACTGGCTCCAGTGTCAGGATGACCTGGATCAAATCTGGGCTCAGATACTCAGCACCACACCTAGAAATAACTGGCCGTGTAACCTTGAGCAAGTTACTTAACCCCGATTGCTTAAAAAAAAAAAAAAAAAGCAATGGGGAAAAAAGATACCTGATGCCAAGGAATGGGGAAGTTCAGAGGAGTGCAGTTAGGTGGGAAATGACCAGTCTAGATGCCCACCTGAAAATGGAAGGTCTAGGAGAAGAATTGACAAATTATTACAAATGTAGAGTACAGGAGAGAAAGGAGTCAAGGATGGATAATGCCAAGGTTACAGACCTGGGAAATAGGAAGAATGGTAGTGCATTAGACAGAAACAAGACATCTGGGAAGAGCAGAATGGGCTTAGGGAGAAAAATAATGGGTTGTATTTTCAACCCTTTGGGTCTGAGATGTCTCTGGAATATCCAGTCTGGCATACTGATTGCTGGTGATGTGGGACTGAAGACCAAGGTGGGAGACTAGGGTGGGGTAAAAATGTATAACACTTGGGGCAGCCAGGTGGTACAGCTAATAGAGCACCATCCCTGGAGTCAGGAGGACCTGAGTTCAAATGTGACCTCAGACACTTAACACTTACTAGGTGTGTGACCTTGGGCAAGTCACTTAATCCAAATTGCCCTGCCTTCCCCCCTCCAAAGAGACAAAAATAAATAAATAAGAAACAACAAAAATGTATCACTCTCTAGGCAAAGAGGACTCTCCCCAACTCCCCTTTTGTCCTTAGTTTTCAGGCTTGCTAGTACTTATATTCCCTACAACTTTATCTTGCTTTTAGCAAAGCATTTGATAAAAACTCTCATGTTCTTCTGTGGACAAGATGGAGAGATACAGGCTAGATGATAACATATGGGCTTTTGTTCAGTAGAGTTTTCTGATCACCTTGATGGCCTTACCCAGTTATCAGCCTTTGTTGCGGATTTTGACACAGTCTGATTTAATTGTCTCCACTTCTCCCTTCATGTTAGTATTCATTTTTGTCTATTTTCCCTTTGTTGAACTCATATTGGAATCCAGAAAACTAAAAGTTTTTGGTCTCTGGGGAGTCATGTGAATATTGGCATAGCCCACAGGGATAGACCAACCCCTTAACTCTAGAGATGGCAGCATCTCAAACAGTTGGTGAGGCATGCATAATTCTTTGATTCTGAATTCCTAAGCCCGTCCTTGGAGACACAATAGCAGAGACATGTGGAAGTCACAAATGCTTTTAACTGTGTGACCCCAAGAGATATGAGTCACATGGCTAAGTAGTGAAAGTTCTATAATCTAGCCTTCCGTTGAGTGATAGAGGAGTTCTCAGGCAGCTCTAGCCCTTGGAAGATAGGAGAGGATCTGAAAACCTGAGCTTCTATTAAGAAATGAGTATATTTCAAGGCAGTGACCATCTCTTGGGGGACAGGAGAGTCATCTATGTGACCCTGCAGCTGAAGAAAGAACAAAGGACTAATGCCATAACATGGGTGGGGGGAAGCAAATAACATGGGCTTTGCCCTCTGCTGTTACCATAAAATTATCTAGAGCAGAGATATCACATATGAAACCTGAAAAACTCCCAAGTACAGCTTGAACCAGACTAAATATAATTGGGAAATATTTAACAAAATGAGTAAAAAATGCAATAAAATATAAATAAAATACAATAAATATAGATTTTAAATCACAGTTAGAAATAAGTCAATATAGTCCCCTAAGATGGTTTTGTATGATTCAATGGCCCTTATTTTTATTTTATGCTTTTTGGAGGAGGAAAGGTAGGACAATTGGGGTTGAGTGACTTGCCCAAGATCACACAGCTAGTTTTTTGTGTTGTGTCTGAGGCCAAATTTGAACTCAGGTACTCCTGACTCCAGGGCTGGTGCTCTATTCACTGTGCCACCTAGCTGCCCCCCCTTTTATTTTTATTTGAGTTTGACACCACTGACCTTGATGGTAAAATTCAAGGAGGCAGTGATTTGGCTAGATGACCTCTGTAATCCCTTCCAACTCTAAATCTATAATACTGTGATTTCTTTTCTCCAGTAACACTAAATTTGTTTCTTTTAGGAGAGTCCAAACCATCCAGGTAGCCTGGATTTCTGTAAGTCTGGATTCCTATATGGATTACTGAGGTGAAAGTATTGCATTGTAATATTGAGTGGATTGCATGTCTAGCAAGCCCAAATTAACTTTTCTTCTGAGAGGAGCAAAGAGCATAGTAATACAATGAATCTGGGACATAAAATAGAGCTCTAGGGAAAGATGTGACTCTACAGAGAAGGAAAGACAACTGTTTTGATTATTTATATGCTGCTATAAATCTTTTTACAGTATGCTCTATGGGGTGAAATAAAGACTGGTGTTCAATATATGCATTGTTATCTTGAGGGCTTAGATCAGAGCTGTAAACCTACATCTGTGTCCATCTACATCTATGGCTATATTTCTCAGAGAAAGTTAATAGGGGCAAAATAAGCCAAAGAGAGAGTTATTGGGTGGATGGGGGTGGATCAGTCTAGGTTAATTGGCTTACTTGTTCCTTCACATTTTCATATATGCTCATTAGTCAACCATCTGAACATACATACATAAACTGGATTTTATAAAAAGTTCAGACACCATTTTTATAGATTAATTAAGATCAGTCATTTCCATTTTCACTTTGTTTTGTTACTTTATTATTAGAGATTTATAGGATCAGAGGATCATAGATTTTGAGCTTCAAGGAACTTTGAAGATCAACTCTTCCAACCCTCATATTTTACAGATGAGGAAATTGAGAGTTTTAAGTAATTTGCTCAAAATCTTTTATGTAAGTGTAATGAAAAGTTGCCTTTTTCATCCCTGGTTGCTTAGAACAGCAGCTAGGGGCCATCAACTCTATCACTTTTCCTATCTTGTGAGTTTCTGGGGAAAATGACTAATATTGATTTTGCATTGACTGATTTTGCATTCTCCAGAACTCCAGCTGTCCTGGAGAAACATTATTGATGGGGAAGACAAACAGAAAGAGACTAGAAGCGCCCCTCCAAATCCCCAAAACTCAATACTATGAAATAAAACATGAGGAGAGCACATTTGTCAAGGTGTTGGGGGAGGATGAACTCACAGTTTCCCAGAGTAGGCCTGTTTGAATCATTCCAACAGCTTATCCTCCTGCAGTCACCTAAATGAGATCTCTGTGTGGCAAGTTTAGCTGTGTAAACTGGGTATAAAACCTGGATAGGATGCTCTGAACTCAAGGCCATTAAGGAGAAAGAACATCATTAGCTGGGACTCATTGACAAGATGCTTAAGAGTTAGCAGTTAGTTCCATCTGCTGGTGCAGAGTTGAACAGGGTTTAAGTGTTGTAAAGTTGAATGATGGGAGCTATGACCAAAGGAGAGCAGACAGTTAAGAAGTAATGCAGCGGGAAGCTAGGTGGTGCAGTGAATAGAGCACCGTCCCTGGAGTCAGGAGAACCTGAGTTCAAATCCAGCCTCAGACACTTAACACAAATACTAGCCGTGTGACCTTGGGCAAGTCACTTAACCCCAATTGCCCTCCAAAAAAAAGGCAAAAAAAAAAAGAAGTAATGCAGCACAAATTACTCATGGGAAGCAATGACTTGATGCAAAGTGACCTTGAAAGAATAATGTGATGTAAGGTACTGACATGGAGGAACAAGCCTCAGCTTCCTGATTTCACTGGGGAGTTTGTCTTTTATCCTGGAGATACGAGGGAGGCCATGGAAGATCTTTGAATAGAAAACAGACATATGTAAAGCACTTTACAAATCCCCAAATGGTATATAAATACTAGTTATTGTTGTTATTGTTATTTTGGGTAGTCCTGGTATGGTGATATTAATTCAGCAGTTGTATAGAGGATATATTTAGAAGCTATTGCAGTGTCTAGGGGTCAGGTGGTGTGGACTTGAACTAGGATGGTGATTGTGTTGGTGGAGAGGAGAGAAGAAATGAGAAATGTTGCCGAGGTAGAATTAATAAGACTTGTCAAATGATATGATATTGAGGGTTACTGAGGCCAAAGAACCAAGATGACTCTGGGTTGAAAACCTAGGTGATTAGAACTATGGTGGTGCCTCAAACAGAAATAGGAAAATTTAGAGGAGAGATGAACTTTGAAGGGGCATATGAGTTCTGTTTCAGAGGTGAAGAGCACAAGATACCAGTGGGATATCTAAGTAGCAATGTATAGCAGAGAGTTAACAATGTGGGACTGGAGGTCAGGAGAGAAAGGAAGTCTGTCTACAAATATCTAGGAATCTTCTGTGCAGAGATGAAGCTTGAACCCATAAGAACTAATGTTATTATTTAGGGAGAGAGTAGAAAGCTGATAAAGAGGATAGAGCTTAGGGAGCTCTCCCACTCTTAATGGTCAAGAAAAGGATTATAATCCATCAAGGAGACTAAGAAAGTGTTCAAACAAGAAGGGAGAGAAGCAGATTTCCTCTTCCCTCTCCCATTAGTATTCCTGTGAACTGGACTCCTTTACACTCCTGTGGTTCAGATTACCATCAGAAAGGAAAGGAACTTTCCATTTTCCAACCAACTTGCAGTGTCCAAATAACTCTTAGTAATAGGAGAAGACAAAGTCCAGCTCCATGTTGTGGAATTAGTTCTTAGTTACTCTTCTAGCTATGAGACCCACACACATGATATTCTCCCCAAGGGGCAGTCACAGAGCTTAGCACAGTGCCTGGCATATAGTAGGCACTTAATAAATGTTTACAGATTGATTGATTGATCATCCTTGCCCAGGAAAACCCTTCCTCTCTAGATTAGACTGCATTCTGGTACTCAAACCTGGGGTCACTAAAAACACCTGCTTAGAAATTTCCCTTCTCTAACTAAAATTAAGGGATTTGGGGTACTATTGCCCCTGAAATTCTTCCTCTTCTATTTAGGAGACTAGCATTCAGGAATATTTGGCAGGAAGTGTTGTGTGTAAGGAACAACCAAAAGACCAGTATGGATGGATTGCAGAGTGCATGGAGGTGATCAAAGAATAAGAAGACTGGAAAAATAGAAAGGACCCAAGTTGTGAAGAGCTTTAAATGACAGATGATTCTATATTTGATCCTAGAGGTAATAGGGAGCCATTGGAGTTTATTGAGTAAGGGGGAGACATGGTCAGACCTGAGCTTTAGGAAAACCACTTTGTCAGTGGAGCAGAGAATGGAATGGAGTAGGGAAATACTAGAGGCAGGGACACTAGTTAGGGTACTATTGTAATTATCTAGGTATAAGGTGATGAAAGCCTGAATTAGGTGGTGGCATATGCATCTGTATCATGGCCGTCATATTTGACTCTAGGAGCCAGGGGAACCTAGGACCCTGGTCTACTTTTTGCTCTGTTGCACTCTTGAGAGTTTTCAGGGAAAAAAGGGAGAAATGTGTGATGAAGGCTTCCTTTTATAGGCCAGCAACAAGAATGACTACTCACTCAAACATCAGAGACAGTCAGTTTTCTCAACAAGGTGCCACTGGTCATATCCACACCCTTCACAGAGAAATGTCCCTAGAATTGAAAACAAAGATTGACCACCCTGGGAACTCATCAAGTTGATCAGGGAACACATTTGTTTATGTTACTTTTGGCATATTGAAGTTTTTCTTAGATGATAAAAGAAGAGGAGCACTTCACCTCAGCCCTTCACAGAGATTAAACATGGCAAGAAATATTCTGATACAGAAGGTAAGGGAGCTAAGAGTCTGAAAGAGCAGAAATAGAATACTTTGGACCTGGCGACAGAGGTAGAGAAATAGGCAACAAGGACGCAACCATTTTTTCCTAAACTGTCACTTAGTTAATAGGTCAAATTTAGAGTTATCAGTACTTAATTTAAAAAAAAGTTACCAAAGTCTGAATATAAAATTTAGAGTGGGTCCAAAGGGTTACAAAATATCAATTATTTCATTTTATTTGTACTGTTACATGTTTTTGTGCCCTGTTTGTCTTGTGATTTTCCCCCTCCTTGTGAAGATGGCTTTTAAAAAAATTCTCTTTTTAAAATGTCTAGGCTTACATACCTACTGACTGCCACCTAGTGATAACACTATATTACAAGGTACTATAAATAGAGAAGAAAGAACTGAACACTTCTCAATTCATCTTAACAGCAACTCAGTGATAGTTTGATCTAGCAGCTAATATAACATGTAGTGTTCCCATAGGAAAAAAATCTTCTAATAAAATGGATTGGAAAATTTTGACAAGGAAAGACAGAACCCTAGTGAGCAATATTGGGGTCTTGGACAAGGAGCATAAAAAATTTGTGGGACAAGCAGAACAAAGAATGCTCTTAAGTCAACTCAAAAACAATTTTCACTGAAATACAGAGAGATGAAAGACTCTGGGATCCCACCCACAACCTGGCCCCTACATTTCTAGTCTTCTTATACTTACTGCCCTTTGCCTCCTACTCCCCTCAATGTACTCTGCAATCCAATGACACTGATCTCCTTGCTCTTCCTCATTGCTTTCCTCTCCCTTCCCCACTTCCCTCCTCCTTCCCCAAGATGGCATGCAATCTGATATAGGCTCTACATAATACATTCATATGAAACATTTTCACAATAGTCACGTTGTAAAGAAGAATTAGAACCAGTGGGAGGAACCATGAGAAAGAAGAAACAAACAAAAAAAGAGCAAATTGTATGTTTCAATCTGCATTCAGACTCCATAGCTCTTTCCTTGAACGTGGTCAGCATTTTCCATCATGGGTCTTTTGGAATTGTCCTAGATCATTGTATTGCTGAGAAAAGGTAAGTCTGTCAAAGTTGATCATCCAATGTTGCTGTTACCATGTACAATGTTCCCCTGGTTCTGCTCACTTCACTTGGCATCCGTTCATATAAGTCTTTCTAGGTTTTTCTGAAACCCATCTGCTCATCATTTCTTTCTTTCTTTCTTTTTTTTTTTGGAAGGGGGAGGGCAGGGCAGTTGGGGTTAAGTGACTTGCCCAAGGTCCCATGGCTTGTTAAATGTCTCAGACATGTTAAGTGTCTGAGGCCGGGTTTGAACTCAGGTCCTCCTGACTCCAGGGACAGTGCTGTATTCACTGGGCCATCTAGCCGCCCCTGCTCATCATTTCTTAATGAAACAATAATATCCCATTACATTCATATATACAACTTGTTCAGCCACTCCCCAACTGATGTGCATCCCCTCAATTTCCAATTCTTGATCACCACAAAAAGAGCTTCTATAAATATTTTTGTACATGTGGGTCCTTTTCCCAATTTTATGATCTCTTTGGGATACAGACCTAGAAGTGGTATTGCTGGATCAAGAGGTATGCATAGTTTTATATTAAATTAAGCCCTTTGGGCTTAGTTTCTCATTTTAACTGATTACTCTTGTGAATTGGATCCTAAGCTGTTTCTAGGCTTGGTCATTGTAAGTGTTATCTGTGCCTCTCTACATTACAGTGCCCTGAGACAAAGCTCCAGTGGACCCACTCCAATTATTCTATGATAGTGGATTAAGATGGCAATTCTGTGACACCCAGTGGTGGGTGTCATCGGACAATGCTTTTTAGTACTTTTGAAACTTTATAGTGATAGCTAGGTAGTATATAGGGTAGAACACTGGACCTGGAGTCAGAAAGACCTGAGTTCAAATCCAGTCACTCACTATTTATGTGACCCTGGGCAAGTCCCTTAACCTCTGTCTGCCTCAGTTTCCACATCTGTAAAAAAGGGATAATAACATTATTTACCTCTCAGGGTTGTTGTGGGGAGTCAAAAGAGATAATATTTGTAAAAAGCACTTGGCACAGTGCATGGCACATAGTAGGTTCTGTATAAATGTTCATTCCCTTTCCTTCCCTCCCTCATCCACTTCGACAATTCCAGAAAAGTCTTTTTACTCTTTTCCATTTCTCAAACTCACATGTGCACACACACACACACACACACAAATATACCTTTATTCATACTTCATGATTTATTGAGTCTATACTTAAATCTCCAGGAACTTTACGTAGAAAATCATAGAGGTAACTTATCTAATTCAGTTTCCTTTTTTAAACATTCAGGATCCTGAGGACTTGGAGAGAGGCTTACACATGACTGGGACAATGACCCAAGCCTCCTGACATCCTGATAGTATATATTCTCCCCTGACTATATCATATGATACCTTTGTTGTTTTCCTAGGTTTTTATAGTGGTTAATAGAATTGTACTATATAAAAGCATTTCACTAATAGATGCCACTAGATAGATGACATACCCCAGCTTGAAAATGTCTTAAGCTGGAGACTTTCCTTTAAGTGAAGTGAATTCTATCTATCAAACTTACTTAAAATGAAGCACAGCTTCATTTCATTCCAGAAAAGAGTTAAAATCTGAGTCATGGTTTTAATGAGTCATCCAGATACATCGAATGTTTTAGTCTCTTAAATTTTTTTTTTTTTTTGGTGAGTAATGGTACTTTTGAAAGACAGGTAGATAGTCAGAGTTCTTCATGGGTGCCCCTATAGTGTCAGTAGAATGTGAGGAAGGTCTGTTCTGTGGAAAAAAAACTTACAGGGAGGCATGCACAAGAGTTGCACAAGACAGGAAGGCATAGATTTGAACTATATCATTAGAGCAAATTTTTGCATTGATGAGATCCATTAAAGAAATTACTACCTTGCATTTCTGTGGTTCTTTACAGTTTTCATATGCATTCCCTTGTGTCATAATAATCTCACATTTCCATAGGGTTTTAAGGTTTACAAAGTACTTTCCTTGTAGCGCTCTGTGAAATGGGTAGTACAATAATAAAATGAGGCACAGAGGTCACTTATGCTCAGGCTCATGTAGCTAATTAAGTAACTAAACTGGAACTCAAACTCAGATCTTTCCACTTCTAAACCAATGTCTTTATGTTACAGTGTCCTTTCTCTATCCTAATAACATCGCTGTGAGGTAGATAGGTCAGAAATCATCACTAATACTTTGCAGAAGAGGAAAGTGATACTCAGAGGGGTTAATTAACTATCTTGTCTACGCTCATATGTTGAGTGAGTCACAGGGCAGAAATTAGATCCCAGGTTTTCTCATCCCTATCCAGGGGACATCTGCTTCATTGTGGCTGCCTCTGGTTAGTTCTTTTTTTCCTGTTCCTCTCCTCTTCAAATACTTAACAATGTCATGGATTTTGTGTTTTGTATTTTTTTAAACACAACTCTGCCTTTAGGTATTATGATATTTTTCTTCCTCAGATATTTCAGGAGTTCTCATTACTCCAGGTTTCTTTGAACCATCAAAGCAAAATTATCAACCCCTAATTTTCTTTAAAAAATAAAACCACATAGGACCTGGAAAGGGACATATTGGGAGATGTAGATGATGTAAAAATAAAAGTTATCCATAAAAAAGTTTTTTAATACACATTGTCAGAAGAAAAACCCATCTTTTTTTTTTTTTTAAAAGACTGAAGCTTTTTAAATAAAAGGTTCTCATTTATTATCTCAGGACAACCTATCATCACTGCTCCATGGACAAATTATATTGCATGTCAGAATGCAATGAAGATGTGCAATCATTTATTAGTCAGAATATAGAAAATGTATAGTACCAAATGTTTTTGTATTTCCACGCATTTTTACTCTTGAGTTATTTCTTCTTTTTCTGACTTAAAGGAACCTTGCCAATAGAGACTTCAAATTTTATCTGTAGATTAAAGAAAAACCTTTTCAAAAAACCTGATATGAATAGAAATGTTTTGGGGGACAACATTCATAAATAAAATTTTTAATCATATAGGTCCAAGAGAGGACTAATTTAAATTCCAAGACACCCACCATAATATGCCTCTTGCAAAATCCTTTTGTGGTACCTTCAAGTCTGACAGTTAGCAAACTTGGTCTCATGAGAAAGGGAAGAAGGCATTTTGAAATGAGAGTACTTCAGTAAGTGCTGTGTCTTTGGTGTCTAGAGAGCCTGATTTTAATTGCTAAAATGGTGCACTGGAAAGAAAAAAAGAACCTCAAAAGTGCCACAGTTCCTTCCTAGAATTTTGAGGAACTTATTAGGAAATCTAAGCATAAGAATCTGGAAAACAATAACTAGTCACGAGTGACTACAACAGTGTTATAGTAACAATAAAACAAATGCTGTGTAATTATCATTACAAAGCTTAGCTCTAGAGAAGAACTGGGAAAATGTACTTCCATCAGTTCATTGGAGAAGGGACTATGGGTATGGAATATCACATATGCTGGGGAATGTTGACGTTTCCATTGGATTTGCTGATTTTTTTTCTTTTTTAATCTTATAAAGGAAGGCTTACTGAGTAGAGGGAAGGGGAATATTAGAAATTGAAGATGATATAAAAAGAAAATGAATCAATAAAACTAAAGAAAAGAAATCTAGGCACAAATGTTAAGTGATTAAGTTTTCGAATAAGTGCTATATTACCTACCAGACATTCATTGGATCACAGAAGTTAGGAAGAACCTTAGAGATCATTGATTGGATCCAATCCCCTTATTTTATAGATGGTGATAATAAGGTCAGAGGGGTAAAGAGACTTGTTTAAGGACATGCAGGTAGGAAGTAGAGGAGCCAGGATACAAACCATTTGTTTCCAGTTCCTGATATGATAATAACGTGTGTGTACATATGTGTGTAATAACTGCTGGAGCAAGTTTTATGACATTAATGATCAGATTGTGGAGCTGTCCAACTGGACAGCTGACAGAAAAACAGCTGTCTGGTTTGGTCATGGTACCTAGTAGAAGAAGCATTGTACTGGAAATCAGGAGACTCAAATCCTAGCATTTCCACTAACTAGTTATGTGACTTGGGGCAGTGAGGTGGCACAGTGAATAGAGTGTCACTCCAGTATCTTTGCCAGAAAATCTCAAAATGGAGTCAGAAAGAGTCAGATATGACTGAAAAGACCAAACAACAACAAATACACATTCATACATATATGCATATATATACAATACAAACCCAGACATTCCATATTCCACTATATATATATATGGAATATGGAATGTCTGGGTTTGAATAGCAATTATATACACATACATGTATATAGACATATACACACATGTTTACATATATGTGTATATAATATACATGTATATGAATGTCAATGATAACAACCAGGGATTAGAGTGTATTAATAAATTTATGCCTTGCAAAATAGACTGTAGAGAAGATTTTGTGGAAATTATGAAGGGTATTGACAGAACAATATGTAATAGTAATGGCATTTAAAGATTCCCCTGTATTGGCTTGGTTTTTGGTTTGATTGTGTTAAAACCCAGAGCTTGTTAATCTTGGGATGGACTTGTTGACGTGAAAAGAGAGTGCTGAACTGGGAGGAGCTGGTGAAGTAGATTTGGAGAGACACAAGAGAGAGGCAGAAGAACTTTTTGGAAGCAGCACCCTTTTTGGAGGCAGAACCTCTGTAACAACAGTACTGTCCTTCCCCAGTGGACAGAATTCACTCTCTGTCTGCAGAACAGTCTCAGGAGCTCTGAACCAACAGCAAGGTTCCAACACCTCTGCAACAACAGCACTGTCCTTCACCAATGGACAGTATTCACTCTCTGTCTGCAGAACAGTCTCAGGAACTCTTAACCAACAGCCAGGTTCCAGAACTTCTGCAATAACAGGACTGTCTTTCACCAGTGGACAAATCTGGCAAAACAACATCAAAAAAGACAAAGTACCAGCAAAACAGCTATGTCTCTTCAGTCCTTGGCAGCTCTGGGTGGCAGCTCTCAAAGTCCTGGGCAATTCAAAGTGGCCCTCAGCAATCCTCTCAGTCTCTCTCTGCCTCCAAAAAGGGTGCTGCTTCCAAAAAGTTCTTCTGCCTCTCTCCTGTGTCTCTCCAAATCTACTTCACCAGATCCTCCCAGTTCAGCACTCTCTTTTCATGTCAACAAGTCCATCCCACAAGTGGGATTAACAAGCTCTGGGTGTTAACACAATCAAACCAAAAACCAAGCCAATACAGGGGAATCTTTAAATGCCATTACTATTACACAATAATAAGCAGTATAATAAATTTGTTAATGGAGCTCTTTTTTTTTAAATAAAGGATATTAATGGTCTAATATGTGAAGCTACCTTTTGACATGTTTGTAAGAACTTTGGCCATACAAAGAGAAATGGGTAATGAAAATGAATGCTTTGGTATTTCAAGAGATCTGTGACATCATCAATGTAGGAACCTCTCTTCAACAATTTAAGCCCCTTTGTGTATCTTTTAAATGAATAAATGAAGCTTTTATGGTCTTTTTTTTTGAGGGGGGAAGGCAGGGCAATAGGGGTTAAGTGACTTGTCCAAGGTCACACAACTAGTAAGTGTGTCAAGTGTCTGAGGCCAAATTTGAACTCAGGTCCTCCTGACTCCAGGGCTAGTGCTCTATTCACTGTGCCACCTAGCTGTCCCATAAAGTTTTTATTAATAAAATACTATGTGTGAAGCACTGTGCTTAAACACTGGAAATACAAATAGAAAAGTGAGACAGCCCTGGTTCTTAAGGAACTCACATATGGAAGGTTTCAGCTGCAAGTCAGATGGAAATTACCCATGGTCCTTGGGGTACAGTGGTAAAACAGATGTCAATGTATCATTTTAAATGCAATTTCCACTAATAAAGTCATATTATTCTTCTATGTTGAGCCATTTGACTGTGCCAAGGACTTTGGTGACAAGAACTTGGTGGGGGGAAGTGTATATAACAGACGTAATTATTACTCCTGTATTCTCCAATGCTGTACTTCTGACTCTGTCTTTCTCAACAATGCCCCAGAAGTTTTTTTTTTTTACCTTAGAATTCACACATTTGAAGTACTATATTTTCTGTTGCCTCTCCCTCTGATCCTCTGACTCCTACCAGAACCTTCATTTTAAGGAGGAGGCCCAGGACAGCTATAGAACAACCTTAATATATCATCATTGCTTTCTTGGGTATACTCTCAACTCTCCTAAACTTTTCCCACAATGCTCCTGTGCCAGGTACCTTCACATCTCCCTCCACCCCAAACTTTTCAGCAGCTTCCCTTTTATGTGTTTTCTTCTTTCTTTACAATGCAGGCTTATAATTTAGAATATGCATGTTAGATTTCATTTACATTTTGTAAAAGTGTACATTTTTATTCTCTCAATATTTATCTTGCATATATTTATACAGGCTGTCCTAAAAATTGTAGTGCAATTACAACTTTAATTTATTAAAGCTTCTACTGCTCTGTCTATGTAATTGTTATCTTAGAATTCAAGCTCCTAGAAAGTTGAGATGATTTCATCCATTGAATTATGTTGCCCTAATTCGTAGCATTGTACCTGGCACATAGTAGTTTAATAAATGCTTGGTTGATTAATTGTGCAGATAACAATAATAAGTGATGTTAATATACTTGAATATTTGCAAAACATGTTACATCCTGACATTATAATCCTCATAACACCCCTGTAAAGAAAGTACTACTCTTTTGATAATTCCCATTTTACAGATGAGACTCAAAGAGGTCAAATAATTTGCCCATGGTCTCACAGCTGTAAGTTTAAGAAGTGGAATCTGAACACAGGTTTCTGCTGATTCTCCACAGCACTATGCTGCCTACCTTCTGATAGTGGGCTCTTCTTGTCAATACTTTCCCAAAGATCCTCCATAGAAGCCTTTTTTCTAGGATTTAAAAATCCCCAACATTTTGTGGGTTTCAGAGTCTCAGGCTGGTCCTCAGTCAGTTTTCCCTCAGTCTTGCCACATTTCCAGCCTTTTCTCCTTTTTCCCTTCATACTTCTTGAATTGTTATACCTTAAACACTTTTTGCATATGGCGTCACTGGTAATATGATGTAACCTTCTTAGACTTAAACTATGTGATTTCTTTTCATGACATACAATTTTGATTTTGATTCCTTGAGATTGTGGTAGCTCAGGATTCATAACCAAGAAGTAGTGTCAGAGCCTGTCAGAAAAACAGATTCTTGTGTAAGAGAGCAATCTGGGATTGTTGTATGTGTGGAAAAAAGGGACTACAATTATTTTGCAACATATTGATAGATTAATCTTTCAACTACCTGGTGGCCTAATATTAGAAATTCTTAACCTCTACTGAAGGAGAAATAAAATGTTACAAATTATGCAAGGGCACAGTTAAACAGATGTTCTCATTCACTGACATAACAAATATTTGTTGTCTGATAAAGAATTCTTGTTGTTTTGTCTAAAGGGACTTCTTTCACAATTGCAAAAGTATTTGATTACTTCCCCTTGCCTTTTGTCTTTGAACAAGGAATGTTTTCCTACAATAAATCCTACCAATGGCATTCCAAATACTTGTCCTTTCTCCCTTGGCTGATCCCTCTCTTTCTCTACCCATGCTGTGTAAATGCTTTACATATCTATCTTAAATTGCTACAGAACATAACTGATTGGCTGTGTACTCTAAGCAAGCCTAAAAGGTTATAAAAACCAAATGTGTACACTAGGTAGCAAAAGCTGTTACTAACAAGATAATAGTCTTCCTTAGCATTCATTTAAATTTCTTTGCTTTCCATTTGGCTTCCTATCTTTGACCCACAGTCATTGGACCCCCACTGATGGTTTGTCTCTACTAAGAGGTCCTATTCATCTTAATTGAAAGAATTCCCTGACAGTTGAATGCACTATACAATTTCCCAAATGCAATCCTACCCACCTCTCTTCCTTATTCGGTTCTGGTCCCAACTCATTGCCTGTCCTAGATGTATTTAGTGAAGGACTAACTCAGAGGACTGGCCGACCCACTGCATATTGTGATCTGGAAATAAGCATTTTGTTTATGGGATTTTTCTTTGTTTTAAACTAAACATCAACAAACATTAACTTTTCAGTAAAAAAATAACAGAAGTAAGAGTTGTATAAAAAACTGTAAACTTCTCTTACATGCAGTTTTTAAAAAGTATATGGAAAATTCAACACAAAAGTAACAAAATTATCCTGCTTCTCTTTGTTTTCTCTTGTATGTCTTTCTGTTTTCTTCTGCAGGTTAAAGTACAGATTTTTTCATCTATTTAGTTTCATTTTTTAATTTCTTAATTTATTTAGTTTTAGTTTTCAACATTCACTTCCATAAATTTTAAATCTTCTCTCCCTCCCTCTTGCTTCCCTCCCTAAGATGGAATGCTGATATGGGTTCTACACATATAGTCCAATTAAACATACTTTCACGTTAGTCATGTTGTATAGAAGAATTACAACAAATGGGAGAAACCAAGAGAAAGAAAAAACAAAACAAAATAGTCTGCTTCACTCTGCATTCTGACTCCATAGTTCTTTCTATGGATGTGGATGTCATTTTCTATCATGAGTCCTTTGGAATTGTTTTAGGTTCTTGCATTGCTGAGAAGAGCTAAGTCTATCAAAATCAGTAATCGTACACTTTGGCTGTTACTGTGTACAATGGTTTCTTGGTTCTGCTCACTTCACTTAGCATCAGTTCATACAAGTCTTTCCAGGTTTCTCTGAAGTCTGCTTGTTCAACATTTCTTCTAGCACAATAGTATCCCATTACGTTCATATACCACAACTTGTTCAGTCATTTCCCAATTGATGGACATCCCCTCAATATCCAGTTCTTGGCCACCACAAAAAGAACTGCTATAAATATTTTTGTATATGTGGGTCCTTTTCCAATTTGTATGATCTCTTTGGGATACAGCCCTAGAAGTGGTATTGCTGGATTAAAGGGTATGCATATTTTTGTAGCCCTTTGGGCATAGTTCCAAATTGTTCTCCAGAATGGTTGGATCAGTTCACAGCTCCACCAAGAATGCATAAGTGTTCTAACTTTCCCACGTCTTCTCCAATATTTACGATTTTCCTGTTTTGTCATGTTAGCTAATCTGATAGGTACAAAGTGGTACCTCAGAGTTGTTTTGATTTGCGTCTCTCTAATCAACAGTGATTTAGAGCATTTTTTCATATGATTATAGATAGCTTTAATGTCTTCCTCTGAAAACTGCCTGTTCATATTCTTTGACCATTTATCAACTGGGGAATGTTTGTATTCTTGTAAATTTGACTCAGTTTTCTATATATTTTAGAAATGAGACCTTTATCAGATACACTAGTTGTAAAAATTCTTTCCCAGTTTTTTGCTTCCCTCCTAATCTTGGTTGCATTGGCTTTGTTTGTGCAAAAACTTTTCAATTTAATGTAATCAGAATTTCCCATTTTGCATTTCATAATGTTCTCTACCTTGTTTGGTCATAAATTCCTCCATTCTCCATAAATCTGACAAATAAACTATTCCTTGCTCCCCTGGTTTGTTTGTAATATCAGCCTTTATCATGTACCCAGTTGGACTTTATTTATATACAGTGTCAGATGTTGGTGTATGGCCAGTTTCTGCCATACTATTTTGCAGTTTTCCTAGAAATTCTTTTTTTTTTTGTCAAATAGTGAGTTCTTATTCCAGAAGCTGGGGTCTCTGAGTTTATCAAATAGTAAATTGCTATAATTATTGACTACTATGTCTTGTGTACCTAACCTATTTCACTGATCTACCCCTCTATTTCTTAGCCAGTACCAAGCAGTTTTGATGATTGCAGCTTTCTAATACAATTTCAGATCTGGTATGGCTAGGCCACCTTCCCTAGCATTTCTTTTCATTAATTCCCTTGATATTTTGTTTTTCCAGATGAATTTTGATATTGTTTTTTTCTAGTTCTATAAAATAATTTTTTGGTAGTTTGACTGGTATGGCACTGAATAAGGAAATTAATTTAGGTTGAATTGTCATTTTTATTATATTAGCTCAGCCTACCCACAAACAACTGATGTTTTTCCAATTATTTAGATCTGACTTTATTTATGTGAAAATGTTTTGTAATTGTGTTCATATAATTCCTGGGTTTGTTTTGGTAGCTAGACTCCCAAATATGTTATAATGTCTCCAGAAACTTTAAATGGAAGTTATCTTTCTATCTCTTGCTGTTGGGTTTTTTTGGTAATATATAGAAATGCTAAGGATTTATGTGGGTTTATTTTATATCCTGCAACTTTGCTAAAGTTATTTATTACTTCAAGTAGTTTTTAAATTGATTTTCTAGGATTCTCTAAGTATATCACCATATCATCTGCAAAGAGTGATAACTTAGTTTCTTCTTTGCCTATTCTAATTTCATCAATTTCTTTTTCTTCTCTTATTGCTAAAGCTAACATTTCTAGTACCATATTGAATAAGAGTGGTGATAATGGACATTCTTGTTTCACCCCTGATCTTTCTGAAATGCATCTAACCGGGGCGGCTAGGTGGTGCAGTGAATAGAGCACTGGCCCTGGAGTCAGGAGGACCTAAGTTCAAATCCGGCCTCAGACACTTAACACAAAAACTAGCCATGTGACCTTGGGCAAATCACTTAACCCCAATTGCCCCCCAAAAAGCAAAAAAAAAAAAAAGAAATGCATCTAACTTATCCCCATTACATATAATGCTTGCTGAAGGCTTTAAGTAGATGCTACTTATCATTTTAAGAGAGGCTCTAGTTATTCCTATGCTCTCTAGTGTTTTTAATAGGAATGGGTGTTATATTTTGTCAAAAGTTTTTTCTGCATCAATTGAAGTAATCATATGATTTCTACTAGTTTTGTGCTTGATATGATCAATTATGCTGATCATTTTCCTGATATTGAACCAGCCCTGCATGCCTGGTATAAATCCTACCTGATCAAAGTGTATTATTCTTGTGATAAGTTGCTGTAATCTTTTTGCTAACATTTTATTTAAAAATTTTGCATCAATATTCATTAGGGAAATTGGTCTATCATTTTCTTTCTCTGTTTTGACTCTTCCTGGTTTAGGTATCAGTACAATATTTGTATCATAAAAAGAATTTAGTAGGACTCCTTCTTCACCAAGTTTCCCAAATAGCTTATATAAGTATTGGAATTAGTTGTTCTTTAAATGTTTGATAGAATGTGCTTGTATATCCATATGACCCTGGAGATTTTTAGCTAGTTCATTGATGGCTTGTTCAATTTCTTTTTCTGAGATGGGGTTATTTAAGTATTTTAAATTTTCCTCTGTTAATCTGGTCAATTTATATTTTTGTAAATATTCACTCATTTCACTAAGATTGTCAAATTTACGGGCATACAACCGGGCAAAATAATTCCTAATTATTGTTTTAATTTCTTCTTCATTGAAGGTGAATTTGCCCTTTTTATTTTTGATACTGGTAATTTGGTTTTCTTCTTTCTTTTTTTAAAATCACATTGACTGCGGCTTTTCTCCTAGCTTGGTGCCAGGTTCTACTGCTTAAGTCGCATCCCTGAAACAAGATGGTGAAGGTCGGAGTCAATGGATTTGGCCGTATTGGGCGCCTGGTGACCAGGGCTGCATTCACCTCAGTTGGAGTAGACGTTGTGGCCATCAATGACCCCTTCATTGACCTCAACTACATGGTTTATATGTTTCAATATGATTCCACTCATGGCAAATTCAAGGGCACTGTCAAGGCTGAGAATGGGAAGCTAGTGATCAATGGAAAAGCCATTACCATCTTCCAGGAACGGGATCCCACCAATATTAAATGGGGAGATGCTGGAACCGAGTATATTGTAGAGTCCACTGGAGTCTTTACCACCATGGAAAAGGCTGGGGCTCACTTGAAGGGTGGAGCCAAGAGGGTCATCATCTCTGCCCCTTCTGCTGATGCCCCAATGTTCGTGATGGGAGTGAACCATGAGAAATATGATAATTCCCTTAAGATTGTCAATAATGCTTCCTGTACCACCAACTGCTTGGCCCCCTTGGCCAAGGTCATTCATGACAACTTTGGCATTGTGGAAGGACTCATGACTATAGTCCATGCCATTACTGCTACCCAGAAGACAGTAGATGGCCCCTCTGGTAAGCTGTGGCGTGATGGGCGTGGTGCTGCCCAAAACATCATCCCTGCTTCCACTGGTGCTGCTAAGGCTGTAGGCAAGGTTATTCCTGAGCTGAATGGGAAGCTCACAGGCATGGCCTTCCGTGTTCCTACTCCCAATGTATCTGTTGTGGATCTGACCTGCCGCCTGGAGAAACCTGCCAAATATGATGATATCAAGAAAGTGGTGAAGCAAGCATCAGAGGGACCCTTGAAGGGCATCTTGGGCTACACAGAGGACCAGGTTGTATCCTGTGACTTCAACAGCAATACTCACTCTTCTACCTTTGACGCTGGCGCTGGTATTGCCCTCAATGACCATTTTGTCAAGCTCATTTCCTGGTATGACAATGAGTATGGTTATAGCAACCGTGTAGTAGACCTCATGGTCTACATGGCCTCCAAGGAGTAAAGTGGAAAGCCATGGATCTTCATCCCCAGCCAAAAAGAGGAAATCCACCACTGGGGAGCCCACATTCCTAACCTGTGTTCCTATACTAGGGACCCCATGTCCCATTCACATCCTTGTTCCAAAGCACCCCTGTAGTAGGGGGAAGAAGTCCAGAGTCCTGTATTGTATACCATCAATAAAGTCAACATATTCAGTGCAAAAAAAAAATCACATTGACTAAAGGTTTATCAATTTTATTGTTTTTCCCCATAAACCAGTTCTTAGTTTTATTTATTAGTTCAATACTTTTCTTAATTTCAATTTTATTAATCTCTTCTTTGATTTTCAGTATTTCTAATTTGGTATTTAAGCAACTATTTTCAATTTGTTCTTTTTCTAGCTTTTTCAGTTGCATGCCCAATTCATTGATCCCCTTTTTCTGTATTTTATTCAAGTTATCATTCAGATATATAAAACTTCCCCTAAGAAATGCTTTCCCTGCATCCCATAAGTTTTGGTCTGTTGTCTCATTGTTGTTATTCTCTTGAATGAAGTTATTAATTGTTTATATGATTTGTTGTTTTACCCATTTATTCTTTAGGATTAGATTACTTAGTTTCCAATTAATTTTTAGTCTATCTTTCTGTGACCCTTTATTACATATAATTTTTATTGCATCGAGATCTAAAAAAGATGCATTTAATATTTCTGCCTTTCTGCACTGGGTTGTGAGGTTTTTATGCTCTAGTACATTATCAATTTTTGTGTAGGTACCATATAGCACTGAGAAAAGGTATATTCCTTTCTATTACCATTCAGTTTTCTCCAGTGGTCTACCATATCTATCTTTTCTAAACTACTATTCACCTCCTGTTTTTTTCCAAATGCTTTATTAACTTCTGGTTTACTACATTCATTTCCGCCAGATTTTGGGTTACAAATTTTCTCCCCATTTCCCCCCTACCCACCTCCCCAAAATAGCAGTCCCCCAGGATATCCCCTCCTTTTATTTCCCAATTACATGTCAAACAGTGTTAATAATAAAAATATATATATTTTAAACATTTGGTTTTAAAACTTTGAATTCCAGATTCATTCCCTTTCTCCCTTGTCACTTCCCCCTTACTGGGAAGATAGGCAATTCAATATAGGTCGTACATGTGTAGCTAGAGCAAAATATTACCATAGTATATATATATATTGTAGAAGACATTATATTTGCCTCCCTCCTATCCCATCTCCCACTTGATCTATTCTCTACTTTGGTCCTGTCCTTTTTCAAAAGTGTGTGCTTCCAACTTCCCTCCCCTCTAGCCTGCTCTCCCTTCCATCATCCCCCCTCTTATCCCCTTACCCCCTACTCTCCTGTAGGGTGAGATACCCTATTTAGTGTGTATGTCATTCCCTCCCTGAGCCAAATTCAATGAGTATAAGGTTGACCCATTCCCTTTTGCCTTCCTGTTCTTCCCCTCCATTGTACGCATTTTCCCTTGCCTCTTCTATAGGAGATAGTTTGCCCCATTCTGTCTCTCCCCATCTCCTCTCATTATATTCCTCTCTCACTTCTTAATTTCACCTTTTAATTATCATCCCTTCTTATTAAATTTGTCCTGTGCCCTCTATATATGCATACCTAAATATATATATATATGTATATTATATATATATATATACACACTCACATATGTAATCATACACCTATATACTCTCTGATAAAGACTATATATTCCTTTCAACTATTTTCATACTGAACAAAGCTTCATCAGTTACAATTATCATTTTTCCATGTAGGAATGTAAATAGTTCAACTTTGATAAGTTCCTCATGATTTCTTTCCCCTGTTTACCTTCTCATGCTTCTCTTGCTTCTTGTATCTGAATGTCAAATTTTCTATTCAACTCTGGTTTTTTCTTCGAGAATACTTGAAAGTCCTCTATTCCACTGAATGACCATATTTTCCCCCTGAAACATGATACTCAGTTTTGCTGGGTAGGTGATTCTTGGTTTTAATCCCAGCTCCTTTGACCTATGGAATATCATATTCCAGGCCCTTCGATCCCTCAGTGTAGAAGCTGCCAGATCCTGGGTTATCCTGATTGTGTTTCTACAATATTCAAATTTTTTCTTCCTGACTGCTTGTAATATTCTCTCCTTGATCTGGGAATTCTGGAACCTGGTTATAATATTCCTGGGAGTTTTATTTTGGGGATCTTTTTCAGGAGGTGATTGGTGGATTCTTTCAACCTCTATTTTGCTCTCTGGTTCTAAAACATCAGGGCAGTTTTCCTTGAGAATTTCTTGGAGGATGATTTCTAGGTTCTTTCTTTGATCATGGATTTTAGGTAGTACAATAATTTTTAAATTATCTCTCCTGGATCTATTTTCTAGGTCAGTGGTTTTTCCAATGAGATATTTTGTTTTCTCCTATTTTTTTTTATTCTTTAGATTGGGTTTGACTGATTTTTGATGTTTCATAGAGTTGTTAGCTCCTACTTGCCTAATTCTAATTTTCATGAATTGTTTTCTACAGTTAACTCTTATACCTCATTTTTCATTTGTCAATTTTACTTTTTAAGGAGTTATTTTCTCCAGTTAGGTTTTGCATCTTCTTATCCATTTGGCCAATTTTACTTTTTAAGGAGTTCTTCTCTTCAGTGAATTTTTTCCCATTTTGTCAATTGTATTTTTAAAAGAATTGATCATTTTTTCTTCTACCTCTCTAATTTTACTTTTTTTAAACTAAAATTTATGTTTATTTTTAGTTTACATCATTCATTTCCACAAGATTTTGAGTTACAAATTTTTCCCCATCTTTCCCCTACTCACCACCCCAAAACAGTGATCCCACTGTATACCACCTCCCCCAATCTGTTCTCTCCTATATCCTCCCCGATTCCCCCTCCAACTTTCCAGTTGGCAAGATGGATCTCTATATATCTTATATATAGTGCCTGTATATCTTATTTCCCAGTTGCATACAAAAACAATAATAATATTTTTTTAAACATTTTATTTTAAAACTTTGAATTCCAGATTCTTTCCCTTCCTCCTTCTTCACCCACCCTTACTGGGAAGATAAGCACTTCAATATAGGTTGTACATATGTAGCTATGCAAAACATTTCCATAGTGGATATATTGTGAAAGACTGACTGTATTTCCCTCTGTCCTATCCCGACATCCACTTGTTATATTCTCTACTTTGACCCTGTCCCTTTTCAAAAGTGTGTGCTTCCAACTTCCCTCCCCTCTAGCCTGCTCTCCCTTCCATCATCCCCCCTCTCATCCCCTTCCCCCCTACCCTCCTGTAGGGTGAGATACCTTATTTAGTGTGTATGTCATTCCCTCCCTAAGTCAAATTCAATGAGAGTAAGGTTGACTCATTCCCTTTTGCCTTCCTGTTCTTCCCCTCCATTGTAACAGCTTTCCCCTGCCTCTTTTATATGAGATAATTTACCCCATTCTGTCTCTCCCCATCTCTTCTCATTATATTCCTCTCTCCTCTCTCAATTTCACCTTTTAAGTATCATCCCTTCCTATTCAATTGGTTTTGTGCCCTCTGTCTATGCATACCTGTACACATATATACACACACTCCCATATGTATTCATACGCCCATATACTCTCCTATATAGACATATTATCAGTTGTATTTTTAAAAGAATTAATCATTTTTTCTTCTACCTCTCTAATTTACTTTTAAAATCCTTCTTGAGCTCCCAAGAATGCTTTTTTAGTCTTGAGACCAATTCATACTCCCTTTTGACATTTCAGATGTGGGCATAGTGCCAATGCTGTCCTCTTCTGAATTCATATTTTGATCTTCCCTCTCCCCATAGTAAGACTCTATGGTCTTTATTTTTCTAATTTGTTTCTTTCTCATTGTGATTGCCTTTTTACTGACTTTTAAAGCGGATCTCTCATTCTGGGGCATAGGGGCTCTGTCACACGCTTCTTGTGCTGGGGGCTAGGGGTCTGGTTACTGTCTTTGTGTGCTGTGGCCTCTGGTTCTGGTAGCTGGAAGCTAAATAATGCTGTAGTTTACCTGATGCTGAGTTGGAGCTGTCTGATGTGTGCCTAAGCTAGGTGAAGTCTTTCTGCCTTTCCGTAGGGTTACACTGCAGCATGAGGTGTGGGGGAGGAGTGGTCTGGCTTCTGGTCCACTAGGGCTACACTAGAGTACAGGTAGTTTCAGCCACTGGTGGACACCTGTCTGCACTGGTGTCTGCTCCTTCCCCTGGCTGTGATGGTCCTGGTGTTGGTACTTGCTGTCTCTACCACCCTTGGGCTCAGGATCTCCCACTGGTCTGCTGAAGTGGGACTTACTGCTGGCTTCCTGGGACACCTCCCATCCTGTACTGATTCCCTGTGATTACAACAAGAGGGACCTTTCTTGTTAATCCCCTTAGCCTCCTGTGCTAAAAGACTGCCATACCCTTTCTGCTGGCTCCACTATTCCAGGATTTTTCTTGGGGAAGATTCTCTGGGTTTTTCAAGGTCAGCAAGGGAAGGTGAGAGCACTTACTGTTTACTCCACCATCTTGGCTCCCAGAAGTTCAAAAAGGTGACTTTCAAACATTTAGTCTGTGGGCTGATAGCCCCAGGAACTGCTGCAGCAGGTCCTGCAGAGGACTGAGCTTCTCTCTCACCCAGCTTCAACAAACTCCCATCCTGTGCTGAGAGGTCTGGGTATTTCCACTGCTGCTCATTGCTAATTCAGTCCACCAGGGCTCATTCTGGTTCTGCTATGGTCGAGTTTGTGCTGGTGCAGCCTGCATTTGAGACTATGCTCCTCTCCCAGCCTGGTGCAACAGATCCTTCCCATCAACCTTTCAGGTTGTCCTGGGCTTGACATCTGCCACAGTCTGTCTCTTAGTGGATTCTGTCACTCTAAAATTTGTTCAGATTCACTTTTTAGAGGTATCTGAAGGATTGTGGGAGGGTTCAGAGGAGTCCCTGATTTCACTCTGCCATCTTCCCTCTGCCCTGCCCCCACCCCCATCTGTTTAGTTCCTCCTAGATTTTTTAGCTCTCTTTCTTTAGTAGTCATAGATCTTAATGGGGAGGTCCTAGAATATTCCAGGACTTGATATAAGCAGTAACCTAGAGAATATATAGAGAATTCCTCTCCCATTTGGATTCTGTATGGGTTATACTTCATGACAATAACAAATATCTTTGGTGTGTATATGTCTCCTTATTTTATGACTTATTTTCCATTATGGATCAGAGGGTTTTTTAAGAGTTATCTGCACTGTTGCATGTATTAGTGAATCTTCTATTATCTTTTTTTTTTCTTTTTGGAGGGGGGAGGGCAGGGCAATTGGGGTTAAGTGACTTGGGCAAGGTCATACAGCTAGTACGTGTCAAGTGTCTGAGACTGGATTTGAACTCAGGTCCTCCTGACTCCAGGATTGGTGCTCTATTCACTGTACCATCTAGCTGCCCTAAATCTCCTATCATCTTAATGAATATTTGCACAAGAGACTTCACATTGGAGAAGGGTCTATAAGCTTATGTTTTTTTCTCTGTGGAGTTAAAAAGTTTTTTTTTGTTTGGTTTTTGTCTTTGGTAATCAACAAAAAATGAATAATGTGGATGTTTGCATTCTTTGTATCTTTCTATTTCCTATGTGACTATGAAGATATAATCTCTTATAGAAGCTCATCTGTGAAAACCTGCCTATTCCCTTCTCATATTTTGATCAAGGACACCCTCAGTTGTATATGTAGATCATGTTCACAAAGAGTCCTGAAAGATGGAAAGAAGGTTAGATGGTTTGATAGTCATCAATGTGCTCTTGATTGATTTTGGGTGGTAATATTTTCTGTGACTTTTTTTTCCCCTTTCTTTGTCTTCACCTTCTTGTGATATACTGTAAAATAATCCCACAGTGTTTTCAAGATTGTATTGCTGCCAGCAATTTCCTATGTGTGTACTTGGTCTGGTCCATCAACTCTTTCTGATTTTGTCTTCTTAAGTGCCATTTGAACTGCCTTATATGGCTCATGAGGGACTGAGCACAAATGTGGTATTTCTGCTGACAATGATGATGAAAATAGATTGTTGTAGAAATATGGACCTATCTGCTCCATTTCTTATCTATTTGCTATCCTTTTCCAGTTCATTTATAAATGCTCTTGGGATAGCATGGCTAAGTTTGGACTCAAGCCAATCTTTCTGCAGTCTTGTTTCTGTCTCTATTGACTTTTTTTTTGCTCTTTTTATGATTGGTACTACTTGTCATTTTCTGGAATTATCCTTGTAAAAGTTTTTATAAGTTTGTGTTCTACACTTATATGCCCTTGTCTGCCATGTCTCTCTGATTAGTAATCAATTAACAAAAATTTGTCGAGTGCCTATTATGTGCCAAGTCCAATGCTAGACACTGGAGTTGCCAATAAAAATGAAAGAGCCTTGGCTTTTATAAAGCCTACATTTTATCAGGGAAAACAATATAAGTAAATATAAGTACATGCAAAAGATATTAAAAATAAATGCAAGGTAATTTGGGATGGAACTAACCTGGTAAGATCAGGAAAGGACCAAGGGCTCTTGTAACACACAGCACTTGAGATGAGTTGTGAAGGAAGCTAGGGATTCTAGAAGGTGGAGATGAGGAGTGTTTACAGAGAGAGATTGAGACTCAGATAAACAGAGACAAAGACAGAGGGAGAGGAAGGCATAGAGTAGAGCCTCGGGGACGCTCGGGCATAGGGAACTGGAGATGAATGAAGGACAATCCATCAAATGAAAGAACAGTCAGGAAGGTAAGAAGAGAGCAAGGAGAGAGCAGTACCACAAACATCAAGTGAAAAGACAGTATAAAGGAGGGGTGACTGATTAACAGTATCAAAAATTCTAAGGAGATTCTTGTTGTTGTTATTGTTCAACTTTCATTCTCAAAGAGGACCAGTGACATCAGGAAGGTGATGTCTTGTCTTGCAAGTGAATTGGATTTAAGTGAGGCAGAGCTATGCAAAGTCATCAGCCTCACTTTTTTTTCTTTTTCTTTTTGGAGGGCAATTGGGGTTGTGACTTGCCCAAGGTCACATGGCTAGTTTTGTGTGTGTGTGTGTGTGTGTGTGTGTGTGTGTGTGTGTGTGAAGTGTCTGAAGGCAGATTTGAACTCAGGTCCTCCTGACTCCAGGGCTGGTGCTCTATTCACCGTGCCATCTAGATACCCCATCAGCCTCACTTTTTTCTCTAATTGTGGGAGTCCAGTGGCAAGACGTAGGACAGGATGATTGACAATGGTCTTGGATCTAAGGTGATTAAGTAGGATAAAGACTGAGAAAGCATTGTTGGATTGATTTAGCACTTAAGTTAGCATTAATGATCTCAGGACAGTTTCAGTCAGTGGTAGTTTTGGAAGCCAAATTATAAGGGATTGAGAAGTAAGTGGGTGGTGAGGAAGTGGAGGCATGAGTGCCTACACTTTTCGTAGAGGAGGATGGGGAGGGATAGTATGAAAGGTACTTATCAAGGACAAGGACATTTCATGCTCTGACACTGGAGTAAAGGAGAGAATGAGCAAAGATGAAGAGAGGTTTTGAGATGTCAAGGAGGGAAATGTGATCAGTCTAGGCAGTTAGCCTCAATTTTCTTTGTAAAGTAGGAGGGAAAGGGTATGGATATTGTTGAGGAATCGAGTAAAATGGCATGAATTTGTAATGGGCTCCATTGGCATGATTTTAGTATTCAGTACTTCCAAAGTAGAATCAAAGACAATAGATGAGAAATAACCCAGAATTGGCAGGGTATGAATGGTAAAAAGACAAGAGGCAATGATTGTAGAATAAAGAAGAGGTTGTAGAATAGTGCCTTGAATATACCTTGTTGAACTCTTCAAATAGGGTCAACTGTGAAGGGAAGCAAAGGAGACCAAGATCTTGGACTGGGAGAGCATGAAAGGATTAAGGATCTGGAGCTAATGATGAAGATGAAGAATATATTTTGTGTGACTGAGGCAGAGGGAGAGACCTAAGGCCAAGGGATTATGATTATAGAGAACTTCCAAAGTTTAAGATCACAGAGTTGGAAGAGTTTTGGATGAGTCTAAAACAAGCATGGTAATCAATCTCTACCAATGAAAAGAGTCTTATGCAAGTAGGATTTGAATCAAGGGTTATACTTAGACAGAGAGAGGTGGATAACTTTACCCTTTGTTCTGGAAGCCAGATATACACAACTAAATCGCTAGGTTTCACAAAGTAACAGGTTATGTATATATGCTATATATGTGTAGATATAAATATAGATAGATATACCTACAAACACATACTATATATATTTTATAGTACATAGTATATATATTTATGTAGTAAATATAGTATAGTATGTGTATATATACACAATGGAGTATGAAAACTAAATATATGTTCTATACATATAAGGTATACATGTACATATAGCTATGTATCTAGCTAGATTATGTGTGGGTGTTTAAGGAGGACTAGCATCTCTGGTGTAAGGGCTTGCCAAGTCCTTTTCAGGGTTCATTCATTTGGTGTACACCTGGCACTCAACTCACCTGTGGCTCCAAGAAGCTGTAGCATGGGCAGCAGTCACACTTGGTGAATTGTCATGAGAATAACCAATGACTCACAAACCTGTCAGTGAGTTAGGAGGGTGTCTATCTCAAGCATGTGAAGACTTCCTCTGGCAGAATGGGTGGAAGGAAACAGTTTGTTCCAACAACCAAGAGGGTGACTGAAGCAGATGCTACAGAGTGCTTAGAGTTTTGTTCAGACATCAGAGAAGCCAAGGTCATCCACTGTATCCTGGGCCATTGCCACTTTTCCTGACTTTTGCCTTGCCACTGGACTTTGTGCAAAACTGCCTTACTCGAACCCAATTCACCAATGAGGGAAGACATCACTTGAAGATATCACAAAGGATATGCAACAATATATGTGTATATATATACATATATACACATATATGTAGGTATAGATAAAATTGATATAGAAACTATTTGTAGAACAGAACATATATAAAAGGATTGTAAGCCACGTAGGATTTTGCATTTTTCCATTTTAAATTTAGTTAACTGATTCAGCCTATGGTCCTAATCTAATAAGCTATTTTTTTTTTTTAAGCAATTGGGGTTAAGTAACTTGCTCAAGGTTACACGGCCAGTTATTTCTGGGTGTGGTGCTGAGCGTCTGAGCCCGGGATTCGATCTCCAGGTCGTCCCAACACTGGAGCCGGTGCTCTTACTTGCTGTGCTACCTGGCCGCCCCAATAAGCTATTTTTGCTAATACTAAATTATTTCACACTTCTAGATACACTGCGTTGCAGTTATTCTCCAGTTGTTTTATGTGTGTATACATTATTTCCTTCATTATACTGCATGTTTCTCAAATTCAGGGACTGAACAGAATGCTCTACAGAGTGCTGAAAGTTAAAGGAAAAATACAAAAGAATCATTGCTATACAGAATTACACAAAGTCAGGAAAAATACAAAAGAAATGTGATTCTTTTGTATTTTTCCTCTGACTTCATCACTCACCACAACACAGTAGGCACTCAATAAATGCTATTAAAGTCTTGTTTATGCTTTTTGTTTTTTACTTTCTAAGAAAAACAGCTAACTACTGACAGTATAAATGATGTTCTGCAGTCTACCACATCTTTGCTAAGAGGAGGAAGAGTGTTTCAACTTCAGTTTTCTGGATCCAAGAGTAGTCCATTACATTTAATTGGAATTCTAATGTCCTGTAGTGTTGTTTTCATTTATATGATTGTGACTACTGTTGTATATTGTTTTCTTGGTTCTGTTTTCTTTGCTTTACACCATCAATTCATATAAGCCTTCCCATACTTCTTTTAAATCCTTATATCTGCAATTTCTTATAGCACAATAATATCCCATTAAATTGATATACTACAATTTATTCATTCAATTAGTCTCCAATTTAGCATGCATTTACTTTATTACTAGTTTTTTACTACCACAAAACATGTTGCTATGAATATCTTGGTATAAATAAGACCTTTCTCTTTGGCCTTCATAGCGCATATTTCAAGGGCAAAAAATACGAAGTTGAGTAACTTTCCTTAAATAATTAAAAATTATTTCCCAGAACAGTTGGACCAAATTACAAGTCTGCCAACAGTATAGCAGTGTGTTCCAGTTATTCTGACTCATCCTTAATTCCCACAAATAATTGAAAGGTGAATATAAGCCATTCCTCATCTTACAAAAGCAAAAATTCTTTCCTAGGTTGATTATTTTGAACTTGGAATGCATTTTCTTATTTCAACAATGTTATGAATTGTCATTAGATTCCCCAACAACCCCACTAAGCCATAGTTAGCTCACAACATAGCTGAACTACTCATTTGTTCACAAAACTATTTGTTAGTTATGCATCTACAAAGCACTGTGCTAGGTGCTAAGGAAGATAAAAATATAATTAGGATATGTGCACTGTCTTCATGGAACTTTCAATATAACTAGGTGAATTATAAAGTTACAGATTTAGAACCGGAAAGGATTTTAACGATTGCAGATATATGAGCGATGTTTGTGACTCAGGACTGCTTGACTACCCCTTAGAAATGTTGGCTTCAGTTAATCCTTTTTCAAAGAGTGGTTAGCAATTTCAAAATTGAACACTGGGTGGAGCTCTTGCCTGGTTAGTATTTGGGCACTATTGTCTTTCCAACCAAAATTTTCAAAGATTATCAACAGAAACAAAATTCCATTTAAAATCAATCAACTAATGGTAGGAAATGTGGCTGAAAGAGAAATATGAATACTACCATTTGCATGGATTTACTCATCACCTTGAACAGATCTATTTTTAGCTAAACATTTTTTTTTTTTAATTAAAATAAGCAAAGAGATGCTGGAATTTGTCACTGTATTGAATTTAGAGGTCCTCTAGTACAACTTTCTCATTTTACAGAACAGAAAACTGAGGTTCAGAGATTGTCAAAGGTCTTATTACTATATAAGATGAGTTAGAGAAGGCACTACATTTAAGATCAAATGCATTATCTAAGAAAAGCAGTGGAGAGAAATAGGCTCCCTTTCCCTGCCAGCCCTGGAATCAGGAAGGTGTTCCATCTCTGACACCTATTAGCTTTATGACAAAGAACAACTTATTTCTCAGTGTTCCAGCAACTCCAAGACTATATACATAAGTTACAAATGAGTGGAAAGCCTGCAACAGTGGAGGGCATTACTACATAGGTCTCTGTCCCATCCACTCAAATTATCTGCATTTTAAAATAAGGAACCATTTTTGAAATAGAATTTTGCTTAGCGGATTAAAAAATATACTAGTTAAAAGAAATGGAAGTATATAGACCTCACTTTGTACAACATGTTCTTTGGAAACCACACTGTTACATGCTAGCAAATCTAACCATATCTTACATGCATTGGACAAGCAGTAATTTACATTTAGTATACATTGATTTTTCTTTGAGATAGAGCACTGTAATTGAGATACAATTCTATAGTACTGATCTCTTCCAAATATCTGAGGGAAAAGAAAGTACTTCTGTGTTCTCATCCCTTTCTTCTATCTCTGCCACTAAAACGATTACATAAAATTGAAAACCATGATTCTGGGGATGAGAAAGGGTTAATAGAACTACATGTTTTCCTGTGGTTTAGAACAGGCAGAGAAATATTCTTTATTTTTCTTCCCAGAACAGAAATGTATCCCTTAAGGTAGGAAGAGATGGATGAGTGCTGCTGCTGCTTTGAGGGTCAGAGGACTTGGATTAAAATCTTGGCCTCTGTCACTTAGTTCTGTGTGACCATGAGCAAGATTTGTCATGTTTCTGGGTCTGCTCTTTCATCTGTAAAATGAGGGGGTTGGACTAGAAATTCAAGGTTCATTCTAGCAATCTATGATCCTATGAAATATTCACAAGAAGCTAGGGTCCCAGGACTTATGTCTATTGGGGAGGAATCAAGAAAGATTGCTTTGAAGTAGGAATTAGTCATAATGCTTCTCAACCTTTTTCTAGTGGATGGTGTCCTGACAAATAGAAGATTTGTTGTTCAGAGAACATCATGTAAGGGTAACTATACTAGATAGGAGAGGATAAGGGAGCATGAATTGTAGGTTTATTCGTGTTCAGATAGTAGCTAAACCTCAGGGAGTATGTAATGTTGTCCAGGGCTAGTGGGGAGAAGCAGCGATGTAAGAACTTTCTCAAGGGCCAGCTCCTTCACAAAATCCCACCCTGGTATATGATGTTCTCTTCCTCTAAACTTCTTTTTGCTTTTGTCTGTAGGCATTCAATTAGCCACTATCAAATACAGTTATACCTTCCACATTGTGGGGGTTAGGGGCACAGCACCCCCACGATCTGTAAAATCCTCATAAAAATTTTTGGCCCTTCCTTTGTAGCAGAGAAATGGAATTATTATGGCATTAAAAGATATACTATACATATATATATATTATGAATTTCTGAATTTCTAAAGTTTTTTTCTGTGTTATCTACTGTTCTTTGCGTGTCATCAGCAGCTTCTGCAAAACTCCCCCAAAATTCCCTTTTAGTTTCTTATGCAGATCTGTGATATATTGAAACCATGACAGCGAAAGTTGTGATGTGGAGGGGATAATTATATTGTATACTTCTCTAACTAGATTGCAAAACTACCGAGGACAGAGATTGTGCATTATTATTATTTTTTATATCTTAACAGTGCTTAATACAGTGTCTGGGACATAGTCACCAATCTATATTTATTGGTTTGCCCTCCTTCCTTCCTCCTCCTCCCTCTCAAAAAAAAATCCCACACACAAGGAAGATTTTCATATTTCTTGGGAATACTTCCATTGAAAAGATCATAGACTTCAGAAGTATTTTTTTTTAATTTATTTAAGCAATCGGGGTAAAGTAACTTGCTCAAGGTTACACAGCTAGTTATTTCTGTGTGTGGTGCTGAGTGTCTGAGCCCGGGATTCGATCTCCAGGTCATCCCAACACCGGAGCTGGTGCTCTTAGTCGCTGTGCTACCTGGCTGCCCCCTACTTCAGAAGTATTAAAAAAAAAAGACACTAATGAATATCAAGGCCACTTAGGCTTGAAAGAGAGCAAATGGAAGTTGGATGTCAATATGTGTACACCTCTACTGGCAGTTGTTAGCAAAACTGGAGGCAGTCTAAGAGAATGTCATGCAGGGAATTCAGAAATGAATCCCTGTTTCTATCCAAAATCAGCTCATCAGGAAAAAAATTCTCAAAACATTACAACCAAGTTAAAATATTTAGTTGAAAAGGGTTTATGAGGGATCACTGTCTTATTTAATATTTTTAAGAGACTCTAAAATTTGCTGGTTATTCAATTCTTTTTGAGAGGGGGGAAGGCATGGCAATTGTCACATGGCTAGTGTGAAGTGTCTGAATCAAGATTTGAAGTCAGGTCTTCCTGACTCCAGGGCCAGTGTTCTATTCACTGCACCACCTAGCCACCCCTGGTTATTCTTTGGAAATTATATGTTTGTATAGAGAAAATTGGGTCAGTATAAGAAAGTCTTATCATGTGACCTATTAATTTACCATTTATTGTAATGTATGGTGAAAGGTATTGGTTTTCCCAGCAATGTTTGTTCATTAGCGAGTCCTTTCTCCAGTAGCTGGAATCTTCCGGTTTATCAAACACTAGGCTGTTAGGCTTGTTTGCTTCAGTATTTTGTATTCCTAATCTATTCCACAAATCAACCTCTTTGTTTTTTAACCAGTGCCAAATAGTTTTGATGATTTATGTTGGGTAGTAAGATTGAGATGTAGTGCTAATAGGCTCCCTTCTTTCCCATTTTTTTTTTCATTATTTCCCTTGAGATTCTTTGACCTTTTGTTCTACCAGATATGAGTATTTAATCTGGGTTTTATGAACTTGTTTTATGATAAAAAATGTTGAAGCTGTCTTTTAATATAATTAGTTTTCTTGTAATCTAAGATAATTTTTATTTTATGAATTTTAAAAACATTATTCAGAGGGAAGCTAGGTGGCACAGTGAGTAAAGCACTGGCCCTGGAGTCAGAAGGACCTGAGTTCAAATTCGTCCTCAGACACTTAACACAAAAACTAGCCATGTGACCTTGGGCAAGTCACTTAACCCCAATTGCCCTCCAAAAAAACACAAAACATAAAAAACATTATTCAGAGAAGGGGCTGATAGGCTTCAAGAAATTGCCAAAGGGGTCCATGACACATAAAAAAGTTAAGAATCTCTGATCCAAATAAATATTATTATTTTCTCCCTCGCTTTAGAAAGAAATTCTATGACACTGAATAATTAAATTAATTCAGGTGGTATTGTAATTTTTATTATATTGCCTCAGGTCACCCATGATCAAATAATATTTCTACACTTTCTTTGGGTCTGTTTATTTCTATAAAGTGTTTTATTTTTGTGTGTGAGTCTTGGCAGGTAGACTTCTAAGTGTTATACATTCTGTACTTATTTTAAAAGGAATTTCCCCCCTTTTTTGGTTGGTTTTTGCTGGCAATATCCAGAAATACTGAAGATTTTGATAAATCCAATTTCTTATCCTGAAACTTTGCTAGTGATGGTTTAAATTCATTTTAGTTGACTTTCTAAGTAAACTATCATTGTCATCTGCAAAAGTGATGATTTTGTTTCATTTTTTGCCTATGCTTTTCTCAATTTCCTTTTATCATCAGAATAAGATAGCATTTCTAGCACTAAATCAAATAATAATGGACATCCTTGACTCCTGAACTTTTTGGAAATGACTAGTTTTTTCACCATTACATAAGGCTGTCCCAAAGTCTTAGGGCAATTAGGATATCCAATATAATGCTCACTCTTGATTTTAACAATGAGACAACATACCAAAATTTTGGGGATGAAGCCAAGCAATATTTAACTATATTAAAGAAAAGTCCATTAATTACTAAATTTTTTAGTGTTTTCAAATGTGTTAACTTTTGTTCTAAGCTTGCTAATTTTTTTTGTTAAGCTTTTAAAATTGTTCTTGTTAGTAATAATAGTCTATCCTGTTTATAGTTTTCCTAACATGGAACCAACCTGCATTGCTGGTATAAATCTAACTTGGTCATACTATATAATCTTTTTGATATGTAGTTTTTAGCCTCTTTGAAAATAATTGTATTTAAATTTCTTGTGATGATATACATTAGGGATATTGGTCTTTAATATGTGTGCACGTGTGTTTTGCCTTTCCTTTATTTAGTTATCAAGATGATATTTGTATCCTAGAAAGAATTTGGTAGGATCCTTTCTGTTTCTACTTTTTCACAAACAACTTATATTTGCATAAACTGGTTTGGTAATATTGGAATTAATCATTCTTTGAATGTTTAATAAAATTCACTTACAGATCCATCTGTTCCTTTTTTTAAAAATTCTGGGCATTGTTATAGCTTGTTCAATTTCTTTTTCTAAGATTGAGTTAATTTTAAATTTTCTCTTTTTCAGACTGATAATCTGAGCACTTTATATTTTTGCAAAGATTCATCCATTTCATTTGCTAGTTTAATGGGAAGATAGTTGGGCAAAATAGTTTCCTTTATTTCTTCATTTGCTGTGAATTATTTTTAATTTTTGATACTGGCAATTTGTCTTTTTTTCTCTTCTTTAAAAAGTCAAATTAGCTAACAATGATCTATTTAATTGCATTTTAAAAATCAGCTCTTTGTTTTATTAATTTAGTAGGCTTTTTGCTTTCAATTTTAATATTTAAAATTTTAAAAATTCCTATTTTGGTGTTTCATAGGAGTTTTAAATTTTATTGTTTTTCTATATTAAAAAATTTTTTTTAATGAATGCCCAATTCATTGATCTTTTTGATGTTGTTGATGATAAGGAGTCTAGAGGTATAAAAGATGTAAAATTTCTCCTAAATATTGTTTGGCTTCATCCCCAAAATTTTGGTATGTTGTCTCATTGTTATAATTTTCTTGGATGAAATCATCTATTGTATCTATGATTTGTTCTTTGGCCCACAAATTCTTTAGGTTTAAGTTACTTAGTTTCCAATTAATTTTTAATCCTTTTTCAATGATCCTTTACCAAGTATAATTTGTATTTGTGTTTAGTAAAAGATGTATATTTTAATATTTCTGCATTCATCAGGTTTTTATAGTGTACTATATGTGGTCAACTTTTGCAAAAGTGCCATAACCAACTGAGAATATGTGTACTCCTTTTTATTTCTATTCAGTAACCACCAGAGATCTCTCATATGTAACTGATAAAATGTTATTCAGGACCTTAACTTCTTTCTATAGTTTTACTGTTCCTCCCGGTTATTCATCTAACTTTTCCTTTAAATATTTATTTGATGTGACATATGATACATATATGAAGTACTGATATTAATTCATTTTTGAAGGCTTTATGCATAATGTAGTTCTCCATTTTTTTCTCTTCTAACCAAGTCGTTTTTTTTAGCCTCAGTCAGGACAGAGATCATAATTATTACCCTGGCCTTTTTGAGTCCACCTGAAGCTCAGTAGATTTTGCTTTAATTCTTCATTTTAACTGTGAACCTTTGTTTCAAGTGCGTTTCTTGTAAAAAAAAAAAAATCCTGTTGGATTTTGCTTTCTAATTCATTGTTATCCTCTTTCATTTTGTGAACAAGTCCATCCCATTCACAGTCATAGCTGTGATCGTGGTGTATTTCCTTCTTATCTTATTCCCTTGCTTCTCTATCTCTATTTTCCTTTGACAAAGAAGAGAGTAATGAGAGGACTGTGTATAGTATTAATGATTTATACTTCATGCAATCTATTTCTGCTTCACTGCCCTACTCTTCCCTTCTCCCTGACAGATTATTTTTTATTTCTTTCCTTTTAAACTTCCCTTCACAATCTATCTTTTGAGAATAAAATTTGTTTTTGCATTTGACTAAATCCCTCCTTGAACCTGCTCTCCCTCTTATTCCACATTCCCTCTACCTTTCCTTCCTGTTTCCTTATCAAATGGAATGTCTTTCTACATCAAACTCTGAAGGAATTCTAACCTACTTTGAGCAGTTCAGATCAAAGTGAAATTCTAATGAAATGCTCCTCCCCCCACCTCTGTCTCCTTATTTGTGGTCTTCTACCTCTATACCCAAATTATGTGAGACAATAAATGTCACCCTTCCTCTGCTGGTGTATTCCTTTTCCTCTCCCTTTTCTTTCTTATATCATACTTACAGATTTGTAAAGCCCTTTACATTTATCATCTCATTTGCTCTTCACAGCAACCTGATGTGGTAGGTGCTACAATTATCCCCATTTTACAAATGAAGAAACTGAGACTAAGAGGTTAAGTGACTTGCCCATGGTCACATAGCTAAGTAACTGAGACAGGATTTGAAGTATAGTTGTCTTGACCTCAAGTCCAGTTCTATCCACTGTACCACCTACATCAAAACAAAAAGCGATTCTCAGGTCCTTTGCATAAGTGATTCCTATTACTGCTGATATTAGAATTGAGGGAAAGGGGAAGAACATCTATTTCTTTTCCCCACAAAATAATGTAAACACTTTATCCTTGTAAGGTCTCTTCTGAATACTCATTCATATTTACCCCTTTTATGTTCCTCTTAATTCCTCTGTTTCCATTTCAAAGTTTCTACTGTTCATTTTTTTTTTTTAAATCAACAATACTTAGAAGTCCTTTCCTTCCTACCCTCTTCTGTAGGATTATATTTAGCTTTGGTAACAGGTCACTGTTAGTTGTAAGCCTATATCTTTTGCCTTTTGAAATATATTCCAAGTCCTCTGATTTTTTTTTTAATAGTGGTAGCTGGCAAAACTTGTGTTATCTCCTGACTGTGACTCTTTGGTAGTTGAATTTTCTTTTTGGAAATTTGTAGTACTTTTTTTTTTTAAATGTGAAAGCTCTGGATATTGGTTATGGCATTCTGGGGAATTTTATTTTGCAATGTCTTTTAGAAGGAGATATACGATTTCTATTTTCATTTTGTCATCTGGTTCTAATAGATCTGGGCAGTTGCCATTCATTTCTTGAAAAAGGGTAGAAAGGCAGTGACTAGGTGGCAGTGAATAGAGCACCAGCCTTGGAGTTAGGAGGACCTGAGTTCAAATCTGGCCCAGACACTTAACACTTACTAGCTGTGTGACCTTGGGCAAGTCACTTAACCCCAATTACCCTCCAAGAAAAAAAGAAAAAAGGTAGAAAGCCTTTTTTTTCCCCCCAGATCATGGCTTTCGAGCAGCCCAGTAACTTGGATTCTTTTCTCCTTGCCTGTTTTTTTCTAGGTCAATTGCTTTTTATATTAGGCATATTGTTTTCTTCTATTAGTCTTTTGTTTTAATATTTTTTTGCTGTCTCATGGAGTCATTAATTTGTTTGATTTGTTCTAATTTTCAGGGAATTTATTACTTTGTTGAGGTTTTGTAACTTCTATACTAAGCTATTAAATGTTCTTCCATTTTTTTCCTCTAGTACTCTCATTTATTTTCCAGTTCTTTCCTAAAGAGATCTCATTTAATTTATAATTTGATTTTTAAACTTCCTTCATCTCTTCCAGGAATTTGTTAACCTTGTCTAAGGTGTTTTTCTTCTGACACTTTGCTTCAAGCTGTTCTCTTCTAGATTTGTATCTTGAACATCCCTGGCTCTGTAACAGTTCTTTATTTTGGGTCTTTTTTGTTACTCATCTTTTCTAGCATAATTTCCTGAATAATAATTTTGTATTCAGGTCAAACTGTGTACAGTTCTGTCTGGGCCTTGTTTGATGCTGATTTTATATTCTTCAGGTCTTGCTGTTGTTTTCTCTAGGTGCTGTGTTCTTTAAGGATTTCACAAGTGCTTAAAGCAGAGGATCTACAAACTTTCAGTGTGCCCCAAGCAGCCTGGTCTAGGAGGACAGTGCCCTCCTAGTCTAATAGCTAATATTTATCAAGTGCTTACTATGTGCCAGGCAGAATACTAAGCACTTTATAGTTATCTCATTTGATCCTCACAACAGCCCTAGAGAAAATGTGCCATTATCCCCATTTTATATATGAGAAAACTTAGGCAAAAAAGTTAAGTGGCTTGCCCAGGATCACAGAGCTAAGTGTCCAATGCCACATTTGAACTCAGATCTTCCTAACTCCAGATGCAGTGCTTGATCCATTGACCTACCTAGGTTGCCCTGAACTTTGCAAGCTTCTGAACCTGCTTTGTGTTTGGGTGCCACAACAGAAGGCTTGTTCCTGGTTGGCATACCAGTTGACTAGCTAGCTTGCTCCAGCTCTTCAACTACCTAAAAAGTTCTCCAGGTGCATTGCAATTGAATTGTAACATCATCCTTGATGCTGAACTCCTCACTTAAGATTACTTGGCTATAAGCCCCATTGCAGTCTGTGGATTGAAACTGCAGCTCTAATCCTGGGACAGAGCCACACAGGTGATGGTTGGCTCACATTTCTGCTCCTTGCGCAGAACATGGCCTTGGGTCTACTATGCGCTGAATCCTTAGCCTTTGGCACATGGCTCCATAGGCCCCAGTCTACTTTCTGCCCTAGCAGGCTCTGCAGAGGTCCTCCTGGCGGAACCTTCTCCCTAGGGACTGCAGGCCTGTCTCCTTCATTCTGAACTCCTCAGCTAGAAACATGACCCACTTGTGGTTTCTTTTTGGATTTCCCAGTCACTACCCTGATGCTCCAGGGCAGCTAGGTGGTAGATAGCAACAGGTCTGTAAATCAGGGAGATCTGAATTCAAATTTGGCTTCAGACTCTGTGTCTGAACTATTAAGCTATGTGACCTTGAGCAAGTCACTTAACCCCACATACCCATTTCCTCACCTATAAAATGAGCTGGAGAAGGAAGTGGCAAACTACTGAAGTATCTTTGCCAAGAAACTCCCAAATGGGGTGATGAGTTGGTCACACCTGAACAATAACCAGCCCTTGGGCTCTTCCTTTACCTTTTCTGGAGTTGCTGGAAAGAGCTGGGCTGTACTGCTTCTTCCTAGTCTATCGTATTTGTCAGAGTACTTATTCTTCATTTTTATCACCAACAGTACCTACCTCTGAAGTGATTAGCAACTTTTACTGAACTGAATCTGGTACCAGAATTATGGTGGCTGTTAAATCAAAGGAAATTTTTTTTTTAAAGAAAACTGAGGTAGAGGTATTGTTTATGACAAACTTCCTCCTATTTCAACAGTTCCTAATATATGAAATTCTGTCCCTCCCTACATTCCTTTGCATATTTAGCCATTCTTTTTGATCTCTAACTTAAACCATTTACTCTCCAATCTCTACCACATTCCATATTTCTCACTTCTTTTTTCTCTTGCCCATCAATTTTGGCAACCGCAGGAATATTCAATCATTTTGAAAATATCAAGTATTCTGAACTTTCCAGCCCTTACATGTTGTAAAGACTTTAGGAATTTCAGGAATAGGCATAGTGAATTCTCCCTCCTGAAGTATATGCTCCTGAGAGAAAAAACTCGAGTTCAAGAGCACCTACTATTGCCAAACCATTTTTACATAAAGCGTGATAAATACTATATTCACCAAAGGCAATTATACTTAAAGTGTTCATATATAACTCTGGCAAGAAAGAAAAAAATGTACTAAAAAAAGTCAATGAAATTTCATTTGAAATTAAACTTTAATTCAAAATTTACTCAATAGATCTATTCAGCCCAAACAGCCATTGTAAAGTGCTTCCAGCAAGTCAAGAAGCATTTATTAAATGCTTACTACATGCCAGTCACGATTCTAAATGCAAAAATCACAGTCCCTGCCTTCAGGAAGCTTACATTCTATGGGGAGATAAGTAAACTACTAGGTAGAACCAAGACAAAGAGAGTACATGTAATCTCAGAAAAGAAGGTATAAGATGGATGAAATGGGAAAAACCTCTTGGACTAAGTGAAATTTCAGAAAGTCTTAAAGTAGTTAAGTAAACTAAGAGGCACAGGTAAGGAGATAGACATTCCAGGTGAGGGGGAAAGCTAAGGCAAATGCACAGGCAAGGGGGACATGTTTGGGGAACTGTCAGAATATCTGGAAGTTGGTAGAGCAGCTAAGTTTTGAAGGGTTTTAAAAAGTCAATTTTATCCTAGAGGTAATAAAGAGCCACTCGAGCTCACTGAGCAGCGTCAGACCAACAATTGAGAAAAAAAAAAAAACAACCACTCTGGCAGCTAAAGAGAGGATGGATTGGAAGAGAGAAAGAACTTAGGCAGGGAGACTAACCAGAAAGCAGCTTCAATAGTCTAGGTGAGAGGTGATGAGGGCTTGAATGAGGATTGTGGGTATGCAAATGGAGGAAGGCAGATATATACTAGTTACTGTAAAGGTGGGAATATCAAGATCTGACAATAGATTGGACATGTGAGATGAGTGCAATCATTACTGGAATAGCCCACAGGGTTTGATTACATTTTGCAAAATGTCTGTTGCTAAATGAAATTGAATTTTTGTATTATAGGGCCATAATGAATATAAAGACCAGCAATATTTTAAAAACAGATTGAATGGATGTCAGTTTTATAGGGAAGTATATTTAGCAGAGGGTTTGCTAATTAGCAGTTGCTGCATTAATTAAATTTTGTGTTGAGAGATCATTGAATGTGATTTACAACCAATATAACATAAGTAGCCTTTTATTCTAATTCTTTATTTTGGTGTGGAAGCAACTCTGGCTTCCAGAAGTCTATACCAGTAAAACATAAGCTTAGGTAGTTCCAGTGGTAAGAAGGAAAGACTTTAAATATTGGCCTTGTTGGTAGATAATGTCTGTAGCATGAAGACCAGCCTAACGATGCTGAAGAAGTTCTTTATGAAGAATCTGACCATGAGTAGAAGAAAAAAATATCCGCTTTATCTAATGGTTGATTTCAGTGTAGAAGACTTATCATGATGTATTTTAAGGTTCTAATTTCAGATGCATGATCTCAAAAGTACAGCTTTAAAAAAATTAATCACTGAGATCTCGATTACATGAAAATACCTTAAACAGAATAAAGTTTCCACTTATCTCAAAAAGCTTCTATGACTTTAAAAATACTTTCACACTAGCATCCTTATCAACGTGATGGGATTTTAAGAAGTTGCATCTCAAGGCATCTACCTGAACATAATGAATACTTTATACTAAATTCTCCAATTTTTCCATTTGTAGTTCACATTAAATTTCAAGGTGTGCATCTTCCTTTATTCTCCATTGTGAAAAGTTATTTCTAGGGCATTTAAATCTCAGAAGACATCACAACACAACCACATTAAATGCTTTTTTGAAAATGATGGTTAAACAAAAGTTAAAAGGCAAAGAGAAGTGATGTTCAGGAAGCATAAAAGGCTAATTTAAAATTGGCCTCTGAGGAGGAATTGTACTAATTATTACATAAAAGGCAAAGATGCATGACTACATTCAAGGACAGAGCTGGAACTATAGTATTTCAACTAGTGGGAGACATAGTGCTTTAAAACATGAACAGTAAATGCAAAATACAGCCAAAAATGGGTCACGAATAGAACCAAAGAACAAATCTGAAGTGGAGAAAGGACTATGTAAATACTGCATTCTTCCTTTAGTCTAAGCAACCTTGAATCACATTCTTGTTTTCAAAATGTCTTCTAAAGAAATCTCAAAACTGTAGCGTTCTGGCCAAACTAAGTGAGGGCTATCATTTGAGCAGGATTCAGAATTTCAATCCAGTAGCCATCAGGATCTTGAATAAATGCCAGTCCTTTCATTTTGCCTGGGTGGGGAGAAAGTAAAACATTTACTACTAAATCATTAAGAAAAAAAATTTAACATTTAAGGTCTCAAACATGGAATTCCCATCGCACTTTGGACAGAATTACACTGTTATCTGAGAGCATGCCCTCCTCAGAAAGTCTGAGCTCAAGCACATGGCTGGAAAAGAACCCTATGAAAACAAACTGTTAAAGAAATGGCAGCAGCTCTGATCACAGGAGCGCGTGTCCAGGGCTATAGGGACCTCAGAGGCTGTTGGAACCAACCTTCTCATTTTATAGATGACAAAATTTATCTAGGGAAGCGAAATGACTCACCTGCCACCTCAGTGACATGGGTCTGTGGATGAGCAGGCCCTCTGATTCCAGAGGCAATTAGCCTTTCCACTATAGTCACACTGCTGAGTGTTGAAATTTCTTCTTTTTATTTTAAATTCCCTATCAGCTGACCAATTAGAGAGCATTGTACTGAAAGGGACAAAAGAGAGGCAGGGGAATCCAAGGAGCAAGGCCAGGGAAACCTAGAATTCCAGAGCTAGAAGAACCTTGGAGATCATCTAGAACACCCCCTTCTTGTTATACTGCAGTGGAAACAAGTCTAGAGAAGGTACTGGCTCCAGGTCCCAATGACATCACGCAGCACAGCAGAGTCAAGGTTTTCTGACTTTGAATCCAGGACTCCTTCTGTCATATGGTTTCTGGTTAGGCCTAAAACCAAGGATTCTTCAATTCTAAGCCCAAAGCTCTCTGCAAGTGCTACTAATGCTCAGAGCTGTATTTTCCCCCACAAACTTACTGGGGAGTAACTCTTTGTAATCTGTCCAGTGATGCTAAATAAATGTGCATTCCGATTTGACTTCTTTGAACTTCAAAGGCAAAAGGGACTCACTGACTGAATGGTTAGTGAATATTTTACAGTTTTCACCTGCACCAGTAGAGAATACCTCTAGTTTAGTAAGACTCCATTCTAATCCAATTCAATCTTCAAGTATTTTTTTTTTTTAAAGCAACTGGGGTTAAGTAATTTGCTCAAGGTTACAAGGCCAGTTATTTCTGGGTATGGTGCTAAGTATCAGAGCCCAGATTCGATTCCCAGGTCACCCCAACACTGGGACCGGTTCTCTTACTTGCTGAGCCACCTGGCCACCCTCAAGTATTTATTAAGAAGTAGTTACTATACAAAGTTTTTAATTTATGTAAGGCGATAGTTCCACAGACCTCTACATAAAGCAATTTTTACGTAATGCAAATCCACCGCACACATGGGGAAGAGAAGGAAGGAAACAGGAAGGGGACCACACATGAACCCATGGAGAGGGGGCCCAACACATGGTTTGCTTAGCACCTTACAGAAAGCATCTTCCATATACAGTTTTGGCTGTTTCAACATCTCTTTGACTTTTATTTAGATGCTTTAAAAAAAACCTTTTTTTTTTTTAAGGTTTCTGTGTGTGTTAAGGTACTGGGTGGGGAGGCCATGGAGCACCAAGCTGTGTGAGAAAATGGTGCTGTACAGTATCGTTAACAAATACACATCAAGTTGAATTTGTGCAATGTGAATTTGAATAAAGCCAGAACCATGTATGCGAGGTGCTCTCCATGAAGTGCTAAGCAAACAAGTTTAATGATTTAAACGATTTAAAACAAGAATCACAGCAAAATGCAAATTTTAAAGCACATACCTTTCCAAGGCCATGGAAATACTATATAAAGCTTTGGATGTGAACAATAGACAAAGATGCTTCTGAAACAGGCAGACCTTGTTTAAATACATATTTAAAATGAAGGAAAGTGTGAGGAAGACTTACCTTCATCAAGTTTCTTAACAAATTTTACTCCTAATTCCTCAAATCTTTTACAAGCACTTTGTATATCAGGAACAGCAATTCCTATGTGGCCTGTGGGACCAGAAAAAAAAATAACACAGCAAAGTGAGACCACAGATTTAGAGCTAGAAGAGTTCCAAAAAGTAATTCAGTTCAACTCTCTCATTTTACTTTTTAAAAATTTCTTTATTACTATTGTGAACTTAAACAACAAATAAAATGGGCATTTTCAGATAAAGAGAAGAAAAATTATACTTGAAACTGGCAGCTAGGTGGTGCAATGGATAGCACTGGGTTTGAGGTCAAGAAGACCTCAATTCAAATCCTTACTTAAGATACTTAATAACCATATGAGCCTAGGCAAGTCTCTTAACCTCTATAAGCCTCAGTTTCCTTCTCTGTAAAATCGGTTAATAATAGCACCTACCTCACAGATTTGTTATAATGAAAAAAATGAGGTGAAATATGTAAATGCTTTACAAATCTTGAAGTGCTTTATAATGCTAGCTTTTATTATAAAACTGTGGTTTTCTATTAATTTGTAGAGTTCGCTTTTCTTTTAAAATATAATAATACACTAAATCCAACCTGTAACTTCCAAAGCTCTTCTGCATATCTGATTTTCCCTAGTTTTTCATTCTTTTGTTACATTCTTTTAAAAAGGATATCTTAATGACCATCTTTTCTTCCTTTTCTTTTTGCTTACATATTCCTATCCCCCACCTCCATTCCCATTTGTTTGAAGGAAAAAAAAGGACAAAGTCTTTGCAACAAATATGCATAATCAAACAAGACCAATTCCCACACTGGCTGCTTTAAAAAATATACGCATTATTCTACATCTTCTGTTAAAAGGCAACCTCCTCATTCTAGAGAAGAAAGAGCAGAATCCTAGAGAGATGGAGAGACTTGTCCCAAGTGTCAGGGTCAAAAGAGGAACCCAGGTTCCCTGAGTTCAAACTCGGATGTTCTTCTCACTATTATCACACTACCTCCCAATACTGTTAGAGAGAAGTAATAAAAATCCATTTCATATGAAATATACAGTATTCAAAAACTGACTGAATCAACTTGGTTTGGGTTAAAAGAACAAATGCTATTTAGCTGGCTGACAATAATAAGTTATTTTGACTTATGCATCGTTCTGAGTGGGTTACAGGTTCCATGAGATGAGAGCTTTTAAAAGCTCTTTCAAACCTGTCTTTCCAGGCTCATTGCCCTTCCCCTCCTTTCCTGTGCTGTGAAATTCACCCAACTGGGTTTCTCTGTTCCTCAAAAACAATGTATTATCTCCTTCCTGAACCTTTGCCCTGGACAATGCCCATGCCTGGGAACGTGTTCCTCCTCACCTTTGCCTCACAGAATCCTTCCTTTCCTTCAAAGTGGAACTCAAGCACCATGGTCTAGATAAAGCCTTTCCTAATCACCCTCAAGTCATTCAATAACATTTACTGAGTGTCTATTATGTGTCAGAAGCTGTGCTAAGAGCTGGGGATACAAAAAGAAGCCCAAGAGAGCCCCTGCCCTCAAGGAGCTTACAATTTAAACGGGGGAGACAATAAGCTATATACAGGAAAAACGAAATAAGTAAAAGAGGGAAGGTACTAGAATTAAGAGGGGTTGGGAAAGATTTCCCATGGAAAATGAGATTTTACCTGGACTTGAAGAAAGCCAGGGAAGGCTAGCAAGTGATAATTACCTTATATTTATTCTGTGTGACTGTGTGTGTGTGTGTGTGTGTGTGTGTTGTGTATGTATACATAACGTTAAGTTCTGTTACAATTTAAGTTTCTTGAGAACAGAAATGTTCTCCTTCGTTGTATTAATCCCTAGCATTGATCTAGCACAGGGACTGGTACATGATAGGTACTTAAATGCTTGGTGATTGATTGATTGATTCGTGGTATTCTTTTTACTCAATCAATGCATATGGTTTACTACCAAAAAGAATTAATTAGGAAATTTATTTAGTTGGTTTAAGATTCTACTGACTTTAAGAAGGAAAAATGAATCCTGTGATTTTAATGGGAAGATTTAGCTCAAGACAGAGTGGTCCAATTATTAGAACCATGACATGATATTGGCAATCAGAACTTTTAAAAATCTGTTGAAAATATGATGTGGATTCCAAAGTGAATCTGTTCCAATGAAGCAAATCTAAAGTCTAGGCAGAAGCAATAACAATGGGTAACTCCTAAAGATGAGAATGCATATGGAGAATAAAAATAATTGTATTATCAATGAATGTCCTACTTACGCTAATTAGTTTTGTATAAACTGAAGAGAATGACACCAATCAAAAATTTATTCACACTAAAAAATAACCACATAAGCATAAATATTACATATGAACATGCAAACATACCAAATCCCCGAGGGTCTGAATTTCCATTATGGTAAGCCTGATTCTCATCATCTTCAGTGCCCCAGTTGCTGCAGAAGAAAGAAAAATATAAATATTTCAGGGTGAAAATTTTTTAAAAGAAAGCTTTTTGAAATACTATAATATCAAACAATTGCCTCATTTATTAAGCTACTGCAAAATGAAGAATGCTTTTGGTCACAGAGAATGAGATTCCAAAGCACATACACTTTGTTTTTACATCACATTTTATTTCCCAATATATCAGCTATCTACCCAACTATCCCGCCCTCATAACAGAAACAAAAAAAAAACATAGTTCAGCAAAGGTAAATAATACATCAACTGCCAGAAAATATATGCAACATTCCAGAGCCATAGACCCCCTTTTCCAGTCACATGGAGGAAGGGAGGTGCCTTTTCTCATCTGTTCTCCAGGGCCAAACTAGGTCAGTATGATTCTGCACAATGTTTGGTTTGACTTTATTCTTTTATTCACATTGTTGTGACTCCATGCATAGTTTTACCTCATTTTGCTTATTTACTTCACTTTGCACTGGTTCACATAAGTCTTTCCTTGTGCAGGGCATCCAAACAGATGCTGAATCTTTTCATCTCTCCCTGCACAACATCTCTTACATCTGTCTACTTCTCTTTATTCCATACCCATCACTCCTAACCTCTCTCCTAGACTAATGCAATGTGTTGGTCCAGAATATACTGGAGACCACTGTCCTAGAGCAGGGATCAACTGATATTCCTTCCTTAAAAGTTTCTCCTTTTCTTAGTTCATTTTCTACCAGGTGCTAAAGCTATTTTCCTAAAATGTAGGCCAACTGTATCATTCCCAATAAACTCCAGTGTCTCCCTATTGACTTTAGGATCAAATACTATTTCAAGCTTTTAAATTTTATATTTTCTTATAGCCTATGTAATTAGTGTAACAGTACATGTCTAGAATTCATAAATATTTCACAAATTGGTTGTGGGTGTACACTCAAAAATTATTTCACTGCAAGGGCATGAAAGGTTTAGGGACTCCTGCCGCAGGGGGTTTAGTCACGGCAAGATTCTGTTCACCGCTTAAGCAAGATTTTTGACATAGCCAAGTGTGCTTTTTGAGATATTCACTTACTTCTTCAATAATATGTCACAGAATCTGGCCAGGCATGTATCAAAGCCAAGCTCCTTGTCTCTTCCCCACCCTCCCATCCTCTCCTCTTTTTTTTTGAGACTGAGACATCTGCCCCCTCCCCAGGGCTCTGGGGCCCCTACTGGGCTTCATTTCTCAAGGCTCTCCAACAGTGGCTCATTGTTCCATCTCATTGCACCAGAACTGTCAGCACTGGGGACTGAGTTCATCCAGGTCAGGAGACTTGGGATTCATCAAGGACAGCTCAGAGCTTTCAGTAATTATTCTATCCTTAGTCTTCCTGGGTGTGCATTCCCTACTAGCCTTTCTCAGCCCGGTCTTTCTTACACAAATGCTGCTCTCCTCAGCAGAGGACAGACAAACAAAATAAGATTGGAATGGGTCTGCCTTCCTTCAGTTATTGGTTATTGCCTTGCCATTCACTCATACAACAGTCTTCTCCCTCCTTTAATTCTCTTTCCCTCAATGGACTTCGCTTTTTCTCACCAGCTTTGGCTTATTCTGACTTTTGGCTTTCATGATACTATTTATGTACCGAGTCCTTTCGTAGTGATCCTCTATTAATCTGCCTTTGTTTATATCCTCTGCACAGACAGCATCATATATTTTGAGTTGGAATGGTTGTCAGAGACCATCTCTTCAAACAACACCACCCTTCCCCCCCCCCCCCCCCGTTTTACAGGAGACTGAGTCCCAGGGAGAATTTACCCCAGGTCTTGAAGAAGCAAGTCTCAGAATCAGGGTCAAAACACAGGTCCTTTGGTGCCAGAGCTAGTGCTTTCCCTCTGGAAAGCATCCTCTTCCTCTGAAAGATCTAACTCTTTGTATCCACATTGGTTACTTCAGACGCCCTCCATTCTGCTTCCTCATTCCCAACTGAAACTGTCTCTTTGTTTGTCAGGATTTTGCTCTTGAGAAGTTCTCATCCTTCCTGCATCTGCCTCTTTTCTGCTCTCTCAGAATCAAGAAAGCATGTCAGAGCATGTTGGGCTTTCCTCTTCTCTACTACACAAACTCTGGGACTGAGTCACTTCTCTCCAAGGTTCCCATTATTCTAAACCCCAACAACCAGTTTTTCCCTCTTTGTAAGAATGAGATACAGGACTGAACCTCCTCTTTTAGGTTCCCCTGCTTATTAGTTCTTCACTGTCAAATGCCCATGTAGATAGCATTACTTTTCCCCTATGATATTATGAAGAGGACCTTAGTACAGAAGACCAGTATGAGACAAATCCCTATAATAAGACCTAAAAACTCATACTCACTGTGTTAACTCAAGTGTAGCTTTTCTGGAAAATGTCCAAGCTGTTCTTTCACTTTTATCTTTTGGGATGTCATTTTTGTCTTCATAGGCCAAGAAGTAGAGTGAAAATTTCATACTGGTAAAATCATATTTTTGGAGTAGTCTGATATTAGAAGACAGGACAGAAGAAAGACAATTACACTGAATCTTCAAAAAACAAGACAAAACAACAAAATAGTGTGAATGGTTCTTTTGTGAAAATATCATAAAAATCCAGTTATCAGCAAAAGCACTTTTTAAATTCCCCAAAGAAACCTAAACTAAATACATTTCAAAAAACAAATCTAAAAATAATCAAAGTATTAAGGAATCATCATTATTTTAATTCTTAAAAACAAAAAGCCATTAACTCCTTTTTATTAGGATTAATGTTTATTTAGGAATGTTCATAGTTGGGGTCTTCATCTATTGATTTTATCTTTGACCAAGTTGGTTCTAACATATCTGCTCTTTCTTTATGATAAAATAAGAAATGCCAATAAGCCTTATCAAGAGTTCCCAATGTGAACCCAGTTAGAATAATATATTTGCACAATATGTCCGTGGTCCCTGAAGTTTGACAAAATATTTTTTGAGATACAGATCATCAATATGACCACACATTTCCACGTACATACAGAGAGACATAAATCAGACTCAGAAGACCTTAACAAGCATAATAGTTATGGGGCTTGCAAACAGGAATTTGGGGAGAGAAGAAAGGCACAGGAAATGGCCAGTTTTTTCACCTTAGGAAAAATTAAAAATCCAGGTTATTTCACCCATTGATATTTTAGGATCAGCAATTCTTTTGGCAGGGGGAGTTACAAAAATGGAACTCCCTGGAAATTAAGAACTTTCTTATTCTTTTTGTTAACCAAAGCTCTCCTTAATATTACATTTCTTGACTTGAAAATGCTAAGTAAATTTATTCATCAATACAACTTCCTCGCTTGAAAGAGAGGGACACACTGATACAAATACAGATTTACACAATGGAAACTATTTTAGTACCATAATGGGTGAATAGCTATGAGGGCAAATTTTTCCTAGGACAAAAGGCCTGAAAGTCAATGTAGGCTTCCCCTTATTTTATTCTGACTTAAAAAAGAGCAAGTAAAATGAGCATTTCTGTGTACAAAGCAGAGCTGAAGGGCTGTACACAGAACTGAAGATCTTTACTACATACAGCCTGCCTTTATTTTTAAGCACAAAATAAATAAAATATTTAGCTTTCAAAGTCATCTTGTTATCTGTTTTTACTTCTGGTCTTTTTATTCTTGTCTGTGCATTAAAAATACTTTAATGATCCTATTTTGTTTCTTTCCTTTTGGGGGAAGGAAGAGAATATAACTTCTCTCCCTCCTATCCTCCCTTCACATTGAAAAAAAAAAAAAAGAAATCCTTTGTAATAAACATGCATATTCAAGAAAAAAAATTCCCACATTGGCTGTCTGAAAATGTTTGTCCCATTCTTCACCTTTTGTCTTCACATCTAACAGGATATGGGAAGTGTGCTTTATCATCAGGCTTCTGGAATCACTGCACTGATTATATTCATACGATATAAATTGCTCAGTTTATTTCCCAACTTGATGGACAGTCCTTTAGTTTCCAGATTTATGCCACCATGAAAAAAAAAAGCTGCTATAAATATTTTGGTACATATGCATCCTTTTGTTATTTATTTGACCTTTGGGGTATTGGCCTAATAGGCACCGAGAATTTCATGAAAGTTCAAAAGAAAACCAAGAAAATGATCAAAGGTTTGGAAGACAGTGCCTTGCATATAGTAAACACTAAATAAATGCTTGCTATCTTGACTTGAGATAGGTCCCGTAAGGAAATACTAAAGGAATTAAGGCTATTCAAGTAGGTATTGGGCAGCTAGATGGCACAGTGGATAAAATCTGGGGTAAGGAAGACCTGAGTTCAAATCTGGCCTCAGACACTTATTAGCTGTGTCTAGTCACTTAATCCTATTTGCATCAGTTTCCTCATCTGTAAAATGAGATAGAGAAGGAAATGGCAAACCACTCTAGGATCTTTGCCAAGAAAACCCCAAATGGCATCATGAAGAGTTGGACATGACTGAAACAACTGAACAACAAAAGTAGGTATAGGGTAGGGATTAGACCTGTGATTTGCCCAGGTGAGGGAACCCCCTTTACTGATGCAGGCTTGTACCTTCTCTGTAAATTATAGAGTCGCCTAGTAGGGCTGGCAAACATACCAGAGGAGCCAGATTAAAATATGATTAGCAAATATTTAACATAATACAACACAGATAATGATGTTAGATGGTTTTCTAAGTCAATACACTGAGTGGCCCTCCTTTTCTATTTGAGTTTGATATCACTGGCCTAGATACTGAGAAGTTAAGCATCTTGCCCAGGGTCACACAGAGAGTATGTGTCAGAGAAAGCACTTGACGACAAATCCTCTGGGTTCCAAGGCAAGCTGTCTATCAACTACACCATACTAATAAGATTTAAAAAGCATTCTCTAGTGTGTGAAAGAGTCCTACCCAATACAATTTAATTTAGCTGGGTGCTAGGGATAGAGAAAGACAAGTCCCTGCTTTCAAAAACCTTACATTCTATAGGGAGAAAAAAACATTTACACACAGGGAACTGAATATAAGATATATGCCAAGTAAATACAAAGAAACTGGAAGAGAAGGGAGTGCTAATATGAAAGGCTTCTTGTAGGAGATGTTATTGGAGTTGAGACTTGCAGGGAACGAGGGATTCCATGAGGCAGAGAAGAAGGGCATTCCAGGCATGGCACAAGGTTCCAAAGGAGGGAAAGAGAATCAGGAAGTTTGTCTGGAAAGTAGAATATGTGAGAAAAAAAATGAAGAGCGTCTGGAAAAATGGGGCTGGAGCACAACTTTAGAGAGTCAAACAGGAGTCTGTATTTTATCCTAGAAGTAACTGGAAGCCAGTTAGATCTAAACTGCAGGAATATTAATTTGGCAGCTGTATGGAAGATGGATACAGGGGCATCACAGAGATCATTAAGGAGGCTATTTATTCTACCAATCTAGGTGAGGGATGAGGGGGCTTGAATCAGGTGCCAAAAAATAGTACCTAACTGTTCTCCCATATCCAAGGAAAATGTAATAAGAGAAAATTGGCTGAAATGATAGCAAAATACTAGGAGACAAAACTATAAAACCATTCTAGCTCACTTAATTCTATTAATTTTCTTATGGGAAAAGTGCATTCTCCTTGCTAAGCTTTTGGTATGTTGTCTCATTATTGTCATTCTGTTGGATGAAGTTATTGACTGTTTGTATAAACTGTTGTTTGACCCACCCATTCTTTAGGATTAGATTATTAAATTTCAAATTAGTTTTTAATCTATCTTTCCATTGTCCTTTATTACACGTAATTTTTATTGCATTGTGATCTGAGAAGAAGGCATTTAATATTTCTGCCTTTCTGCATTTGATTGTGAGGTTTTTATGCACAAATACACAGTCAGTTTTTGTGGAGGTGCCATGTCCTACTGAGAAAAAGGTATATTCCTTTCTATCCCCATTCAATTTTCTCCAGTTCTAACATAGATAGTTAGTTAACTTTTTAACTAAGTTAGATAACTTTTCACCTTCTTAACTTCCTTCTTGTTTATTTTGTGGTTAGATGTATCTGGTTCTGGGAGGGAGAGGCCGAGGTCCCCTACTAGTATAGTTTTGCTGTCTATTTCTTCCTATAACTCACCTATCTTCTCTAAGAATCTGAATGCTATACTACTTGGTACATATATGTTTAGTATTGTTATTACTTTGTTTTCTATGGTACCTTTTAGCAAGATGTAGTTTCCTTCCTTATCTCTTTTAATTAAATCTATTTTTACTTTTGCTTTGTCTGAGACCAGAATTGCTAGCTCTGCTTTTTTTCACTTCAGCTGTAGCATAACATATATTCTGCTCCAGTCTTTTACCTTTATTCTGTGTGAATCCCTCTGCTTTAAATGTGTTTCTTGTAAACAACATATTGTAGGATTATGGTTTTAATTCACTCTGTTACCTACTTCTGTTTTATGGGAAAGTTCATCCCATTCACATTCATAGTTATGATTACTGTGTATTTTCCACCTCACCAGTGTTTTGCTTCTGACCACCACTTCCCTCAATCTGCCCTCCCTTTTATCAGCACCTCCCTCTCCACCTTTTCTTTCTCCTTCCCTCTCCTACTTACTTCTATATCAAACTGAGTGTATATGTTATTCCCTCTTTAAGCCAAATCCAATGAGAGTAAGGTTCAAACAATGCTCACCCCCTCCCTTCTTTCCTTTTACTGTAATAGGTCTTTTGTGCTTCTTCATGAGATGTAATACACTCTATTCTGCCTCCCCCTTTCTTTTCCCAGTACAATCCTTTTCCCCCCACTAATTTTTTTACATCCTCACATCAAAGTCATCTTATATCCACACCCTCTATGTATATCCCTTCTAACTGTCCTATCAGAGATACAACGGGCATTCAGCTGGCCACTTCCAGTTGGGCAACTCCTCCACTCCCCTCACCTTCTCTCTCCTTTCCTCTCCCCTTACCTGAGGGTGTTCTGTTCAAAGGAAGGTACACTTTGTTGGCCTAAAGCTACCTAGTTAACCTGGGGTTTATTAGCTAGATTTCTATTCACTCTGGATCTCATAGATTGGTCCCTGCCCAAGCACCACCCAATGGGTTGTTTTTTGGGCACTCCTGGCTCAGAGTGAATGTAAACCGTAACTGTTTCTCTTCTAGCCATCAAGCCTGAGGGTCTTCCCCTCCCAGTTTGATTTATTAGTAATTTTTTTTATTAAAGGGGCCATTGCTTGACTCACTTCTTTAAAGAGGCTTATTCACTGAATAGGTCTTGCCTCACTCAAAGTGAGAACTTTAAAAGACCTTAGCTTAAAAGGGCCAAGGTCTCCCACTGGCCCAGGATGATACTGATCAATATCAGGCCACTGGACATTCATGGCTCTGGAGAAGATTGGGGATGGTGACTTTGCACAGACCTCCCTCACTCAAATCAGTCAATTGCAAGTCATGTCATCATCTCCCTGATGTCATGGTCCTCTTTGAGAACAAAGGACAAACACCACACACAGAGATATAGTTCTCAAGAGTTACAAGTATCATCTTCCTGTGCAGTGATGTAAATAAAGAGTTTCATCATATTAAATAACATGTTTTTTTCTTTACTGTCTACATTTTTATGCTTCTCTTGAGTCTTATATTTGAAGATCAAATTTTCTGTTTGTTTCTAGTCTTGATTCATCAGGAAAATTTGAAAGTCCCCTATTTCACTGAATATCCATCTTTTTCCCTGAAAGATTATGCTCAATTTTGCTGGATAACTGATTCTTGGTTGTAATCCAAGCTCTTCTGCCTTCTGGAATATCATATTCCAAACCCTCTGGACCTTTAATGTAGAAGCTGCTAAGTCCTAAGTAATGATGACTGTGGCTCCTTGACATTTGAAGTATTTCTTTCTAGCTGCTTACAGTATTTTCTCCCTCACCTGATAATTTTGGAATTTGGCTATACTAGTCCTTGGAGTGTTCATTTTTGGATCTCTTTCAGGAAGTGATTGGTGGATTCTTTCAATGACTATTTTATCCATTGGTTTTAGGACATCAGGACAGTGTTCCTTGATAATTTCTTGAAAGATGCTGTCCAGGCTCCCCTCTTCCCACCCCCACCCCCCATCCTGGTTGTCAGTGGTCCAATAATTCTTTTTTTTTTGTCTTTTTGGAAGGGAGAAGGTAGAGTAATTGGGGTTAAATGACTTGCTCAAGGTCACACAGCTAGTAAGTGTTAAGTGTTTGAGGGCAGATTTGAACTCAGGTCCTCCTGACTCCAGAGCCCCTGTTCCATTCACAGCGCCACCTAGCTGCCTAGTCCAATAATTTTTAAATTCTTCTGGATCTATTTTCCAGGTTAGTTGTTTTTCCAACAAGGTACTTTACATTTTCTTCTATTTTTTTCATTCTTTTGATTTTGTTTGACTGATTCTTGATGTCTCAGAGTGATTAGTTTCCATCTGCCCAATTCTAATTTTTAAGGAATTATTTTCTTCAGTTAGCTTTTGTACCTCCTTTTCCATTTGGCCAATTCTACTTTTAGAGGAGTTGTTTTCTTCAATAGATTCTGCCCCCTACCCCCCCATTGAGTTAATTCTATTTTTCAAGGAGTTGTTTTTTTCAGTTAATTTTTGTGCTTCCTTTTCCAAGCTGTTGACTCTTTTTTCATAATTCTCCTGCATAACTCCCTTTTTTCCCCCAATTTTTCTTCTACCTTGCTCACTTTATTTTAAAAATTCCTTTTGAGCTCTTCCAAGAGGATTTTTGGGGTCTGGGACCAATTCATATTCCCCTCTGAGGCTTCACATGTAGGCCTTTTGATAGTGTCCTTTTTTGTGTTTGTGATTTGATCTTCCCTGTTGCTATAGTAGCTTTTTATGGGCAAGGTTCTTTTCTGTTTCTTACTCATTTATTAGTTTATTTTGTGACTTTTAAAGTTGAGTTCTGATCCTGAGGCACAGTGCACTGTGCCAAGCTTCTTATGCTGGGGGTTAGGGAGCTGGTCATGGTACCAGTGCCTCAGAGGCTTGTGGCTGCAGTGAGATGGCCTGGTCTAGTCGCATCTCCTGTGCCAGGGTTCCTGGGATCGCAGTTTGCCTTCTGTGCTGGGGCTGGAATCCTCACAGCTCGCCTGCCAGGTCCCAGGGACCTTCATTACTGATCTGCACTGTGGCTAAGAGTCTCCCACTGGCTTGCCCAGACACTGCCTGTGCTGGGCCACATTCCCATTTTACCCAAGTGAAACAGACCTTTCCTGAAACCCTTCTAAATTATCTTAAGCTGGAAAATTGTTTCACTCCATCTGTGAGTTCTGCCATTCCAGAATCTATGTAGAGGCTTGATTTAATGTTGTTTCTGAAGGAAACTGGGGAGAGCTCAAGCAACCTCCTGGTTTCTCTCTACCACCTTGGATCTGCTCAGCAACACACTTTTTAAAAAGCAGACAGAAGTGTGGAGCCAAGATGGTGGAGTAGCAAGAAGTACAGTGATCTCCCTCACCCTTTCCATAGAACCCTTCCAAACTGATACAGAAAATGCACCAGACCAAATCCTGACGGGAAAATCTAAGCACAAAAGTTGAGTGTGATCCAGGAGACCGCTGGAGAGGTTTGGGCCAGGATCTGGCCAGAAGAACACTGTAGAGCATTCCAGTGCATGACAAGGCTTTGTCGCAGGGCAAAAGGAGGCCCCAGGTCCAGTACAAAGGAGCTTACACTTGTATAGTGTAGGGAAAGGTATCAATTGGCAAGTCTGTTGACAACTTCCCCGTTCTAAGTCATGGAGGAGATCTGCACCTTGGGGTGGCATTCCAGGGTTAGGAGAGGTTGTTGTTTCTGGATGGTATACTGAGAGAGAAGCAAGCAGCAGCTGTGTGGCCCACACCCCAGGAGTAGAGTAAGGTCTCATTTCCAGCCTTCAGCCAGTCTGTATCCTGCAGTGGAATAACTAGAGCAGGAATCCCAAACCAAAGGGGAGCTTACAATTCTGTCACTCTGTACCAGCACAGCTTTCCAGCTAGATAACAATGGCTGAATCCAGAGAAAGTCCACTGGTACTGCAAATAATGTAAGTCCAGTCCTTTGGCTCACACCAAAATCCAGGACAGGAAATTGCAGGGCTCAGACGTGATCTAGATCAGATCATTGTGCAAGCACTGAAAGCTTACAGGTCCCCAGCCTGAGCTGCTCCTGAGATCCTGGAATAACACAACACTCAATACTCCAAGACAGCAGAAGTAGGACCAGCCCAGACCTTCCCTCCTCCCTCCCCGCCTCCCCCGCCCCCCCAGAAGTATAAAGAGCCTGGCACTAATAAAGTCTGAAGTCAGGAAACAGGCTGGAAGAATGTGTAAACAAAAGAAGAATCGCACAATAAAAAGCTATTATGGTGACAGGGAAGCTCAAATCACAAATCCACAAGAAAAAAATGACTCCAAAATATCTATAAGCAATACCTCAAAGAAAAACATAGCTTGAATACAAATTAGCTCAAACTCCTAGAAGAGAGGAAGCAAGAGGTAAAAAAAAAAAAAAAGTTAAAATTTTAAAATAAATGAAATAAGACCATGAGGGAAAAAATGGAAAAGAAATAAGAACTATGGAAGAAAGCATTAGACAGGGAGTTACAGCTTGTTACAAGAGGTACAAAATATTGCAAATTGGAATGGACCAAATAGAAGCCAATGACTCCACGAGACAAGAAGAAACATTAAAATAAAGTCAAAAGACTGGGAAAAAAAATACAGAAAGAAATTTAAGCTATCTGATAAAAAAAAATTGACCTGGAAAATAAATTGAGGAGAAAAAAATGTAAGAATCACTTTATTTCCTGAAAGCCACAACAAAAACAAAGAGTCTAGACCCCCTATTTCAAGAGATCTTAAAAGAAAACTGGCCAGATTTCTTAGAATCAGAGGACAAAGTGTAAACAGAAAGAATTCACTGGTTACCTCCTAAAAGAAATCCCCAAATAAAAACTCCTGGGAGCACTACACCAAATTTAGGAGCTTCCAAATTAAAAAAACAAAACATACTGTAAGCAGTCAGGAAGAAAGAATTCAAGTACCAAGGAATTAGTCAGAATCACACATGATTTAGCAGCCACCACTATAAAGGATCAGAGTGCTTAGAATATGATACTCTAGAAAGCAAAGGATATAGGTTTACAACCAAAAATAACTTATGCAGCAAAAGTAAATATAATCCTACAGGGGAAAAATGGAGACACATCTCATCCAACTCCCCTGTCACTGTTGAGAGTGTCACCATCCTCTAATCCACCAGGCTCAAAATCTGGGTTTCATCCTTGACTCCTCTATCACCCATATCCAATCGGTTGCCAAGGCCTGTGGATTTTACCTTTTTTAACATCTCTTTAAATATACCTCCTTTTCTCTTCTGACACTACCACCATTCTGGTGCAGACCCTCATCATTTCACACCTGGACTTTTGTAACAGCCTGCTGGTTGGTCTGCCAGTTTCAAGACTTTTCCACTCTGCTGTAAAAGTGATTTTCCTAAAGCAAAAGTGCAATTATGTTGTATCTAGCCTCCCCCCGACATAATAAATTCCAGTGTCTCCCTATCACCTCTAGGATATAAAGCCCTATTTGCTGTTCAAACCCTTTTATAACCTATCTCCAACTCTCTGCACTCCCCGCCCCCTACATATATATTCTTCAAGCCTCCTTATTTTCCCTTGAAGAAGGTATTCCATCTTCCGACTCCAGGTATTTTCTGTGGCTGTCTTTCACGAATAAAATTCCCTCCCTCCTCATTTCTGCTTCCTGGCTTCCTTTGCTTCTTTTAAGTCCCAGCTAAAATCCCACCTTCTACAAGAAGCCTTTCTTAATCCCTCTTAATTCTAATTCGTTCCTTCTCTTGATGATTTCCTATTTATCTTGTATACAACTTGTCTGTACACAGTTGTTTGCATGTTATCTCCCCCATTAGACCGAGAGCTCTTTTAGATTGGGGACTATCTTTTACCTTTCCTTTGTACTCCTGGTTGTCACACAGTAAGCACTTAATGAATGTTTACTGACTGACTTTGATGAAATAGAGGATTTCCAAGCATTCCTGATGAAAAGACCACACTTACACAGAAACTGTGAAGTGTAACCACAAAGGAGTCAAGAAAAATAAAAAGGTAAACATGAAAAATCATAAGAGACTAGCCCCTGGAAGTGGTTCTGTTATGATGATAGTAGGGTTTAAATAGAGTAATTATTTCTTTTTCAATTTTGCTGGTTGCAAAGTGGAAAGAGAAGTCAGAGAAACTGTGTTCATATTCTCACATTCTGGGTAGGAGAGAGGGCAAAGGAACATTCATCATTCAAAGTCTACCTTTGAACACTAAGCCATTAAATTCTAAAGTAGATTTCTACTAGATTTTTAATACAGGTTCCCGAATATCTCTCTCACTCCCACTCCCTAGTTACAAGGCCAATTTTGAAAATATATTTATATATTTTCTAATTTTTTCATATATGTAGCATATATTTTACTTACGTCATTCCAAGAATCCTCGTGTAGAAATCCAGTGACTTTTTTGGATCCTTTATTCTTAACATTGTTTGTTGCAACAAGAAATCCTAAGGGAAAATAATAATAATGATAAAATAGTTTGAACTATTACATAGATAGCAGCATGGCATAGAAGAGACAGTGTGGACCTCAGAGTCAGGAAGGACTGAGTTCAATTCTGGTGTCTGTCAATACTGGATGTGTGACCCTGGGTAAGTCACTTAACCTCTAAATGCCCCAGGAAATTTTGGATATACATTGGTATAGAGTTCCTCACTAGGAACTCCATGTACTGATAAAATCAAAAGTCTAGTTAAAAAACAACAGCACTAACAAAAATAACCTAGATAGTACACAATGGTGATATGCATTTGTGGAAACACTTCACCACTCTGAAGTTACTTTTTAAAAATAAGTGTTTATATGGTCTAGTTAATATAATCTAATGGATTTCTAAGGCTCTATTTTGATAGAGGTATTAGAAATGAGTTAATCGGGGCGGCTAAGTGGCACAGAGAGTAAAACGCTGGCCCCAGAGTCGGGAGAACCGGAGTTTGGTTCTGGCCCCACACACTTAACACCCACACAAAAAAACTAGCCATGTAACCTTGGGCAAGTTACTTAACCCCAATTACCCTCCAAAAGGCAAA
>NW_027187367.1:14504587-14557858 GCF_028583685.1 Petaurus breviceps papuanus
AAAAAAAAAAAAAAAAAAAAAAAAAAAAAAAAAAGAAATGAGTTAATCAAAAGGTTACAAACAAAATATACAAAGAAAAGGGATAATATAAACAACATGGAAAACTAAGTCTTGAATGGTTGAAAGGGAAAAGGGTCTTTTCTACCTTTTCTTGATACCCCTAATGATTCTGAATAAAGGAAGTACAATTTTATATTCAAAGTATATGTGAAGGGGGCTGAGAGGTTTGGATAGGTAGATGACTGGAATAAGGTCTAGCACTGGCACGGGTCTGTTCTGATAAATCCACAGGTATATCATCGGCCAAGAAACTGTGGAACACTGGACTAGTTAAAGAGAATTATGAGGCTCATTCTAATCTCAACTCCTTAAGTTGTATAACTATATGACTTTATGGAAATAGATAATTTGCCCTGAAATTGAATTTCTCACATAATGGATTGCTGTCCAGGGATTTTTTCAGATAACTGAAGCTTATCCCTTTAGGAACTAAAATTCTTTCATTTTAACCACTTTTGATAGAAATCTTTGTAAAATGTAGTACAGACTTCTTTACCTTATCAAATTGAGTATAATGAACTTTTCTGACAACTCCATCAACCTATATCAAATTATACTGAAATTGTTATCTCCAATTTCTCAGGCTTTTTAAATCCACTCCTCTCCTTTCCCTACTAAAAACTAAAATCCGACTCCTAATCACCAGATTCACCAGTCCTACCAATGATACAGACATTTATATTCTCCAACCTTCATATCTTCTTAGGGTATACCAAAAAACCAAATCACGTAATTATGACTCTTTCTCCATTCAGAAAAGCTCTCAAATTTACATATTTTTGAGGAAGGAAGATTTTGCCACAGAAGCTTTACTTGTGGTATCTGACAGAGTGCCAGAAAATCTCTATGACCTAGAATCTTACACTTACAGTCAGTGTGCATGGCCTTGGAATGCTGGAAAGAGTACTTAACATGGAGTAAGGGAGCCTAGGTTTGAATTCCATTTCATTTACGAGCTACAGAACTTCGGGTAAGTAATTTATCCTCTCAGACCCTCAGTTTTCTTATAAATAAAATGGGAATAACAATACATACAACTCCCCTTTTCACAGGGTTTTCATGAACACTGGTTCATCTACTTTGTAGTAACTAAGAATAAGTACGAATTTTTTTTTTAGAAAAGTAATCTGCAATTATGAGGCAGCATGGCACAGTGGATGGAGATGATTTTTGAATCAGGAAGACCTGACTGTGTGATTCTGGACAAATCACTTAAATTTTCAGGGATCCTCAGTTAATTCTCAAAGGCTGGAAACTACAGAATGATTCTTGATCTGCAGGGGAAGAGGGAGGTCCCTATCTGGATGTTCCCTATGTAGATGAAATCACAGGTCTAGAACAAATAAAGAAAGGAAAAGAAAAGTTTTATCAAGGTTATAGGAGAGCTATATCATCTCATCAATGATGACCATGCTGTGTCAAGGACAATAAATCCAAGTCACATATAAAAGTTTTTCACATAGTGAAAAACAAGGGACAATCACATTAATAATTCAAATGTGGAGAAGGGCCCACCATCCTCACCACCACTAGCAAAAACTATTGATTTAACTTCCACCAACAGGTAGATTAGCACAAGAACCCTGGAAGTGACAGGACTCCCCCACCCCACCCCAGCTGCCATCATCCAGGAATGGCTTTGGAGAAGGGGCCAGCCAGCCCCACATACTGCCACCTACATGGCAGGCAAGCCAGCCTAGCCACAGAAGCCAGGCACCCTGAGGGAGAGACAAGGTCTCCTGGAAAGCAGTGACTGTCTTAATTTTCTATTTGCATCCCCGGTACTTAGTACAAGGCTTTGCACCTTATAAGTATTTTTAAAAAATGCTTTTTTTCATTCACCCATTTATTCAAAATGGTAGAACCAGGACTTGAACCAAAGGCCACTGATATTTTAAGTTCAATATTCTTTCCACTAAACACTGATGTGCTCTCATTCAACAATGCTAGATAACACAGCAACAGTCCAAAGTTTCTTGAGAAATAAAGATATTCCTTATTAACATTAACTGGGTTTCTTTCAGTAGGCTGGCCAGTATAAGGAATATTATTGAAGTGGTGCATAATGTCAACATTAGTCTAGCACCTCACCCTGAAGTCAAACAGTGATCCTAATATTCTCCATGTAATCAGATTTAAATTACCTCTATCAAGGAACCCTTAAAATGCCTGCCATTTCTAGAGGATGGTCCACAGAGAACTCATCACCCATCAAAATGATTAACCACAGCAACCATTTATCAGCTCCTTAGTTTAACTCCCTTTGAACTCAGGTTTTCCTTAGTGCTTATCCAGAATACCCAGAATAGTACCAGGTGCTAAGGTGGAGACCTGGAAATTTTTGTATTTTTTTAAGCTAGAAGGGCAAGTAACTTCACCTTCTGGGTCTGTTTCTTTCATCTCAAAAGTCTGACAGAGTATGTATGTTAAGGCAATATTAAGACAGAATGAACTTTGAGCTGCTGTAACAAACCAAATGAACCCCAGCAAGAGTTAATCACAGGAGACTGAATACTGGCATGATTATAGAGAGGTAAGGGAGTTACTGGAGATGAGTCACCCATGAGCCCTTGAACCCCACCTGCTGGGATTTGGAAACAGCCAGAACGGCTAATAGGGAACCTTCAGTTCACAGGAGAGACGGAGAGAACCGCAGGTTCTAGAATTAAACAAGTTCAACCCTTTCCCCCACTTTATCAGCAACGAAACTGCAGTCCTGGGGGGCCCAATGCCACTCTCTATCTTCCTGTGTGATCAGATAGGTAGTATCAGAAGCAGGATTTGAACTCATGTCCTAAAACTTCAGTCACTGCTCTTCCTACTCACTGCCTCCCAGAAGGGGAAGCGACCTCTGGAGAAAAACAAAATATAATAAATAACCTGGGAATACCAGCGGACCTCACCTCCACTGTAGTCAAACCTATCGCGATATTAGTATAGAGGACAACGATAATGAATGGCGGAGACACCCTCTTAAGCCCCTGGGGGAAAGGACAAGAAGCAGGTCCTCAGTCGGGCCTGCCCCTGGGACGCGCCGGGCGCTCGGACCCCATCCCAGGCCGCCCCAGCCGAGGGGAGGAGAAGGGCGGCAGCGGCCTGGGGCGTCTCTACTCATCCACCCACCTTGGTGATGGGGTCTGGGTCGGAGCATAAACTCGGGGCGGCCTCCTCGGTGAGATCTTCGAATGGCTGCGCAGGGTCCGCCATGGCGATGAGCGTGACTCCCGTGGGACCGGGCGAGAAGGGCAGATGACAAAAGAAGCAGCTCTCAGCCTCCGCCTAGCCTTTAACTTCACCCACAGCCCTGCGGGTCAGCTTAGCGTGCCTTGAGGGAGGGGCTCTGGAGCCGATCGCCCAATCAGGGCTCAGAGAGGGAGCTCACTCTCCCAGGATTGGGTCCCGCTGAGTCAGAGCCTCCGAGGCCTCGCACCGTGAGCCCCCCAGGAGACTACAACTCCCAGTGTGCATTGCAACAAGCGCAGCTCGAACTAGTCTTTTCTTTCTACTGAAGCGGGATGTTGGTAAATGGAGTTTCTCTGACATTGGGACCACGAGCATAGATTTTAAAATAGGAAGGAGCTTAAGAGGGCCACCCAGTCCAAACTTTTTTTTTTAATACTTTTAATAAAATTAAGGCCCAGAGAGGTTGGGACCTGCCCAGGCTCACACCAAGTGTAGCATATGTAGTGAAGCTGCGTGTTCCAAGATTGAAATACATTAGAGAGCTGGTCAATCACTTAGGAATTTTATGGGGTGGCAGAGGGGGAGTTACTCTTTGGGAATTATCAGGGTACTCGAAAAAGTAAGCTACTGAGCAATGAGATTTTGGGGTTAGAAACACCGTTATACTTACGTGTGACAAAAGATGAAGACCCCCTCATAAAACTTTTAGGCTAGGGCACCCTCATAGAGTTAAAGATTGGGTTTTCAATTCAGTTTTTCTGTAAGAATAAGCTGCTGACCCTGAAGTGTTCCAGGAGAGGAGGTCAGGAACACAGGAACAAACACGTCTGCATGGTTACCCAGGTCAAGAGACTAACAAGGATGGGAGTTGTGCAAGAATTTTTAGAGGACTAAATTTGCAGGATAATCATAGCTGCTTAGTTCCTTGCCCAGTTATACTGTAAGGGCAAGCTGACCATGAAGTGTTACAGGTACAAGAACAAAAACACAGTCTTTGATCATGTCTGTATATTAATCAAAGGAAAAGGGGGCCTCAAAATTGTAGGAGTTGTGCCAAAGTCCATGGACTGCTAAGCTTACAAAATAACTGCATCTGCTTACTGTACTTGAGTTAGATTTATCAAGTTTTAGATTATGTCCTCAATGCTTGTGAGAATGAGCCAAGAGGAAGGGGTCTAGGGAGGGGGGATTGTGATTAGGTGATGGGGCTGGGGCTATAAAAGTATATATCTTCTCTATGTCTGGCACCGAGAATATATTTTTTTTTTTTGCTTTTTTGGAGGGCAATCAGGGTTAAGTGATTTGCTCAAGGTCACATGGCTAGTATTTGTGTTAAGTGTCTGAGGCTACATTTGAACCCAGGTCCTCTTGACTCCAGGGCACTGGGCACTCTACTCACTGTGCCACCTAGCTTCCCCAACACTGTGAATATATTGAATGTACTCAGTTTGGGTAGTCCTTTTCTCTTGAGAATCATAATAAACTTTCTACTTTCTACCTTGAGAAGCCTGTGTTTACTTTGGGTAAGGGTCTTTGTTACCCCTCACACTTATGGCAGCCATTTTTTGTGGTGGCAAAAAATTGGAAATTGAGGGGGTGCCCATTTAATTGTATGTGATTGTGATAAGAAATGATGAGGTGAATGGTTTCAGAAAAACCTGGGAAAATGAAATAATTGATGGTAACAGCAATTAACGGTAAGCAGACTTAGCCACAGTGATCAATAGTGATCCAAGACAATTCCAAAGAACTTATGATGAAAAATACAATCCACCTCCAGAGAGAGAACTGATGAACTCTAGGCACAGATTGAAGCATGTTATTTTTCATTATTTTTCTTTTTTTTTCTTTGCTACATGGCTAATATAGAAATAGGTTTTGCATGACTTCATAGGCATAATAGGTATTCTATGACTTGCCTTCAAGGTGGGTAAGGGAAGGGCTGGAGAGAGGAAGGCAATTTTAAATTCACAAAGTTTTCAAAAGTGTTAAAGGAAATTTAAAAAAACCCACTCCATTGTTACAGATGAAGACTTAACTAGAGGGTAAAGGAGAGAAGGTTCAGATGACCCTGTGGTAGGTGTGTGTGTGTGTGTGTGTGTGTGTGTGTGTGATAATGTTTCATTATTTATTAACTATTTTTTGGAGATTATCACAGATTAGATAGAGTCTTATTTGTTTGGAATGATGAGGTGAACCAATTTAATGACAAGATGATGATCTAAGTGACTACTTAAGACCCACTAAATATTATCAAATGAGATCATTCATTAATTCAAGAAATATTTATTCAAGATATACTACATGCCAAGCCCTGCTAGTAGGTTCTAAAGGACATGGATACAAAGAAAAAAAAATGAAGTGATCTTACATTCAAGGAAATTACATTCTATTGAAGGAGATAAAATGTACACATAAATAAATACAAAATACAGAGTACTGTTTGGAAGAGGTACTAGCAACTGAGGGAATCAGGATAAGTATCTTCTAGGAGATGGAAATTAGAGGAAGTTAGGGACTCTATCAGATGAAGAAAAGGAGGGAGAGCATTCAAGGTAGGGAAGACAGATTGTACAAAGGTCTGGAGATGGGAAATGGAATATTGTATAAGCAGGACAGCAAGGAGGAAAGTTTAGATAAACAGCAGCTGACATTATTGTTACATAATGATTTAAGAGCTAAGCTAGAGAGGGAAATATAGGTGTTAGCAATGTCCCTTCTCTTATACAACTCACAGACTTCTTTTTAAAAGCAGGGATACTCTATTGTCCTTTGGATCACCCCATAATTTTGATTCTTTGGACCTTGTTGTGTTACATGATTCACAGCTATATAGCTTCACTGGAAGATATTACCCTCTCAGCAAATGTGAATGGTAAAATCACTGTAAATCTTCAAACTACAGAAAGCCTTACCTAGATTTATATGAACTTGTAATGGGAATGTAAATTTTTAATATCTTCCTTGCCCCTAGGCTAAAGTGCACCTGGAGCCTGGGGTGGGAGGCTTGTTTTTTCAGTTGATACTTTGTGATTGGCCAGAAAGTTGTTACATTCTCTGAGCCAGGAGAAGGCTATATAAGCCCTGATGTGAGGCTTTGTTTTGGGGGCTCACTTTGAGAAGTGTTCTGTGATTTGATGAAACTCTGGGAAGCCGTTGTTAAGAGTCCCCCGGCTTTGAAAACCCCAGATGTTGATTTGATACGGATGTAATGGTTGGACAGTTTGGAAAGCTGTCTACTTGATCTGTTTCTGTCTTGATAATTCTGTCTGTATATTCTGAAGTTCAGGATGCTGACCTTTTCCCCCTGAACTAGGTAAATGATACATATTTGACTGATTAAAGTAAGCTTGTTAACCCATTTTGAGTTGCTTTCCTTTAACAAAGCAGATCTAAGAACCTGTGGTGGCAGCAACCCTGGGGATGCTGGGGTGCTTGCTGCTACAGAACTGTAGTGACAAATGTCACCAACTGGAAGTATGATATCTCTGTTAATTTTCTACCCTGTCCATGATCCCATACTTTTATTCATCAAATCTTGTTGATTCTATCTAGTCTTTCTCTCATGTGCTTTTTGTGTATCCTGGCACCAACATAGTCAAAGCCCATATTATTTCATGTCCATACTATTGTAATAATCATCCAATAGGTTTCTGCACTTCTATTTTCTTCCCCATATTCTCTCTTCCTTTTTTTTTTTGGAGGGGGAAAGGCAAGGTGATTGGGGTTAAGTGACTTGCTCAAGGTCACACAGCTAGTAAGTGTCAAATGTCTGAGGCTGGATTTGAAGTCAGGTCCTTCTGACCCGCCGGGCCAGTGTTCTATTAACTGTGCTGCCTAGCTGCCCCTCTTCCCTATATTCTCACTCTTTTCATTGGATTCAGAAGTTGCTACTTCTCCTTGCTAAACTGATCATCTCTATTTGTGTCTTTGATCCCATTCCTGTCTCCTCTGGGAGCCCTCTATAAAAGTTGTTGTTTTTTCTCTTCCTTTCTCTTGCAGCAAAGTTGAATTGATCTGTAAGGGCCATCCCATGGAATGTGGGAAATGCTTAATGAAATAAATACAAATATATTCCATTCCTTGTACTGGTGGGAGATTTGGGGTCCACTTTAAGCTAAAGACTAAAGGGCTTACACTTTGAAATGACAAGAGTCCTCTTATTCTATATGGTACTAAAAGAGCTGATGACTCAGTGGATGTACAAACCACCTCCTCCCTCAGTTACTCTTTTCCTTCCCATGTCAGAGCAAATTTATGTTACATAACCTCAACTAGGTCCTCTCTGCTTCTAGGCAATCCTTCTACACCTCCCTAGCTAACTCACCATCCCATATACTGCAGTGACTCTTCCAAACTTCTTCATACCTCAAACCTCTTACAACTCCTCCCCCTCCTTTCAGCTAAGAACCTTATCTCATATTTTAATGAAAAAATTGAAGCTCTTCACCAAGAGCCCCCTCTTCTCTCCTCCTCCTCATCTCATATCACTCTGATGCCTTCTGTTGCTATCTCCTCCTTCACTTGTATCTTATATGAAGAAATGGCTCTTATCCTTTCCAAGGCAAACCTATATCTATGCACAAGTCATCCCATTCTGTCATGTCTTCTCCAGTAGATTGCTTTCTATCATCCCCACTCTCTTACACATCTTCAGTCTCCTCTTGTCTACTAGCTTCTTTTCTATTGCCTACAAATAAATATGCTTATATCTCCCCCCATCTTCAAAAAACTTTCCCTTGACCTACTATCCCCACTAGTGATTGTTCCTAACTCTCTACTCCTTAAGAAAGTCATCTGTAATAGATGCCTCCACTTTCCTCTCACTCTCTTAATTTCCTACAGTCTGGCTTCTGACTTCACCATTCAACCAAAATGGCTCCCTGAAAAGTAAATTATTATTTTTTTTGCAAAGTGAAAGGCAGGGCAACTGGGGTTAAGTGACTTGCCCAAGGTCACACAGCTAGTAAGTGTGTAAAGTGTCTGAGGGTAGATTTGAACTCAGGTCTGTAATGCCAAGCAAAGACAACTTCCCAAGGTTCAAAATACCAGCCTAGGTGCTCTCCATTTTATTCAGTGACAAAGAACAGACAGAATCAAAATATAGCATAATTCAAAATACAGCATTTACCGAGTGTAATTCAATAATCTCCAAGTACTACCCCACCCCTGGACATTACATTCATTTAATCAGTCACAAAGTCCCTCTTCTAAATACTACTCCACCCCTAGGCTGTACATTCATTTAGTCCATCACAAAGCCCCCCTTCTCAAATGGAGATTAGTTTCCAAACATAAGTAAAGTACATTCATTTGTTTAATCACAGAGCACAAAAAGGTCAAAAGTTCCCCACCCTTGGATCGCAATTGAATCTACCCCAGAGTTATAACAAGCTTAAGCACAGCATTTAATACCCAAAGAGAGGTCTTTTCTTCATCTTGACACCAGGCAAGTTCTCAGCAATCTTTGTTCCTGGGGAGACAAATCCTAGCAAGGTCACAAGATACATTGCCAGTGTCTTCAAGAATTCACTCTCTGTCTGCAGAACAGTCTCAGGAGCTCTGAACCAACAGCAAGGTTCCAAGACCTCTGCAACAACAGGACTGTCTTTCACCAGTGGACAAATCTGGCAAAACAACATCAAAACAGACAGACAAAGTACCAGCAAAACAGCCATGTATCCCCAGTCCTTGGCAGCTCTGGGTGGCAGCTCTCAAAAGTCCTGGGCAATTCAAAGTGGCCCTCAGCAATCCTCTCAGTCTCTCTCTGCCTCCAAGATGCTGCTTCCAAAAAGTTCTTCTGCCTCTCTCTTTTCTTGTGTCTCTCTAAATTTATGTCACCAGCTCCTCCCAGTTCAGCCCTCTCTTTTCATGTCAACAAGTCCATCCCACAAGTGGGATTCACAAGCCCTGGGTTTTAACATAATCAAACCCCAAACCAAGCCAATACAGGGTATCTTTAAATTCCATTACTATTACAAGGTCCTTCTGACAAGGGCCCATGCTGTCTTCACTGCACCACCTAGCTGCCCCCTCATTATTTCTTAATTGCCAGATCCAATGTTCTTTTCTCAGTCCTCGTCCTTTTTGATGTTTCTGCAGCCTCTGACACTGTTGATCACCATCTTCTTGATACTTCTTCTCTCTGCAGTTTCACTAGCCTACTTTTGCCTGGTTCTCTTCTCACTTCTCTGATTGCTTCTTCTCAGTCTCCTTTGCTAGATCTTAGATCTTCAGATCTTCTCCTTTCACCATAGGTGTCTCACAGGGTTCTGTCCTATGTCCTCTTCTTTTCTCTATATATCATGTCTCATGTAGTTATTTCTGTATTGATGATTCTTAAATCTGCTTATCCAGCCCTAACTTCTTTACTGATCTCAGTTCTCATAGCTCTAACTGCTTATTGAACATCTCAAACTAAATGTCCCACAAACATCTTAAATTCAAAATATACAAAATGGAACCCATCCTCCCAAACTCTCCATTCTTCCTAATTTACCTATCATAGTCACAGTGGAGAATTTCTCCAGTATGTGCCATAAGATGCAAAGGGTGCATAAATGTGTCCGAGATGAGCCCCTCAAGCATACTGAATGCTTTCTGATTTCACTTTCCCAAAAGGAAGCCTGCTACGTTTTACCCTTGGGCTCCTAGAATTTCCCTTAAGGGATTAGAAAGTGTGGAAATACATTCTGCATGACTTCAGAGGTATAATCTATCAAATTGCTTGCTTTCTCAAGGGTGGGAGAGGGGCAAGAGGGAGGGACAAAATTTAGAACTCAAAATTTAAAAGAATTTTTTTACATGTAATTGGGAAATGCTTAATGAAATAAATAAAAATATATTTCAAAATAAGCATGTTAAATATAATCTAATTAAATACATTAAATATATAGAATATATTTAAAATGAAATAAAAATAAACAAGACTAGAATGTGCTTCTCTAATGCTATTAGGTAGAGCCTCCATTTTGATATTTTTACTCTTATTTGCCACCAGTAATTTGCACCCTAGTTCCATTTTTTTAAATGCTTTATTAACTTCTGATTTACATCATTCGTTTCCGTCAGATTTTGAGTTACAATTTTCTCCCCGTTTTTCCCCCACCCATCCCCCTAAAACAGCAGTCCCACAGGATATCCCCTCCTCCAATCTGCTCTCTCCCATATTTTCTCCCATACCCGTTTCAACTTTTCCAGTGGATCTCTATGCCCCAGTGCCTGTATAACTTATTTCTTAATTACATGTAAGATGTTATTAATAATAGTATATATATATTTGAATATTTGATTTTAAAACTTTCAATTCCAGATTCATTCCCTTCCCCCCCTGCCACCCACCTGCAGTTCAGTATAGGTTGTACATGTGTGGCTAATGCAAAACAATAACATAGTAGATATATTGTAAAAGACTGACTATATTTCCCTCTCTCCTATCCCACCTCCCACTTGTTCTATTCTCTACTTTGATCCTGTCCCTTTTCAAAAGTGGGCGCTTCCAACTTCCCTCCCCCCCAGCCTGCCCTCTCTTCCATCATCCCCCCTCTCATCCCCTTCCCCTCCTATTCTCCTGGAGGGTGAGATCCCCTATTTAGTGTGTATTTCCCTCCCACCTCAAGCCAGATTCAATAGGAATAAGGTTGACCCATTCCCTTTTGCCTTCCTATACTTCCCCTCCATTGTAACCATTTTCCCTTGCCTCTTCTGTATGAGATAGTTTGCCCCAATCTGTCTCTCCCCATCTCCTCTCATTATATTCCTCTCACCTCTTAATTTCACCTTTTAAGTATCATCCCTTCCTGTTAAATTGGTCCTGTGCCCTCTATCTATGTATACCTGTAAACATATATACACACATTCACATATGTATTCATATGCCCATATACCCTCATATATAGACATATATATATTTCTAATCCCTTCAACTACTGAGAAAAGTTTCATAAGTTACAATTATTGTTTTTCCATGTAGGAATGTTAATAGTTCAACTTTGGTAAGTTCCTTATGATTTCTTTTCCCTGTTTACCTTCTCATGCTTCTCTTGCTTCTTGTATCTGAATGTCAAATTTTCTATTCAACTCTGGTTTTTTCAGCAAGAATGCTTGAAAGTCCTGTATTCCACTGAATGACCATATTTTCCTCTGAAACATGATACTCAGTTTTGCTGGGTAGGTGACTCTTGGTTTTAATCCCAGCTCCCTTGACCTCCGGAATATCACATTCCAAGCCCTTCGATCCCTCAGTGTAGAAGCTGCCAGATCCTGGGTTATCCTGATTGTGTTTCCACAATATTCAAATTGTTTCTTCCTGGCTGCTTGTAATATTCTCTCCTTAATCTGGGAATTCCGGAACCTGGCTATAATATTCCTAGGAGTTTTCTTTTTGGGATCTTTTTCAGGAGGTGATCGGTGGATTCTTTCAACCTCTATTTTGCCCTCTGGTTCTAAAACATCAGGGCAGTTTTCTTTGAGAACTTCCTGCAGGATGCTTTCTAGGTTCTTACTTTGGTCATGGCTTTCAAGGTAGTCCAATAATTTTTAAATTATCTCTCCTGGATCTATTTTCCAGGTCAGTGGTTTTTCCCATGAGATATTTCACATTGCCTTCTATTCTTTCATTTGTTTGGATCCGTTTATCAGCATCTTGATTTCTCATAAAGTCATTAGCTTCCATTTGCTCCAATCTAATTCTGAAGCAATGATTCTCCTCAGTGAGCCTTTGAGATTCTTTTTCCATCTGGCAAATTCGACTTTTTAAGGCTTTCTTCTCCTCATTGCCTTTTTGAGCCTTCTTTGTCATTTGAGTCAGTCTGTTTTTTAAGGTATTATTTTCTTCAGTCAGGCTGTTGACTCTCATTTCATAATTTTCTTGCCTTTTTCTCATTTCTCTTTCCAATTTTTCCTCCACTTCTCTTATCTGCTTCTTAAGGTCCTCTATGGCCTGTAACCAGCTTGTATTTTCCTTTGAAGCTTTTGGTGCTGGAGTTCTGACTTCACTGTTTTCCTCCTGTTCCATGCCTTGCTCCTTCTTGTCCCCAAAATAGGAGTGTAATGTTGGAATTTTCTGTCTGCTTTATTTCCTTTGCCTGCTCATTTTTCCGCTCAATGATTTGACTTTTGGGCTTTTTGCCACAGTAGGACTCTGCCACCAGACAGGGGAGTTTTCGTCCCAAACACTGGGGTTTTCTCAGCTGCCGGAGGTATTAGATGGGTGCCCTCTCTGAGGTCTCCACACGCTCTGGCAAGCTGGACACACACCCCAGGACCTCCACCCTAGACTGCAATCCAGATCCAAGCAGGTGAAAGCAAGAGCGATTACCCCTCAGACTGGTGCTTGGTTCCCCTACACTCTGCAGGCCAGGAGCTGAAGCCACCATGTGGAGCTGGCAGGCTGTGCTGGCGTCTCAGCAGTTTCTCGCCCCGGGGGTAAAAGCCACGCACTCCCACTTACTGGTCCCAAAGTCCAGACTGCACTGGCCTCTCACCTTGTCCTTTGCATCTATGTATTGATAAATCTGGAAACGGCTACAGCTGCTGCTGATCTGGAGTCCCTCTGGCTGGTGGCTGGTCAGGCCCACCCTGGGGCTAAAGCCTCGGAGTGGTGCTGGGCTTGGCTCCCAGAGCACTGTGCTGGCCGATTCCTGCCGGCCTGCTGGGCTGTCTTCAGCAGGGGGTTAGCTTCTCTGTGTCATTTTGTGGGTTCTGCAGCTCCAAAGTTTGTTTAGAGACCCCTTTTTACATGGATTGGGGAGGGTGGAAGCCGGAGCTGCGGGAAGGTCCTGCTTCTACTCCGCCATCTTCGCACCCTAGTTCCATTTGACCAACTAAAGTAATTAACTTTTACAAAATTATATTTACTATGAATAAACAGCAAGAACATAATCACCGTCATTTCCCCCAGTTTTCCAACACTTTGGGAGCGTACTCTTCTGTATGCCACCTGCACTCCTGGAAAGAATTTCATGCTCAAATGTGACATTACTGCTAGTTGAGCCCTTGTCTGTAACTGCTGGTCTTGGTGCCAAAGGAAAGTTACTCCTCATTACTTGGGACCTCAAAGTTGCATTAGCTGGCTGCAAACCTTGGCATGGATTCCTTTCCTAGACCTTTTGTTAGGTTGCTTTCCCGACCTTTCAAAACTTACCACATTATAATCTCCAATCTCCTTCACCTAAAATGAAATAACAAATGCTGAGACAAAGAACCAATACCTTTATTTATGAATCACATGATGGCCTTGAATGGCCATCTTGAGAGGCCTGCTACCTCTCCCCTTATAGCCAGCCTGCGCAACCTGTGGTACACGGACCATTTGTGGCATGCCAAAGGATTTTCTCTACATACAAAGGATGTTTTCCTCTATGTTTTTCATGGGCCAGACAAAATCCTTTAGTGTTCTTCAAGAGGCCCATGGGCTGCCAGTTGTGCAGGCCTGCCTTAAAGCATCATCCCTTTCTCTTGCAGGAATATTGCCAATCAGAAAAGAGACAGATCAAAGTGGGGAAAAAAAAAAAACAGGCAGGGTCTGATTAAATAGTGCTTTTCAGATGTTCTCAGTTCTGGCTATACAAACAATCTATGTGAAACGTAGAGGAGGGTTATAGAATGTCTACCCATGTTCCAAAGTTTGCATTATACCCAGAGGGACTAGGTATGATGGCTAGTACCCTATTTTGTATGAAATAGCTACTGGTCCATACAGAAGGCTTCTCATGACATTTCCTCATGTGGTAGAATGTGGGGAAGCTGCTTCTGGGAGAGTCATAAATGTGATGCCTTAGAGTGATGGAGCATGCATTGAAGTTCTGTAATGGGTTCTTGCGGGCTTACCATATGAAGGCTTTTTGATTGTGGAGGCATTTAAAAAATAATAGAGATCAGAACCTTGGTTATTTTTCTCTTTAGCTGCTCATTCTTAGTGAAACTTTTTGACTCCGTTGCTGACAGCATCAGGTATGAGACCAAGGAGAGAAGCCTTGGGCCTTCCTCACTAAGTCCAACAAATAGCCCTGTGAAGCAATGCTTGGTCTTTTGCCGCAGTGTTCATTCTTTGTTTCAGATAAAAAAGCTTAATCTGGAAGCTCCAACCTTGTAAGTTTCAAAAGGGCAGGAAAACAGGCCTCTAGGATCCCAAGACTCTGAGCCCATGAAAAGTTTTGCAATCAGCTCAACATTGATGCCCCAAGGAGTGAGGAATGACCTTTGTGGGTGACCTTTGGGCCTCACAGTGGAAGCTGAGACTAGGATTTATCTGGCAGTCATGGTACATCCAGATGTATACTTGGTGAGTTCGATGCTATATAGAAACTATTCCACTTTCCCTAGAAACCCAGATGATATAAAAGAGGGTATGTTTCTTGAGGGTATGTGTGTGTGTGTGTTTATGAAACAGATGTTTGTACTTTTGTTCTTGTTATTTCTTTGAAGTAAATATCTCTTTGTAAAATCTACTTGACTTTAAGTGGTTACATGGAATTGAGTCACTAGTCAGTCATGGATGGTTAACATTGAGGGAGAATGCAACAGTAGGAGCTTGAGCTGATAGTACTAAGGAAGAGGCCCTCTTCCAACTCTTCAAGGTACCCCTAGAACCTTGAATGGGAGATGTAGCCTACCTGACTCTGAAATAGTGGAGTAGAGAGTATTCATTGTATACGTATTTGTGTCTATTCCCTGTATATCTCAGATATCAGACCTTTATTGGAGAAATTTGTTGCAATTTTTTTTCCAATTAACTGTTGTAATTATAACTAGATTTCTTTTGTTTGTGCAAAATCTTTTCAATTTCATGCAATCAAAATTGTCCATTTTATCTTGTATACTTCTCTATTCCTTGTGTGACTAAGAATTCTTCCTTCCCAGATCCTCTAATTTGTGATATGAGCTTTTGTATTTAGGTCATGTATACATTCAGAACTTATAGTGTGGCATATAGTATGAGATGTTGGTCTGAACTTTATTTCTGTTGGATTCTTTCCCAGCTTTCCTAGCAGTTTTTGTTGAATAGTAGATTTATCAAATACTAGGATACTAGATTTATTTGCTTTTATATGATGCTTGAGCTGACTACTGCTGAAGAAAGTGACGGATTCTGTGACATGGTAGTAAGGAGGTACTGGATTCCAGGCACAGGAAATTACCAATGAAAAGGCATTATTAGGATGGGAAATAAAATACCATGAACAAGGACCACAAAGGAAACCATGTTGACTGGAATGTAGATGGTGGAAAAGGTTATAGTTTAAGACTTAGAAGATAAGCTGGAGCCAGATTGTGAAGGGCTTTAAAAGCCAAACATAGGGCTTTATATTTTATTCTGGGGACAATAGAAATACTTTATTGAACAGGGAAGTGATATGGTTATGAAATATTGTATTGAAGAAAGCAAAGCCAAAAGAAAAATGTAAATGATAAAGATAGTCATGTAAATACAGAGGAAAAGTCAACAAAACTAAGATCAAATGCAATTGAAAATGTTAATGACCCACCATCAAAATTAAAGTTCATTCTGCTAACAATCAGTAAAATATGAACATGAAAAACAGTGTGCTATCAGTTACAATCATTCTATTGGGTGTTTTTACTGAACTATTTGGGAGGAATGTACTTTGAGGGAGAGATTGTTTGGCACTATCTATTGTAGCAAAAGAAAATGTATCAGAAAAAAAGTTTGCTAAAGCAGAGCACTGAAAAAGCAGTAGGCAACAAGATATTTTTTCCACTGGGAGTTGGCCTTGGAATTGATTGGCTACTTGGGTGCGCATGCTTGGACCCCAATTCCAAGATCACGTTTCTCTCCAGCCTCAAAACACTATCCTTGGCAGTTTCTCCCCAGCCCAAAGAAACTAAACTATGCCTAGGGCCCAGCAAAACACTTCTCTCTTTCCCTGGTACAGTAACAAATTGCACCACTAAGAATTATTAGTTTGAACTGGCTTTGTACTAGCTGATAAAGGCATTTTGTACCCACTGAATTATCTATACCAACTCCCTACCTCATTATATGCATCCTATACTCATCATTATGTGTACCCTAAATTTTAGACATATGTAAATGTCCGATTTAGGAGTTTCAGGATTCGAGTGAATGGAACACTCGGCACTTCAAAAGACCCAATATAGTTTATTTAGAATATTGGTGAATGGGAAGGAAATCAGAGATAACAGAGTAAAAGGCTAAGGAATAGTAAGCTAAGAGCAACTATGATTAACATATATATATATATATATATGTATGTATGTATGTGTGTATGTATGTGTGTGTGTGTGTGTGTATATATATATATATATATATACATATACATATTTACAATCATCACCAATTCGGGGAAGCACCAACACCTGACCACACAAGCTAGGGAATCCTGGGTACAGCCTTCAGGGTCCCGCTCAGGAGGGTCCCAGGCAGGATGTCTCCTCCATGGGTGAGATTCCAATTTGGGGTCTGAATCTTACAGTTTAAGTAGCGCTGAGAACAAAGAAGGCACACTGCCAGGTGTTTTTAGCAAGCATCATATCTTGGGTGAGGCCTGGGATACAGGCCAATCCCTCCGACGCCCCCCCAAGAGCAATATCTTCTTGGGATGGCTAGTTCCAGGAGTTGGGCAGTTATCATATCTCTTCTCAAGGACGTGGCTGGGGTCTCAGGAGAAGAGCAGCCCTCACATTCTCAGGATCCTCTGTTCCCAAACAATAATAGGATAATAATAATAATAGAAAGGTCATATGGAGTTGGGGCCTTGGTTTGTATAATCTTATCCCTCACAGAGGGGCATACCTTGCCCCTTCAGTAAACTTACATTTATCTTGTCAAACAAGATATTGATGGGTGATAGTCTGGGCAATCCTCAGTTGGCCCTGACCTCTACTTACTTAGTGATGTATCAGACCTAAAAACCACACCTCCCTGGGACCCCTCCTTGGACTTTTCCTGGTGAACTCTGGGTAAAATGCTTGCACAGTAGATACAAAAAGTGGGTGTTTCTTTAAGAATTGACCACTCCTGGGTAGCACAGTGAGTAAGAACACTACCTCCAGTGTCGGGATGACCTGGGGATCAAATCTGGGCTCAGATACTCAGCACCACACCCAGAAATAACTGGCTGTGTAACCTTGAGCAAGTTACTTAACCCCCAATTGCTTTAAAAAAAAAAAAGTATTGACCACTCCTTGACCACTCCCTAATCCCACCCTAAATCACCTAGTTAGCATATTTGGCTCATGTTTTACTGTAGTTTATCCTTTATAAGACCACAGGTTTCTTAAGAACTTTTGTCTGCTGAAAAGCATAAAAACAAACCTTTGCCACCTTGACTTAAATGAATTCTTTCCAGATATCCCTGTCCAGTACTCGGGTACTTGAGGGGTCCCTGGACCCCCCTCAAATTGCATCAGAATCAGAAGACAGAACGTCATAAGAAGTCAGAACTCTTCTACCTACTAGTTGTGTGACCCTGAACAAATCACTTTTTATCTGAGTGTCAAGTCTCTCATATGTAAGATAGGGAATATTGTTCTTATACTATATACTCACAAGGTTATTGTGAGGAAAATGCACAGTTTTTAACCTTAAAAACATTACATAAATTTAAGTTATTATGACTAATTGATTTTTAAATTTTAATGCATAAAAGTGAAGACCTTTCAAAATACAATGCAGTATTTCTGTATCACTTGTAATCACTCCTGCAAAAAACAAAAACAATACATTTACTAAAATACCCAACATTATTTTTATTGCCCTTAGATTTCACAAACCAAATGATGATACAGAAACACTTCATTAATACTTATTTACTTACCTTTCCAAACTTATTAAATATTATTACCTCTCATAAACTCTACAGTCTGTCCAAGCTATTCCTCACATACAACATTCCATTCTTATTTCTGTTCCTTTGCTTGGGCTGCAAACTTATGCCTGGAATACTCTCTTTCTTCACCCTTTTAACAGTGTTTTAGCACACAGTAAGCACTTAATAAATTCTTTTTCATTAATTCATTTACTTCCATCTCTTCAGAATGCCCAATCTCCTTCATGGCTCAGTTCAAGTGGGACCTCCTACCAGGGACATTTCCTAATCTCAGCTGCTATTGATTCTCCCCATCTCTGAAATTATTTCATATTGTTTTATTTTGACTAGACCTATGTTTTCACTGGTGTAGGGGACTCCTCAATGAGATACTTTAGAATAGATACCTAATAAATACTTGTTCATTATTTGACTAATGAATATAGATATTCCTGTGTTTCTCTGAACTTTTTCATATTTGTCATTTCTTCCAGCAAGTTCCATTTATATCTTCAGAACATAGTTTATAACAAAAAAGGTTCCTATGAATCTACGTGTATGGATTTTCCCTCCTATGAATTACCTCTGTGAGGTATAGTCCCAGGATTGGTATCTATGGGTCAAAGGATTTGAAATGTTTAGTAATTTTTCTCCAGACTTACATCTCCAACTGCCTTTTAGACATTTCAAATTGGATGTTCTATAGACATCTTAAACTCAATATGTCCAAAATCTGAGCTCATTATCTTTATATTCTTGGGTCTTTTTGCTTTTTTTGGAGGATGGAGGGCATTTGGGGTCAAGTCCAAGGTCACATGGCTAGTAAGTGTTAAGTGTCTGAGGCTGGATTTGAATTCAGGTCCTCCTGACCTGACCAATGTTCTATTCACTGTGCCACCTAGCTGCCCATTTTAAAAATATTCTTTTTTTTTAACTCATTATTTTTCTCCCTAGACTTTTTCCTCTTCTGAACTTCCTTATTACTGCTGTGAGTATCAAGATCTTCCAGTCACTCAGGCTTATAAACTAACTTAATTTACTTTCTCCCACCTACCAGTCTGTTGATTTTACCTTTATAACATCTCTCATATAGCACCTCCTTCCCTTCTCTGACACTTCTGTCTAGTAGAAGCTCCTATCACCTCATCCCTGAACTATTGTAATAGCCTTCTGGTTGCTCTCCCTGCCTTAAGTCTCTTCTCATTCCAGTCCATTTTTCACCCAACTGTCAAATTGACCTTCCTAAAGCACAGATCTTACCATGTGTCTACCCCTGCCTTCCTCTGGTCCTTCCATACCAACAACCTTAATAAACTCCAATGGCTTTCTCAAACCTCCAGGATTTAAAAAATATTCTTTGTTTGACATTCAAAATCCTTCATAAACTTGCTCTCTCCTACCTTTTCAGTTTTTTTACACTTTAATCCTCCCCCCTGCTCCTGACATACTGTGTGATCCAGTGATAATGACCTCCTTGTTCCTCACCCAAGACACTTCATTTCCTGACACTAGGCATTTTCTTCAGCTGAGGCATAATAGATTCTGCTTTAGCCCCTTACCTTTATTCTGTGTATTTCTCTGCTTCAAGTGTGTTTCTTGTAAACAATATATTTCAGGAATCTGTTTTTTAATCCGCTCTGCTACCCACTTCTGTTTTATGAGTGAATTCATTCCATTTAAATTCACAGTTATGATTACTGTGTGTTTCCCTTTGTACTATTTTTCCCCTGTGTGTGAGATGAAAGAGTTCAGAGTCTAAGTCTGAGATCAGAAAAGGTCTTTATTCTTTCTGATGAGAAAGGGCATTGCCTCTGTTGCTCAAATGGCATCTGCCAGGGAGAGTGCAACATGTGGAGGCTTGAGGGCTTCTCTTGTCCTGATCCTAACTCCACTTCTTACACCTGTCCCACCTCACCATTGGTTGGTGAGGCAAGCTCACAATCTTTCTAATTGGCACAAAGCAGTTTCAATCCTTCATTATGTATTTCCTTTCACCAAATTTGGAAGTGCCCAATCAGAAGTGGACTAACATGGTTTTCTTTCAAATTACCTAATTTCTGGGAAATCATGAGTTGCTGGGGAGACCAAACTGTTTTACAAAGTATGGAGAAGAGGTAGGAATGTGATAGGGAATTAAAGGAAATGAGGAAACTTCACTGTGAGTCATCTCTCACACCCTGTTTATCCCATTCCCCTCCTCTCTCTCTCCTTTCACCCTGTCCCTCCTCAAAAGTGTTTTGCTTCTGACCACTAACCACTAAACCCAATGTGCCCTCCCTTCTATCAGCCCCCACCAATGATGGGGGTGGGGTGATAGGTGTTACAGGGACTCCAATCATTGACCAGAGTCCCTGAGTGGGCAGTCTGGAAGGAATTCACTAGGCCCAAGCAATCTTTGGAGTCAGGATTGTAAAAGTTTATTGTTACACTTTATAGCAGGCAAGAGTTCTTAGGGAACCTGCAAACTTAAAGAAGTCATAGGTATAGTTTTTAAGGAGTCAGGACAGTAAATCATATGTCAATTATGCTAACTAGGTGAGTAAGGGTGGGATTATGGAGGAGTTAAGGAGTGATCAGTGCTTAAAGGAACATGCACTTTTACTATCAACTGTGCAGGTGTATTGCCCATAATTCACTGGGAAATAGCCAAAGGTGGGGGGGGGTACCTGGAGGTGTGGTTTTAAGGTGTCACTAAGTCAGCTAGCAGTCAAGGCTGACTGAGAAGTGCCTAGTCTTCCACCCATCAGTGTCATGTTTGACAAGATGGATGTTGGAAACCAAGGTTAACGGGGATTCAGTAAGTGTATAATTGACTGAGGAGTTAACTTACAGATAGTGCATTGAAGGATTCATAGGTGCAGCTGGCCATTATACTAAGGAGAGATAAACAGTTCATGAATTGTTTCTAGGTAGAGTGCTGGCAGGGGAAAGGGGCAGAGTTAATGCTCTGAGGCTGGGGGTGGGAGGAATGTGATTTTACAAACTGATATTACAAACATAGATCCCAAGCACCCCATCACACCCATCTCATATTTCCCTTTCCTCCTACTTCCCTGTAAGGGTAAGATGGATTTCTCTACTCAACTGAGCGTTTGTTATTCCTTTTTTGATCCAGTTCTGATGAGAGTAAGTTTCAAGCATTGTTTGCCACTCCACCTCCCCATCTTCCCTTGTACTGTGAAAGCCCTTTTGTGGCTCTTTTATGTGAGGTAATTTACCCCCATTTTATTTCTCTCACTTTTCCCAATGCGTCCCTTTCTTATCCCTTATTTTGTGGTATATTATCATATTCAGCTCACACCCCTGTCTATGTACCCTCTTTCTAACTATCCAAAAAATTATAAAGTTCTTGGGAGTTGTGAGTCTCATCTTCTCACGTAAGAATGCAAAGAGTTTAACCTTATTGAATTGACTCTAGGCATTTTCACTGGCTATCCCCACATCCCTGGAATTTTCTTCTTTCTCATCTCTATCTCCTAGTTTGCTTGGATTCCTTCCAGCCCCAGTTAACATCCCACTCTCCACAATAAACCTTTCCTGATCTCTCTTAACACCACTATATGGCTCTCCGACTTCTTTGATTTCCCACTTCTCTTTATCTTCCCAACTCTTAAATGTAGACTTCCATCAAGGTCCTCTGTTCTTTTTATTTGATGTCCCTTGGAGAACTCATATGGTCTCATGGTTTCACTTACCACCTCTGTACAGAAGACTTATAAATCTCTTGGTTTATTCTTGGCTTCTGAGCTCCAGTATCATACCTCTAACTGTCCATTTTGCATTTCCATTTGGATGTCTCCCTTTTTGCCTCAAATTAAACTTGTCTAAAATTCTTTCTCCCAAACCAGCTTTTACTCTGGACTTCCTTGTATCAGTCACTTATGTGGCATGATTTGATCACTTTTTAATGGGAACAAATCCTAATAGAGCTTATGATATATATCCTTTCAGGACTTCACCCCTCTCACTGGTTCATTATCACTAGTAATAAGCATATAGGGCTATAAATTTAGAGCCAGAAGGGACCTAAGAGATTATCTAGGCCAAACCTCTTTAGTTTGCAAATGAAAAAACTGAGATCTAGAGTACTTAACTCATTTGCCCAAGGTTATATGGGCATTTAGTAGCAGAGATAGGATTCAAAATCTGGTCCTTTGCTTCCAAATGCAGTCTTCTTCCCACTATAGCACACTTATATTCCTGAAGTTCTTTCAAGAATAACAGATATACAGATTCCCCAGAAGCACCATTCTAACCTTTCCTCAATGTATTGTTTCTGTTTGTGATGAAGGGGCCCCTTCTCCCATTGGTTGGGAGGTGGATTCAAGTCTCAGTAGGAAAATCTTTCCCAATGGAAAACAACAGAGGAGCCCACCAAGGAGGCTGATTGATGTCAAGGGAAAGGGTCCCAAAGCAATGGGGGCCCGCAGAAGAGGGAAATCTGAAAGCCTCCTGAAAGGGCTTCCTGCTGATTAACAGCAGAAGAAGGAGTGGGAGTGGGGGAAGGGAGAGGGCAGTTCTGAGAAGTTTTCACTTCACCCCCCCCCCCCCCCATTTCTATGTTCTCTTGCTGAATGGAAAAAGTGAAACTTCTCAGCCCATAAGCTTTGTGGGAGCAAACTGGAGTTCTTCCCCCTTCCCTCTTCTCCCCACCCCCCTTACTACTGCCACATCAACATTAGGCCTCTTCTGAGGTTTTTGACCTCCACCTTTGCTTGAGAACTTTTCCCCTTTCCCTTGCCGTCAATCAACATTAAACTCTTAACTCCTTCCCCTTCTTCACGTTGGCATTTGCCAAATAAGGACATGAACAGTACCCTGGTTTCTTGTCCCCTGCCTCCTATCCAATAGGGGATAGTGGCGGGCTTCTTTCTTATTCACCATTGGGGAAGATTTTGGCGTCGAGACTGAGAGCCCGCCTCCCAGCCAATGAGAGAAGGGACGGGAGGGGAGGGGGAAGGTGCTTGACTGCATTAGGGTATAAATTCTTGTTCTGTCTTTGGTGACAAACTTCATTCTGCTGGTTCATACTAGTGGAAGGGACACCCTCTTCACGGCAGAACTGAATAAACTTCCTGTTCCTTTCAAGATACCTCTGACTTAATTTTTCTGGGTAGGAGATATTTGGAGTTCCCGTACCCCACATACTTGCCCACTTTTGTTTGAGAGTTCTTCATGTCCAAAAGTGGGTAAGTAAATGGACACCGATGAGCTGTTTTGTATACAAATTCATCTGTCATTCTCTAGCAAACACACACATACACATATACAACAGAACAAAAATAACCCAACAAAAGTGATTTTGATAATCTTGTATTATAACATAGACTTTGTGAGGATAGTTTCAGGGTAGTAAAGCCTTCTAAAAGGGGAAAGAGAAACACTGGATTATTGGTTTCTAGGAAAAGTTACCCCCTTTTGCACTTGGAAGCAAAGCAAAGAATTCTGTTTCTCACTTAGATCTCTTAGACACTGATTAGCAGCAGCAAGCCACTAACTGCTTGTAAATGGGCCTTTTTTTTTTTTTTTTTTTTTTTTTGTTTTTTGTGGGGGAATTGAGGTTGTGACTTGCCAAAGTAACATGGCTAGTGTGTCAAGTGTCTGAGGTCAGATTTGAACTCAGGTCCTCCTGACTCCAGGGCAGGTGCTCTATTGACTGAGCCGCCTAGCTGCCCCATAAATGGGCTTTCTTTAAAAAGAAATGTGGATTAGGGAGAAAAGGTGTCAAAAGGAAAGACAGAAAGAGAAGCAAAATAGAAAAGGAGGAAGGATAAAGAAGACATTGAAATGAAGGAACTCTCTTTCAAATACTGGAAAGTATAAGCAGAAATCCCCTAGAATTCCCTTGGTAATGTTGTGTGTGCCCCATTGTTTAATCTTTAGGACTCGCGGTGTCCTGTAGATTAGCATAGGCATCTGAGCACTATAATTTAGGCTTTATGCTAGGGATTTAGGACTGAAACAAACTAAAAAAATATTTTTCTATATAGGAAGACAAGCTAGGTTTTGCATTGGCTAGAATACATTGCAAAAGTTGGGTTTTGTTACTGGGAGATAACCTTAATAAAATGAAGAAAAAGGATGAGAGATTAGAGAGTTATAGTCTTTCTTCATCTAGCTTTCGTTCCCTGTCCCTCACTTCATTTGCATGCTAATCAAAGAGGATTTTAGAATTGGCTTAAGCCTTGACACTGCTATTTTCACACAACTCTTTATTTTTTTCTGTGTGGAGTTGCTGAAATGAATTTTAGCGACATAGGCTAACAAAATTAGTTTTAAAAGGTCTAGGAGGGAGGACTGTGAGTCCCTTCAAGGATGAGGAAGTAAAAGAAAGATAGAATAAATCTTAGCCTGGGGCATTTTGCCTCTGTATGGTGGTTCCTAAGTGTAGTTATATGCTAAAGAAATGTCAAGGAAGAGGCTTTCTAACCCTAGCAAATGGTAGTAGAGAGCACCTTGGCTACCCCAAGCCCAGCAGAGGTATCTAGCAGAGATCACCCAATGGAGAGGAGAGATGTTATGTCCAGCAGAGACAAAGTAACACCTTGTAGAGAGTAGCTAGGAGCAGTTTGATGTCACCAGAGGACATTGGTGAGGTATTAGGTTTTGTGATGTTGGAGGTTTGAATTATCCCTGACAATATGCCCACCTGGCACATGGGTTACAGATGTGTCTGTGTTCTTGACGTTTGTCCTTCAGGTAAGTTAACTGGCAATATGTGTTGTCGATAAATGTGTCTCTATAGTTGTTTCCTACATCTGCCTTTCTAGTAGTGTGATAATCTATGGGAGAATATTCATTGTGTGTGATTGGGGAATGGGAAGAGAATTTTGTCGTTTGATATGTTTTTTGTCTTGAATTTCTCTGCTTCACTAGTACAAGTAAACACATTGGTGGAGGCTCACAAAGTATTATTTTGAGTGAATTGTAACTCATACCATGCCTAGAATCTAGAGGGTGTGTGTGTGTGTGTGTGTGTGTGTGTGTGTGTGTGCTGGGGTGAAGATACTTTTAAATTTAAGTAAATTAATATTTATTGCTGCTGACAAAAAACAGTAGTTAGTTTTAAATAATAAAAATGAGTTGCATCATAAATGACTTTGGAGCAAAGCAACAAAAAAAAAGGCGGGGGTATTGGGAAAGGTTATTCAAACACTAAACAGACTTTTCTGGTTAAGTTATAACTGTTAACCTTCAAAGTTTGGTTAAAGGAGACAAATAGTCTAGGTGATATACCTTTTTTTTTTTGCTTTTTTTTTTGGAGGGCAATTTGGGTTAAGCAACTTGCCCAAGGTCACACAGCTAGTTTTTTGTGTTTAGTGTCTGAGGCTGGATTTGAACTCAGGTCCTCCTGACTCCAGGGCTGGTGCTCTATTCACTGTACTACCTAGCTGCTCCATGATATACATCTTTTAATTTATTCCCTTAAAGCTTGCTGAAACTAGCTTACTTGTATATACAAGGAGCCAGAAGCTAAGTTCTGACTCCCCGAACAAAAGAATGAGAAAGCTTAAATACATTTTAGAACCATCCCAATTCAGCCTGGCTGTGTCACTAAAATTTATTAACTCCGTATGTTTAATCCTTGTATGAGAAAGGATTTTTCTTATTTGGATAGATGGTAAATACAATAAAATAAGAAAGTTGACAAAGTGTCAATTGAAATTATGACTCAGGATATTTGTGTTTTCTTTGCCATATTCCATAACATAGTATATGTCCAAAAAATATTAAGAAAAAAACCCCATTACTCAAGTTAGTGCCTCAGGTTAAGGGTCTCATCCTTAATAGCCATAAAGTAAACCCCATCTGGCTTTGTTGACATCGGAAGAGGTATTCTCTGAATTTCCTCAGAGAACAAAGAAGTTGTTAGGTCCAGGCTCTTCTTCTGGTTGATTAGTTCTGGCCCTGGCCCTTATTGAGGTTTATGAAATTGATATTAAATTATTATCATAACCAATATACCTAGACACATGCTCAAACATGGTTTATTTACTTCTGTGTTATAAACAAAATCAGTTTATAGTTCCCCATTTTAATACCCCACTTACTCATTCTTTTTTTTTTTTTTTTGAGCAATCGGGGTTAAGTAACTTGCTCAAGGTTACATGGCCAGTTATTTCTGGGTGTGGTGCTGAGTGCCTGAGCCCGGGATTTGATCTCCAGGTCGTCCCAACACTGGAGCCGGTACTCTTACTCGCTGAGCCACTTGGCCACCCCCACTTACTCATTCTTATTGAGAGACAGAGTCAGGTAGGTTTCTAGTCAGTTTCTTCTTGGTTATTCAGATCATCTCTTCTCTGAAAAAGTCTGAAACCCTTTCTTCATAAAAACCAAGTCCTTTTTCTTGTTTTATTCTCTATAGCATTGTTTCAGCAAACTTTTTTTTTTAAATCAATTACCTTCATTAAGCACCCACTGTGTGTAATATTGTGTTATATTTGGTAAAGGGAGAGAAACAAAACTTATAAAGGTTTGGTTTATGCTGTATGAAACTTAGAATAAGGGGAGATGATACAAATGTAGATAACTACGATATTAAAAAATACATGATAAATGTAGCAGAGGCAAAGCAAAATGCTATGAAAGGTTTGAGGAACCGTCAAAGAAGGCTATGTGGAGGAAGCGTAATTTGAATAGATTGTAAAGGACTAGTTAGCATCCACTATGTGAAGAAAAAAGGGAGATTATTCTAGGCATAAGGAAACAGGAAAGAAAAGGAAAAAGGAAAGAAAAAGATATGTGCAGAGTGAGTTCAGTGAATAAGCAGTAGTTCAGTTTGGCAGAGACATAGAGTTCATGGTGTGAAATAATATGAGATGAGGTTAAGTAAGCTAATATCAGAACATGGAAGGCTTTGAATGCTACACATGGGAATTTGACCTTTCCTTACTTGATAATAGGGAACCACTGAAGATTTCTGAGCAAAGGAGTGACATGATCAACTCCACATATAACCTCTTCTTGGGTGGGTGTTTATTTTCCTCTATATTTTCCACCCAATTCTTAGTGTCAGAGAAAAGAGGAAATGGTAGAATTGAATTGCTACTATCAAAGGTCCTTATAATGTGGCCACGAGGGAAGAGCATTTGAAAAGAGAATCAATGTGCTTTTTAAAAAAGACTAAGACACCAAAGGAAGATGCATCAGAAACATGCAGGACACCTATGGGAGAAGATTTTGCCACAGGATTGCCTTCAGGCCCTTTAGAAGCTAGCCTGTGAGGTATTCTTCAGGGGTTCACCTGCTTACTACCTAGAAGAGGCAATGAAGGAGTGCTTTTGCCAATTGTTACCTGAGAATCCCATTGGAGTTGTGCTCTCTGAAGCAGAATTTGAATGCTTGGCAGTTTAGTTCAAGTAAGGACCTCAGTGTCTGGTACCTTATCCTGAGAGCCTAAGTCCAATAAACTGAACATGTTGTTTGAATGGAAAACATACCTTGCTGAAAAGACCCATTTTATGGAGAATTCATAAAGGACAAAGGTTCACATGGTGGTCAGAAGAAGCCATACAAGGACACTCTTAAGGTCTCTCTCTCTCTCTTTTTTTTTTTTTTTTTAAAGCAATTGGGGTTAAGTAACTTGCTCAAAGTTACATGGCCAGTTATTTTTGTGTGGGTGTTAAGTATCTGAGGCCGGAACCAATCCTAGGTCTCCCAACTCTGGGGCTGGTGCTCTTACTCATCCTCTTACTCACTGTGCCGCCTGGCCGCCCCCACTCTTAAGGTCTCTTAAGAACTTTGGAAGTAATTGTGTGACATGGGAGACAGGACACTGGAACAGGACTGCCCAGCATGTCATGCCCACATTAGAGAAGGTACTGTGCTCTATGAGCAAAGCAGAATTAAAATATTTCAAAGGAAATGCAGGATGTGCAAATTTAGAGTATCTACCCCAAATATTCACATTGACTATTTGTGCCCGACCTGTGGTAGAGCATTCTGAGCTCATATTGGTTGGATCAACTACATTTGGACACATTGAACCTTGACTCTAGCATAGGGATGTCATTTTTGGTCCTCTTCAAGAATGAAGGACAACAACCAAACAGAGAATCCAGACTGTGTGATGCTATTGTGGCAGACCAACAGCTCGTGAGCTTGAAACTGCTTAATACAATGCTTCCACAAATAGTTTTTGAGTTTATCTATTATGATAATGAAAGATACACCCATAATATCAGGTAAAAGAAATCAAATATACCTACTTATTAGAAATGGCTAGGCTTGGCCTCTTAGAAGTTTCAATACCATACCTTTCCATTCAATATAATTTAATACATGTGAGTAATCTTTTGCAGTCATAGGAAATTGGGGAGGATATTAGAATCTCAATGGGTTGTGAGCAAACATGAACTAATAAGTCAAGAATTGTTATCAGGAACATATTTATATTTTTAGACTAGATTGAACCTTGGCTAAGTCTGAACCTTAAAGCCTAGGACTCAGACTGGTGTCTGAGCATGAGCAGTTGGCAGTGAGCTAGAACATGCTGTGCTAGATTGCCACCTAATGGCTTGCTCAGATGTTGCCCTCCAAGTAGCTATTTCAGCTATGTCTCCTTGGGAGGGGCATGAAGCACTGTTTGCCTATGAACACTGGATATTCTCTTTTACATATGTATAAAGAAGAATAGTCTGGTAGTGGTCTGGATTGTAGTTGGAGAAGAGGAGGAGGGAGGACTTATTAGGAGGATAATTACAATAGTCCAGGAACCTGTTAATCAGAGAATGGTAGTAGAGATTTGGGAATAAAGAGGATGTATTCAAGAAATGTTTTAGCCAATTTGTCTGCTTGTCCTTAACACAACAACTATCCTTATGCCCAAATATTTCTACATTCTGCCCCTTCCCCTGCTGTATATACTTTCAACTTTTCCCCTTCTGAATAGGGTGACAGTCACACAAGGCAGTTATAAACTAAGAGTTCTCTGGAAACCCATGAGAGCAGCTATGCAAGTGCCAATGGAAAATTCCCTCATCCCTGACAGCATACTATAATCTTGTGGCTGTTGAGGTGCCCTGTGAAAGGTGGTCCTGAGGTCCAGGGAGTAAGTGCATACCTGTGAGTAAGAGCTGTACCTCTCCTCTCTCTCTCTCTCTCTCTCTCTCTCTCTCTCTCTCTCTCTTTTTCTCTCTGTCTGTCTGTCTGTCTGTCTCTCTCTGTGTCTCTCTGTCTGTCTGTCTGTCTGTCTCTCTCTCTCTCTCAGTGATCAAAGTTTATATACTTTTGGACAGAGCACCTACAGGTAAGAGTATGATTTCCTTTATGGTCAGAGGGAGAGGAGGGAGATGAGGGAGGGAGAACAGGAAGGAATGATATAGTTTGATTGGTATGGCACTGAATTAACTAATTAATTAAAAAGTAAATTAATTTAAGTAGAATTGTCACTTTATTACATTGGCTTGGCCTACCCATGAGCAATTAATATTTCTCCAGTTGTTCAGATCTGATTTTATTTGTGTTAAAAGTGTTTTGTAATTGTCATATAATTCCTGGGTTTGTCTTGGCAGGTACACTCCCAAGTATTTTATATTGTCTATGGTTATTTTAAATGGAATTTCTCTTTCTGTCTCTTGCTGCTGGGCTTTTTGATAGTATATAGAAATGTTGATAATATATATCCTGCAACTTTGCTGAAGTTGTTAATTATTTCAACTAGCTTTTTAGTTAATTCTCTAGGATTCTCTAAAGTATACCATCATAGCATCTGTAAAAAGTGATAGTTTTGTCTCCTTATTGTTTATTCTAATTTCTTCAACTTTTTCTTCTCTTATTGCTATAATTAACTTTTCTAGTATAATATTGAATAACAGTGGTGATAATGGGCATCCTTGCTTCACCTCTGATCTTATTGAGAAGGGTCTAAGTTTATCTCCATTACAAATAATGCTTTCTGATGGTCTTATTTTTTTTTCCAAATTAAAAAAAAAATTTTCATTTAAAGTTTTGAGTTTCAAATTCAATCACTCCCTGAGATGGCAAGCAATAAGATATAGATTATATATGTGCAATCATGTAAAAATATTTCCATATTAGTCATTTTGCATAAGAAGACTTGAATAAAATTTAAAAATGAAATAAAGGGAAAATAGAATGCTTCAGTCTGTAATCAGTCAATATCAGTTCTTTCTCTGGAGGCAGATAGTATTCTTCATCATTAGTTTTGCTGATGGTTTTAAATACTACTTCTCATTTTAAGGAAGGCTATTTATTCCTATGCTTTCTAGGGTTCTTAACAGGAATGAGTGTTGTTTTTCATCAAAAGCCTTTTCTACATCTATTTAGATAATTATATGATTCTTGTTGTTTTTGTTATTGATAGAGTTAATTATCTTGATAGTTTTCCTACTATCGAATCAGTTCTACATTCCTGCTAGAAATCTTACCTGGTCATAGTGTGATCTTTGTGATATATTGCTGTAATCTTTTGGCTAGTATTTTATTTAAATTTTTGCTTCAGTATTCATTAAGTGAATTGTTCTATAATTTTCTTTCTCTGTTTTTGCTCTTTTTTATTTTAGGCATCAGCACCATATTTGTGCTGTTAAAGAAGTTTGGTTGTACTCCTCTGTTGCCTATTTACCCAAACAAACACATATTGCCTATACTATTGATACTAATTGTTTTTAAATGTTTGGTAGAATTCACTTGGGGAGCAAGGTGGCATAGTGGAGAAAGTACTGGGTCTGGAATTTCAACTTTCTGAATTCAAATCTGACCTCAAACACTAGTTTTGAGATTCTGGGCAAGTCACTGTAATGGGAATGCAAATTTGGAAGATCTTCCCTGCCCCTAGGCTAAAGTGCACCTGAAGCCTGGGGAGGGAGGCTTGTTTTTCAGTAGTTACTTTTTGATTGGCCAGTGGGTCAATAAGGTTGTTACATTCTCTGAGCCAGGAGAAGGCTATATAAGCACTGATGTGAGGCTTTGTTTTGGGGGCTCACTTTGAGAAGTGTTCTGTGATTTGATCTATATTCTGGGAAGCCGTTGTCCAGGGCCCCCCCTGGCTTTGAAAAACCCAGATGTAGATTTGGTATGGATGTAATGGCTGGCCAGTTTGGAAAGCTGTCTACTTGATCTGTTTCTGTCTTGATAATTCTGCCTGTATACTTTGAAGTTCGGGGTGTTGACCTTTTTCCCCTGAACAAGGTAAACGATACATGTCTGACTGATTAAAGTAAGCTTGTTAACCCATTTTGAGTTGCTTTCCTTTAACAAAGCAGATCCAAGAACCTGTATGAGCAGCCACCCCGAGGACGCTTGGGGTGCTTGCCGCTACAAAATGGCATCACGAACAGGATCTGCAGAGTAAAAGGAAAGTATGGGGGCTGGGATAATTGTTTGTTTCCCAGTTGTGGTAGCTGTGACTGTGGAGCCGTGGAGCAGGAGAGAAGAATGGCCTGCATGCAGACTTTGCTGAGCTGAGAGCAGGAATGGTGAGCTGCCTGCATCGGGACCTGGGCAGAAGCCAGGAGCGGCTGCTGCTTGCGGGAGGAGAAGGAGCCCAGGAGTTCGGAATTCAGCCACAGGGAAAGATAAGAACTGAGCAGCAAAGCAGGGGCACTGAGTGTGTTTCCTGGCTGCATCCCACAGTTTGGGACCCAGGGGGAGGATGGACTTGTGACTATGGTGGGTGGGATGAAGTGCCGTGAACCCCCAAGGACCCCACCTTGTTGGTTTTGTTGCCCAGCCCCCTCTCTGTACTTGGAAGCAGGGGCTGGAGCTGTGTGAGGGGAAGGACACCCCCCCCCCCAAGACCTTTATTTGAACTCTTGTTTTGAACTGAAGTGATAATGCTATGTACTTTGTGTTTGTTTAAGGCCCAGTGGCTACTTTGGTAACTTTACTTCTGTATCTTGAAAATGTGACCTAAGAGATATTTAATGCTAATTCAAAAGTAAATTGTCTATGCTATGGGCATGAAAGATCTTGGGGCCAAATGTAATGGGAATGCAGATTTGGAAGATCTTCCCTGCCCCTAGGCTAAAGTGCACCTGAAGCCTGGGGTGGGAGGCTTGGTTTTCAGTAGATACTTCTTGATTGGCCAGTGGGTCCAGAAGGTCGTTACATTCTCTGAGCCAGGAGAAGGCTATATAAGCCCTGATGTGTAGCTTTGTTTTGGGGGGCTCACTTTGAGAAGTGTTCTGTGATTTGATCTATATTCTGGGAAGCTGTTGTCCAGAGCCCTCCCCCAACACCCCCCCAGCTTTGAAAAACCCAGATGTAGATTTTGTATGGATGTAATGGCTGGACAGTTTGGAAAGCTGTCTACTTGATCTGTTTCTGTCTTGATAATTCTGCCTGTATGCTTTGAAGTTCGGGGTGCTGACCTTTTTCCCCTGAACAAGGTAAATGATATATGTCTGACTGATTAAAGTAAGCTTGTTAACCCATTTTGAGTTGCTTTCCTTTAACAAAGCAGATCCAAGAACCTGTGTGAGCAGGCACCCTGAGGACACTGGGGTGCTTGCCGCTACAGTCACTCAATACTGTTTGCCTCATTTTCTCATATGTAAAATGAGGTGGAGAAACAAATGGCACCCACTTAAGTATTTTTGCTAAGAAATATCCAAATGAGATCATGAAAAGTTGGACATGACTGGAATAACCAAAGAACAACAGCAACAGAATTCACTTGTGAATACATTTGAACCTGAGGATTTTTTCTTAGAAAGTTTATTGATGGCTTGTTTAATTTCTTTTTCTAGTATAGGGTTATTTAAGTATTATATTTATACTTCTGTTAATCTGGACAACCAATATTTTTGTAAATATTCATCCATTTCACTTTATTGCTTTAATTTCATCTTCATTGGTGATGAATTCATCAAAAAAAGCTTTGTTTTTGATACTGGTAATTTGTTTTTTTTCTTTATTTCAAACAAATTAATCATTAGTTTATTTATTTTATTGTTTTTTCATAAAATAAGTTCTTAGTTTTATTAGTTCAGTGGGTTTCTTAACTTCAATTTTATTAATCTCCCCTTTGATTTTCAGGGTTTCCAATTTGACATTTAATTGGGGATTTATAATTTGTTCTTTTTCTAGTTTTTTTTTGTTACATGCCCAGTTCATTGTTCTGCTCCTTCTTTATTGATGTAAACATTTAGAAATATAGATTTCCCCCCAAGTATTTCTTTGACTGGATCCCATAAATTTAGATATGTTGCCTCATTGTTGTCTTTTTAAAAAATGAAATTATTATTTCTATGATTTATTCTTTGACCCATTCATTCTGTAGGGTTAGATTAGTTTCCTATTAATTTTTAATCTATGGTTTCATGGATTTTTATTAAATGTAATATTTATTGCATTATGATCTGAAAAGGATGCATTTAATATTTCTCTTTTTTTCTGCATTTAGTTATGAGGTTTTTATGCCCTCACTCACATGGCCAGTTTGTGAAGATACCATTTACCACTGAGAAAAAGGTATATTCCTTTCTATTTCCATTTAATTTTCTCCAGATGTATATACCATATCTAACTTTCCTAAGATTCTATTCATCTCTTTAGCTTCTTGCTTAATTTTTGGTTAGATTTATCAAGTTCTGAGTGGAGAAAGTTAAGGTCCCCCACTAGTATAATTTTGCTGTCTGTTTCCTCCTATAACTCATCTAACTTATCCTTTAAGAATTTGGATGCTATGCTATTTGGTGCATATGTCTTATATTGATATCACTTCATTGTCTATTGCACCTTTTAGCAAAATATAGTTTCTTTGCTTATCTCTTTTAATTAGATCTATTTTTGTTTTTGCCTTGTCTGAGATCAGGATTGCTATTCCTGCTTTTTAAAAATTTCAGCTGATGCATAATAGCATCTGTATCAGCCTCTTACCTTTATTCTGTGGGAATCTCTGTGCTTCAAGTGTATATCCTGTAAACAACATATTGTCAAATTCTGGTTTTTATCCACTCTATCTGCTTTTGTTTTATGGGTGAATCCATCCCATTTATGTTCACCATTATGATTACTGCATATTTCCCTCCATCCTACTTTTCCCTTGTGTATCCTTCTCTTATCTTTCACTTTATCCCTCCACAAGTGTTTTGCTTCTGACCACCATCTTCCCCAATTTGCCCTCCCTTCTATCACCCTCACTCTTTTTATTCCTGTCCCCTCCTTCTTCCCAGTAGGGTAAGATGGAATTCTATACTCAATTGAATGTGTATGTTATACACTCTTTCAGCCAATTCTGATGAAATTAAGGTTCAAGTATTGCCTACCCTTCCTCCATCCTCCCATATTCCCCTCCACTCTGAAAGCTCTTTTGCTCTTCTTTTATTTGAGATAACTTACCTCATTCTACCTCTCCCCCTTCCCCCTTCTTCAAGTGCATCCCTTTTTCTCATTCCTTAATTTTTCTTTTTAAAATATCATCTCATCATAGTCAACTCCCACCTGTACCCTCTATGTACTCCTTTTAAATGCCCTAATAATGAGAAAGTGATTGTTCTTTCCTGTTTACCTTTTTATGTTTCTCTTGAGTCTAGTATTTGAAAATCAGATTTTCTATTCAACTCTGGGCTTCCTAGAGGGAAACTGGCTGCCTCTCCCCTTGTGGTTTTAGAGGTAACCCTGAGGGATTAAGCATTTTCTAATACTTTTAAGCCCACATTAGGTATGTTCCTCAATATCATTTAATTAATAATTATATCCTTATTAACTAATTAACATCAGATAGCTTTCAGAGAGGGAAATTTACTGAGAAGGTAGAGTAAGGAACCAAGTACAACAACATCCCTCAAATTAGAAGGCACACTCTCCCTTATGTAGTCCACTTAGTCCCTGGGAAGAATGGACTCAAAATTAACGTGACTGCTAAAAACCATTCTCCCAGCTCCCTGCCCCTCCCCGCCCTTTCCTAAGAGGCTCTGGTCCTTTTGTGCCCTTCAAGGAGTCCCCACCAAGTTAATTTCTGAGTGTAGCAGAGCTGATGGATGGGTCACCCCTTGCTTACAAGATATGGTATCTTGGCTCCTTGGTCAATTCACGAAACATTCATACTTTTGTGGGCACATAGCTTCACCTCAGCAGCCAATTAAAAAGCCTTTTGTCACTATGCAGTAAGACAACAGGAAGCAGAGTTTATGTACTAATTCTCTGTAGGGTGGTGCAAGACCACCCTCCAGAGGTTGTCTCATATCCAGGTACCAGTAGTTTCTGCTCCTTGAATGCTAGTGTTAGCAGGCATACTGATTTATATTGCACAGGCTCTGGGATCCTTCTCCCAACCCCTATTTGCATTGGCAGTCCAGATTCCTAGAGTGAAGCTGGCTATGTCTCCCCTTGTTTTTTGGGAGGTAACCCTGAGGGTTTGGAAATTTTATAATGCTATCACTCTTAAGCCCCCATCAGATATGTTCCACCAATTGTGCATACTGCGAATCAGGATCCCTAAGTCTCCACATGGGCTGTCACCAGGCAGGGCATACTGCACATATTTGCATCTCTGCCCTGGTAGCACTAGGTATATTTTCAGGCTATCACAGTTCAAGTGAAAAATCTGGGGACTAGAGGGATTAGGCACTGATTTCTGAAGCATGCTGCTTTCCCCCCCTTCTATCTTTCTCTTTTTCTTCCTTTGAAATTCTTTGTCTTGATTGTATCTTTGTCACTTGTATGACCTGTGAGAATCCCTGGGGCTATGTAGATGAAGCCAAAGTGCTACAGAGATATAAATCTCTTGTGATTTGACTACACAAAAAATTTCCTTTTATTTCTATAGGCAGCAAAGTCCCCTACATTCATTTACTCTGTGAGGCAAAGAACTGTCTGTAAGGTATAGTTAATTGGGGTGATTATCCTAGGCTCCCTCCTTTAGAGAACTGTGGCCCTTTTGTTATGACTAGAAAAATGTTTCATTACTAGGCTTGACCTGCATGTTCCATTTAGTCTCAACAATGCCTCAGGCTTTCATGAAATCAGGTTTAGAAAGGGCTGCCCCTGCATCCTAATGCAGACTTATTAGAATTCAATAAGTATTTACTTTTTATAGGACTTTGGACTTGGTTGTTTTTTTCTAGCGGAGGCTCCACTCTCTATAGAGAATTAAGTGTGGAAATGTGGCCTCGGCAATTTCTCTGTTAGAAGTGCAATGGACGGACCGACAGAAATGACCCAAGCCAAGCCAATAGTTCTGAGCATAGGTGTGAGTTCTGTAATGGATAAAATAACAAACCTTATAATTTTGTGTCATTCCTAATTTCCTTCTTACATTTTGATTTCACAGGAACTGTCCCATTCTCATTTTCATGAGTTTAGATTTGACCCTGGGGAAAATTACTTAATCCTGTTTGCCTCAGTTTCCTTATCTATAAAAGGTGCTAGAGAAAGAAATGGCAAACCACTCCAGTATCATTCAAGAAAACCCCAGAATGGGGACATGAAGAGTCAAATGCAACTCAACAGATACAGTAATAAACAAAATCTCCTTGGTGACTTTCCTTACTTTGATCCTGGTCTTCCTAATGCTCAGGCTGATTTCCCTAGTGTGGACTTTTGCTTTAATGACCTTTTAGCTTAATTTTTCCGAGTATTTCCTTTTACTCTTATTTTTTTTTTTTTGACAAAAATATGGCAACTGAGGTTCCATCCCATGTTGGTTGTAAAGTAACTGGGAGGAAATTCCTATTCCATATCCCCATCTCATAGCAAGCTAGGCAAGAGGTGGCTACTGTCATAGTGGTGACCATCCAATCAAGGGGTTCACACCAAGGTATTATTTATAATTCACTTTTTTCACTGTGTTCTTACAGTGTGGTCTCTGAGTCCAATAGCAGGTTCATTTTGAAAGCATTTTGGGAAGGGGAATGTACATGTTCTTCTCTCACCCATTGTGACTTCAAATATACAAGCCTTTTCCTGTATTGTTTCCAAATCAGTTTGTCTCTCCCAAAATGCTGACTTTTTAAAAATCTGGGAGCAATAGATTCTCCTGTTCAGCTGATGAAAATTGAGAAGAAAAAGAAAGAGGAGAATGAATAATAAACCAAAGAAGAGGAAGCCTTACTTTCCTCTTGGCCTCCAGTCCCTGCTGGACCCATTCTACAATGAGAAAGGGAATGAGCAATTCAACTTCATTCTTTTGAAGTAAATTCCATTCTTGGGGAGCCATCTCCTGTCTGCCTGGCCCTGTTCCTCCCCACCTACCCCACACTCCCAGCAAAGCCACCCACACCAGTAATGCAGTGTTTTCTTTTGTCTCTGGGGCTCGAATTTCCATCTGGAGCCCTGGATTCTGCTCTATTCTCCTCCCTCTTCCACCTTGCACAAACTCCCTCACAGGATGCCTCACAGGATGATCACTGAGCTCTTGTTCTGATCAACCCAGGATCCCTCCTGGTGACTGCGAACCTGATCTTGCCACAGGCCTCACAAACACAGTTGCTCAGCTCAGAGATAAGGTTTGGTTTGTCACTAGGATCAAAGGGAGATCACTTCTGTGTGTGTGTGTGTGTGTGTGTGTGTGTGTGTGTGTGTGTGTGTCTGGACATACATTTCTCCGTCCAACAACACTGAACTTTGTTTTCTCATCTGTGAAAAAAAATGAGAAAACTTGACAACATGATCTCCAGCTGATACAACAAGTATAGAAGAATAAAGAGAACAGAAGATGATCTGTTGCATACTTGCATGCTTTGTGATGCTTTATTTGTGTACAGCAGAGGACAGGGCTTAGGACTCTTCATAGGGAGAGAGGACAGGGACCATTTGGAGATTCTATGTAATGTCAAAGACGTTCAGAGAACATCCAACAGTAGCCCTCCCTCAACACTCACCTTAAGTCCCTCCTCTCAGGCTCCATTATGAATCTAATCTCTTAAATTTGCCATAAGTTTTATATTCTCTCCATTCTCCCAGAGAATAACTAACCCAGTCTATCTCTTCTCCTGATCCTTTCATCTCTTCTGCCAAGACAATGTCTGGCTCATACTTTCTGCCTCCTGGGAGGTTTGACAATTAGCCTTAGCAGCTAGTAGCTCTATTCTATGTCCATACTTAATGGTAAGGCATCAAAGCTGAACCCGGGGGAGGGCTCTTCAAATTCCTGGGTATTATTGTCTTGATACTAAGCAGATTTGATCTTTCTCCAATGATATTAACTCAAAATGTCTAAGAAAGTCTGGATCCAGGCATTCTACTCTGCAGACCTATGAGGATCTGCATGATCAGCAGACACTTAACACTAGGCTATAAACTCTTCAGTAAAATGGGACCAGATTAAATAAAACTGTCTTGTAGGACCAGAATGAATAAAACATGGCAACCACTGAATCCCCACATGCCCTCAACGATCGGAAGGGTAGTAATTCATTTTTTTCCTTAAAAAAATTTTTTTTTGCTGTCTTCATTTCCGAATATATTTCTCCCATACGCAGGAAGGTATCCCTCGTAACAAAGAAAAAGAATGAGGAAAAGCAAAATGGTTTAGAAAAACTGATCAACACAGCAAGAGTGTCTGACAACACATGCCACGTGAAAGGGCACTTTCCCAAAGGAACTTTTCCCACTAACCTCACTTTCATCATTCCAATACACTAGCAGCATGTAGAGTTGGAAGAAGAGAATTTTTTTAATCTAAGGAACCCCAAATTCCCAGTTCCCCCTTCCCAGTATTCAATTTCTACCTCTTCTGTGATTCTCAGTGACTGAAGCAAGTGTTATTACATTGGAGCAACAAAAAAGTGAGGAGGCGTGGGTGAGTCAGAAGAAAGATTAATCTGTAAATCTCTCATCTCGTTCCAGGTATTCATTTTTAGCTGACTGGCTCCTGAGATTAGTGAGTTTCATCTAAAATTTAAGCCTCTGTAGGAACAAAAATTAAAGATACGCCTGAAATGGGGCGTGAGTTTCTGACTTTGGCAGGTGCTGGCTCTCCTAAGTTCTACCCTTTGGGTAAAATATCGCAAAGATGTACATATTCATATAAGTAAAGGCAGCTGGTGGTACTGGGTATAGAATACTGGTCCTGGAGTCAGAAGACCTGAATTTAAATATGGCCTCAGAAACTTACTAACTGTGTAATCCTGCGCAAGTCACTTAATTTCTGTTTGCCTCACCTGTTAAATGGGGATAATAATAGCACCTACCTCACTGGGTTATTGTGAGGATCAAATGAGAAAAATTTGTAAAGTGCTTAGCACAGGGCCTAGCACACAGTAGGTATTTAATAAATATTTATTTAATCTATCCAAGTACATATATTAAACATCTTTCTACTTCTCCATGTAGGAATTCATTAATTAATTTTTAAAAATTAATTTTATTGATGCCTTTTGTTTTGCATTAATCAATTCTGGAAATACAGAATGATAAGGGGAGAAAAGCACCAAACTTGGAGTCACAGGATTGCCTAAATCCTGACTCTTTCACACACTACCGCTGTGATCTTGGGTGATTAATCAATCAATTAATCAAATAATAAACCTTTGTTAAGCACCTATTATAGGCTGAGTGCTATACTGGTCCCTGGAATCACAAGACAAAAACAAGCTGGCGTTGCCATCAAGAGGCTTAATTTTAAATACACATAGATACCAAATAAATATGAGGTAATTTTGTAGGGAGAGGCACAAGCCTTTGGGAGATCTGGAAAGGCCTCCTGTTGGAGGCAGTGCTTGAGTGGGACTTTGAAGGAATCTAGGGACAGTAAGAACCTTAAATAAGAGAGGAATTCATTTCACATATGGGTGTTAGCCTTTGTTGGAAACAGGAGATGAAATGTAGTTTATGAGAAACAGCTAAAGGTGATCTGGGCTGGGTAATAGAGTGAATGACAGAAAGAAATGTGTATAAACCTTGGAAAACAGGCTAGAGCCTGGGCACGAAAGACTCTGGGCCTCAGTTTCTTTGTCTATGATGTCCTGTCCTACCCTGCTCTCTTATTCCCCACCTCCTACATCACTGCCCCCACTCCTTTCCTTTATAATAAAGAAATTTACGTGGCAATTGAAAGAATCTTAGGAAGGAAATTCAGAAAAATATAGAGGCATCTTTGGGCAAATGAAGTTGGAAAAAAATTCTTTTCTCCAAATGGCAACCTTAGATTCTCAAATTGGGGCCCAACTATTGCAGCTGAATAAACTTCCTGAACCTGTATCCCTCTATGTGTTCACTAACTTGTTCACTAATACATAGCTCTTCTAACACACCTGAATAGCTTCATCCTTTTTGCTTAGTTCAACAATAGTTCTGCAAACATTTAAAAGCGTCTGCTATGTGTAGTGAACTGTTCTGGGCATTAGAGATATAAAGATGAAAAAAAAAATTTAATCCCTGCCTTCCAGGGTAGCACAATCTAATTTGCTCCTAATGTAAATTCCAAACTCCTGCTCTCTTCTGGCTCACCCATCTCTGCCACATGCCTACCTTCTTTCTTATTAACTGTCATAAATGCAGCATGCTTTCCCTTGCCCCCCATCCTCTTCCCTCCAGGTACCAACAGAAACTCTTTGAAAGTCTTTTCACTTTCCCTTAAATAATACCAATCGAATTGATGGAAAGATTTTAAAAAAGAAAACAACCTCCCCAAATTTTCAATACCATTTTATAGATGAAAGCCCACCTCTTCTTTTCCTTCCAATGGTCAATTAACAAGTACCTATTAAGAACTTACTGTTTTCTAGGGACATTGCTAAATGCTAGGGATACAAAAGAAAGCAGAAGCAGTCCCTGCCTTCAAGAAGCTTACATGCTAATAAGGGAGGCAACATTGAAAGAATTATGTACATACAAGATACATACAGAAGAGATGGAATTAATCTCAGAGGGGAAGGCACTAGCAGTTGCTGGTGGGAGGTGGGGGTGAAATGAATTGATCTGGAAAGACCTGCAGAAGGTGGGATTTTAACTAAATCTTTGAAGGATGCTATGGAAGGCAGAAGGCAAAGTGAGGATGGAGAGCACACCAGGCATAAGGGACAGCCAGCATAAAGGCATGAATGTGGGAGATGGAGGGTCATGCATCTGTAAAAGCAAGTAGACCAGTATGATTGGGACTTTAAAGGAAATAATATGTAATAAGGCAGGAATGTGTAAAAGCACCAGCTTATAAAGAATTTTAAGTGCCAAATGGAAGAGTTTGTATTTGATCCTGAAGATACTAGGAGTGTCACTGGAACTCTCCGAGCAGAGGCGTGACATTGTCAGACTTAGACTTTAGAAAAATTACTTTGGCAGTTAAGCGGAGGACAGATTGGAATAGGGAGAGACTTGAGACAGAGAGACCTAGGTAGATAGATGGCTATTGCGATAATCTAGGCGAGAGCTGATGAGGGCTTGCGTATCAACTATGTGAATAAGAAAGTGATATGAATGAGAGATGTTGTGAATATACAAATGATAACATTTGGCTGCATATTGAAGACATGGAGTGGAAGGGAGGATCCAAGTTTGTGGGCTTAGGTAACTGGGAGGATGGTCGTGCCCTTGATGGTAACAGAAAAGTTTGAAAGAGAGGTGGGTTTTGGGGAAAAGGTAACAAGTTCTTTTTTGGACGTTTGGAGTTTGAGACATTTGCTGGACATCTCATTTAAGGTGTCCAAAAAGCAGTTTGTGCAATGTAACTATATCTCAGGGGAGAGACAAAGGCTGGATTTTTAGATCTGGAGGTCATCTGCATAGATATGATAATTGAACCCATGGGAGCTGATGAAATCACCCAGTGAGACAGTATAGGAGTTCTTAATCTTTTTTTGTGTGTGTCTTAGATTCCTTTGGCAGTCTGGTGAAGCCCATGGATCCCTTCTGAGAATAATTTTTTTTAAAGAATACATAAGATTTTAAGATACTAATTATATTCAAATAAAATTGTTTAAATATATATATATGTTTTTTTAAACAAGTTCATGGACCCCAGGTTAAGAACTCTTGGTTTAGGAGGGAAGGAGAAGAGAACTCAGGATTATTTTTTTTTCCTTAGGGAATGCCCTGCCTAAGGTTAGAGAAGAACCATCAGTGAAGACTGAGGTGTATTTGGATAGACAGGGAACCAGGAGAGAATATTGTAATGAAAACTTAAGAGAAAGTATCCAGGAAGAGAGAGTGATCAACAGTGTCAAATGTTTCAAAGAGGCCAAGAAGGCTGAGGATTGAGAAAATGCCATTATATCTGACAATTAATTGATTATTGGTATCTTTGGAGAAGGCAGTCTCAAATGATGAGACTGGAAGCCAGATTTCAGAAGGTTTAGAAGAGAGAGGAGAGGAAGTGGAGATAAGTTTCTCAAGAAATTTAAGCATTAAGCGGAAGAGATACAGAGGAAGATAACCAGTGGGAATGGTAAGATCAAGGGCAGATTTTTTATAAAGACAGAAGAAACATGGATATATTTGTAGACAGCATGGAGCTAAGAGACTGAAGGTAAGAGATATTATTGAGATGATAGTGGGGGTAATCTGATGGAGAAGATGGGAGGGGGTGGGATCAAAGGCATGTATAGTAGAGTTGGCCTGGGCAAGGAGAAGGGCTACTTTTTCATCAGAGCCCTCATTAGATCGAGAGAGAAGATAGTGAAGATTGATTTCTGAATGATATGAGATGAGGCAGAGAGACTCTTAGTGAATGGCCTCTATTTTTCCAGTGAAATATTAAGGACTTAGCAATTTGCTGAGAGAGTATATGTGTGTCTGGAAGTATTTTCAGAGACTTGAAGAGAGATGAAAAAGTTTGGAACAGCTGTTACAGAGAGTTAGGGTGTGATAGAATGTTTGCTTTGCTGCACTGAGGGCTCAGTTGAGAATATTTAGCATACATTTATAGTGGATCTGCTCAGTACAATTGTATGACTTCCTTCAGATCTGTTAAGCAATATGTGAATAACGGCAAAGGATGTACATGGTGGGAATATTTCAGGGTTGTAGTTTGGCAAGATGATATTAACAATAGAGAATAGTGGGTAGAGGATTTGAGATTTAAGTTTGAATTGGTTCATGAAAGAGTTCATATAGGAAAGAGAGGAGAATATAATTAATGCAGGTAATGTGATACCCTGGAAAAGAACTAAGGGCTAAAGGAAATGGAGGCCACAGTGAGGATTAATAAAAAGAATTAAGGATTAAGAAAACTTAAGAAGGGGTCATAAGGCATAGGTAAAGATGGAATAATAATGATGGAACATGCTATCCTTATCCAGAGAAGAACTATGGAATCCGAATGCAGACTGAAGCATACTATTTGTTCTCTTTTTCTCTGTCTCATGGATTTCCCTTTTTGTTCTGCTGCTTCTTTCAAAACATGAATAATGTGGAAATATGTTTAATATGATTGCACATGTATAGCCTATATCAGATTGCTTGCCATTGTGGAGAGGGGTTAGGGAAGGGTGAGGAGAAAAATTTTGCAACTCAAAATCTTATAAAAGTGAATGTTGAAAACTATCTATACATGTAATCAGAAAAAAATAAAATACTGTTACATGGGAAAAAAGATGGAATTATAAAATATGATCAAGCAGAGTAATTTTAGTTTGTAAACTTGGAAGTAGAACATTTATGGGTTATTGAAAGATAAAAAAAGGTTGTTTTTTGCATGCAACTTGGAAATAAGATATACAGGCACTGGGGTATAGAAATCCATCTTGCCCTACTATAAAGTTAGGGGGTTGGTGGGGGAGGATATAAGAGAGAACAGATTGGGGGAAGGGGTATTTAGTAGGCTCGCTATCTTGGGGTGGGGGGTAGGGGAGAGATGGGGAGAAAATTTGTAACTCAAAATCTTGTGGAAATGAATGTTGAAAACTAGGAATACATACATAAATAAAAATTAAATTAAATTAGAAGATAAAAACATGACCACCCCTATGGGTAGCCAAGGTGGAGTGGAGGAGTAGGTCATGAGAACTGAATAGAGTGAGGAATTTGTAAAAATATATCTCGAAGCCCCCAAGTAGGAGCACAGGAGCTGAGATGGAAGGGAGGGGCTAGACACTGAACTCACTGAGAGAGGAAGGACACTATCCTAAACATAGTCAGATAACAATCACCAGGATCTGAACTGGGTAATAAATGTGGAGAATATGAACCTAAAACAAGGAGTGATTGCTTAGTGATGGCGGGAGAGGGAGAGTCTGGAAGTGACAGTGCAGAACAAGGAGTATTCTGACTCTCCCATCTGTACTGGTGAGTTGGAGGCATGAAAGTATAGCCAGAACTGGAAAGGGTGGTGAGGGAAGTGTTATGGCCTCAGTGAATACCAGAAGATGGTAGGAGAAAAGGAAAGGTTTAAGATGAAAGGAAGTTTGTCAGTTATGGAGCAGGCATTTCAAGGAGGCACAGTAGAATAACTGGGTAGAGCTGAAGTGGTTCATTGATGACAGTGGTCAGACTGAAGTGAATATGAGTAAAGGAGCAGCCAGTTGGAGTTGAACAACAGGATGTGTACATCAGAAGCTGGAGGGGGGTGGAAGGAGAGGAGGGTTTTCAGAATTATTAGCATAGGGGACAAGTAGAAGGGGGTGGTAGTATGCTGAACAATCCAAGAGGGAAAGACCTTTCATCAAAATTTGGAAAACCTTCCCAAAGTTCACTGAACCATGCATGAAGTTGTACCAAAGATTTCACATAACTCATTCATGAGGAAACTGCTGAGAAAGAGATGGCAAGTATGGGCTTATATTTAGGGAGGTTTCTTTTGTCAACTGCTGAATAAGGTCAGATCGGGGAAGGAGATTTTCTTTTTAGCTGCTAAGGGTCAGTCTAGCCACGTGTGTATCTGTGGGGCACATATTTGCAAATGGCCTCATCAAAATGGTCACAGATTCTTTGTGTTATTATTCCCACCTCTTTGCCCCATATTTCATAGGGTTCTTGATTAAAAAAAATTGTAAACATACTACTTGCATACATGCTTGCTCTTGTACTTGTGCATGTGCGCACACACACATATGGGTGCATGCACACACACACACACACACACACACACACACACACACACACACACACTGGAATGTGTCCTTCCATCATTGGTCACCTAGCAAGTTGTTTTGTAAGCATCCTAGTAGAAGTGGATCTGGGTGATTTATGGGATAATTTCAGTGGATGTCACAGCTCTATTATTGCTAAGGCCCTTCTTCAGATATCACTTCATATACTAACCAAATAGCATGGGTAGGAGCAGACTCCAAATGGGGGCTTTGTCTAATATGAAAGCATCTTATTGATCTAAATCTTAGAGTGAGGTGAAACCCGAAAAATTCAGCCTGGTGTCGTATCAGTCCAATGTGGGTCGCTGTTCCTCCCCAACTCTAGTTCTCCTCCTACCCCAATTCTTCTCTTCCTGCTGTCCTTCTCTCTGGCTGTTATCTTCAAGTGCTCTTGGCTGTCCTCTTTGTGCTTCTGAGTTTAACCATACCTTTTACCTCTGATGTACCAGGCACTGCTCTGAATCCTAGTGATGCAAGGAGCAGGAGACTAGCGCCTGTCCTCAAGGAGGGATCACATACATGTTGGTATGTTTCCTAGTTACTCTCATGCAAATGTGACTTTTGTTCTGCATAACCTTTCTTCAACCTTCGAGAAAATCTTGCATTTCTTCAAGAGTACATTCACGTGTTTTCCTTTAGCTACATACTACCTCTCCTTTTTCTTTTGAATACCAACTCTTTCAGGAACACATTAATGGCTACTTCACTATATTTTACAACTAATTCCTTTTCTCTCTGTCTCTCTCTGTCTCTGTTTCTGTCTCTCTCTCTGTCCTGTTGCCCTAGGACTATTGTGCTTGTCTCTCATTTAGAATATACCTCAACAAGTTTAGACCCAGTTAACTAGAAAGTCTCTTTCAGGCTCCAAACATGTCATGTGACATATTCTTCTACAGTGGACATGTTCTAAAAGTCATCTTTCCAAAATACATCCCTTGATGAGTTTATACATTTAAATTGTTATAGATGTAGTTCAGTTCCCATTAGGAACTGTGGAATGGTTCACACAAAATATTTTAAATTATTCATTTGCTTTCAGACATTTTTTAATTAATAAAGTTTGTTTTGAGACAAGAGCATATCTTCCAAAACATCCCAACCATACCTGCAAAGTACTTTCCCTGTAAAGTTAAGTTAAATCATCTATCTATTATCATGATTCTGACAAACAGAACTCACCACTTGTCACATTCTACTTTAATAATTGGTAGATTACCATCAGAAAAGAGTATGCTTTTAATTTAATGACTTGGTATCAATTCAGTTTAACACAAGTGTTACTGTGTGCCTACTATGTGCAAGGCACTTTTAGGTGCTGGAGATAAAAGAAAAAAAATAGTTTCTACCTTCAAATAGTTTCCATTATGTAGGGAGGAAACATATACACATGTAAATCAACACGGGAGTACATACAAAATAGCAAAACGTCATTTGAAGAGGTAGAGGAGCTAACAAATGGAGGGTTCAGGGAAGGGTGTCAACTGAGTTGGAAGGAAGTTAAGGATCCTACAAACCAAGATAAGGAGGAAGTGCCTTCTAGTCATGGAGGACCACTTGTAGAAAAGTACCAAAACAGGAAATAAAATCTTCCTAGGGAACAGCTAGCAGGCTAGTTTGACTGGAAGAGAGAGCACTCTAAAGGGAATAACATATGACTGACATAGTAGCCAAGTTGGATAGGAACCATTTGCAATGGACATCTAGCATATGGAGAAACCACTTCCACTTTCTTAGATGGTATCTCTCTATGATACTGGAGAGATGGTTTCCAGAAGAATTGTAATATGGTACTGCTTCCTTTCAGAAGCATCCTGGGGATATTGTGGAGCATATGTGAACATTTTCTAACTGGTTCTGGTTGGCTAACAGTGGGCTTGGAGCAGTCTTTTCAGCTGGCTGTATAGCTAGAACTGTTGGTGTCTTCAAAATGGCCTGTATCAACCATATTCTCTGTGCTTTATTCGTGTCTGGGGAAGCATGGATCATGCTTTACTCATGGCATCAGGCCTAAGTCTTTGTCTTTTTTCATTTGTCCTACTCTATTCTAGGTATAAGAATGGAATCTGTGAGCCACAGGAATTTGGGAATCAGAGTCCAGACCATCTGGAGCAGCACTGATGCCCCTGAGGAGTAAGGTGAGACCTTTGAGAGTGACCTTCAAGACTCCATCCCAGGAGGACTCATTAGGTAGCAAAGTTGATGAGGAACATGAACCTGGTGGGACCAATGCTATGTAGGTACTGAGCTAATGCTAATCCTACAAGCCTGACTCCAACCTCCTTAACAAGCCTACCCCTCCTTCCACCCTCCCACCCCCCACCCTGAGACAAATGTAGTGTAGAGAAGAGTATACCCAGGAGGAATTGGGGAAAATTTTTGTACATGTGTTCTTGCTATATCTTTAAAGTAAATATCCCTTTGTAAAAGTTAATTGATGTTAAGTGATTAAATGGAATTGGGATGCTGGTCACTAGACCCTAACAAATAGGGGGCATACTCCCAGTAGGGGCTTGAGGTGATATTATTAGAGTAAAGAGAAATCCTTAACGATAATAGGGAGGTTTAGAAAAGGGACATTTTCTTCTGGGAAAAATAATGAGTTATATTTTGGACATGTTGAGTTTGAAATCACTATGGGATGTCCAGTTTAAAAGGATTAATAGTTGGTGATGTGGGACTGGCACACAGGATGAGCTCAGGAGAGCAATTAGGGCAGAATATGTTGATCTGGAATATATTATCTGTATAGAGATGAAGCTTCAGTCTATGGGTGTTGATAAGGTCATCAGCTGAGAGAGTGAAAGAAAAAAAGTCCCAAGACAGAGTTCTGGGATAATACCCACCATTAGGGAGGAATGGTGCGGATCGTGATCTTTAAAAAGAGACTGAAGATTGGTCAGATATGTAGAATGAGAACCAAGAGAGAGCTGTGTCACAAAAACCCAGAGAGGAGAGAGCATCCAGGAGAAAGCTGTCAAGAGTGTCAAATGTTATAGGAGAAGTCAGTGAGGATGAGGACCAATAAAAGGACACGAGACTTAGCAATTAAGAAGCTATTAGTAATTTTGGAAAGAAATGGTAGATTGAAAAGTGAGGGAGAGGGGAGGAAGTAGAGCATGAAATGTAAATAGTTTTTTCAAGGATTTTGGTTCAGAAAGGGAGGATAGAGCTGCATGATGATGACTTGAGGGAACTGTAGGATCTGAAGAGGTGTTTTTAAAGACCTAGAGAGAGATTTGGATATATTTTTAGGCTTCAGGAAAGAACTAGTAGATAAGAAAACTGAGAAAGAGTGGGGAAATGATTTTGGAGACAATCTTCTGGAAAGGATGGGAGAGGAGGGATCAAGGACACATGTAAGGGGTTAGCCTTTTTGAGAAGGGTCACTTCATCATCAGAGACAAGAATAAAGAGAAAATAGGGAATGTTGTTGAGAGATGTAGAGAAAGGGAAAAGAGGGAGCTCATAATAAATGGCTTCTATTTTCTCTATATCACTCTTCTGTGTCAGATTTGTGATTGATTGGCTGAACTCCGTATCTATATCCCCGTTATGTCCAATGATCTGTAGTAAGTAGGGAAGATTGAATTGGCCTGTTGAAGCCATTTTAAGAAATGTGCTCCCTGAACTCCCTGGAAACTTCTAGGTACTCTAAGGATAGGGAACAGCTCTTGGACCTTTGGGGGAAGATGAACTTCTGGGGTGCTTCTGGCCACATATGGTGGTCCAGTGCTGAAAGGATTTATTGCTTTGGTATGAAGCAGACAATCCTGAGCGGTTCCTTGGTCCTACTGAACCCTTGACAGTGATGGTGGAAGGAGACGTGATGTGCCATGCTTAAGTAACAACCTGTCATTCTAAAACTTTCAGTGCAGTGCAGTGACCACTTTCATATGGTAACTAGAGCAAGCGAACTCCAGCAGGCAACCTCATACTTGGGCTCCTGGTTGGTTGACTTTTCTGATTAGTGTTTCCTTTCCTACTGTTTGCAGTAAAGCATCAACTTTTATGTGTGTATGTGCAAGCTTGGAGACAAATCTGTGAGTCTGAGTTTATCGATCCTGAATCTACTGAATGTTGCTGGTAGGTGGCAAGGGGAGTTTCTTCACTGGAGATTACCACTTACAAGAGGAAGAAACCAGACCAGGGTCTGATTTTCCAAAAGACACAGACTTTAAGGGAGATAATACAGAGTCAAAATGAAATTTAAAATCCCTAATTGGGTAGTTTTATAAATTGCTTAATGTTCTGATGAGACTTAAGTATTAGCCTCTCAGCAAATTTTAGCAATAGTTGTAAATTATTGCTGAATTCCATTTTAAGTTGTATCAATGTGTGCTTGTGTGTAGGAAATAAATACCTGTCCCATACGTGATTTATATTGTATACTGAGTACTTTTTTAAAGTTCTTCTTTGGAAGAAACACCATATGTGAGCTGAAACCTAAACTTTAAATAATTTGTCCCTTGGTTAATGGTAGAAGTTTAATGGGTTGAGGAGTGTAGGAAAAGGGACCTACCCACATTCTTGATTAGAAGCTAGGCTTCTTTAGGACTATGTGAGTTTAGCATATAGGGCCCCCTTAGGGAGAGGAAATACATACAATATCCCAAACCCCATGGGCTTAGTCATGGTTCATTAGTGTTATAAGTATAATCAGTTGATAAAATCACTTCGGTGTCTTTACCCAAATATTCTCCACCATGCGTCCTCTTGCCTGGTTCCTGGATTTCCTCAGATAAGGAAAATATCTTCTTACTATTTACTGTTATTCCTCTCCTTCCCTTCCTATCCCAACTCTAATCTCATACCTCTTTTGAATATGGTATTTGTGTCCATTTTCATCATGGGTTTCATCCTACCAAATCTTGGTGATATCTGTGAGATCTAATTTGCCTCTGTTAGGACTTCTAATTCTTGGTGCTTATTGCCTAAACTTTGTATCTTTGGGTAGAGACATTTCAGACCATGGATTTTACTATTGCTTCCTTTCTTAGATTTTTATATCCAGTGAACTTCTTGGTGACCCAGAATCTATTCTTCTTCCTGTAGCATAGCTGCTTGTTTTGGTCTTTAGTTTTGTCCTTCCCATGCCTTTATTTGGCTTTCATCCTTTCCTCTCTCTGGCAAGGTATTCTCAAGGTAGAGATCTTAGACTCTGTCCATACCAGCAGCACTGTGGAAACTCTCCCACCTTATTATTCACAGCTAACTCCAGATGGACCAGTCTAGGTGTTGCAATGACCAGTGGAAACATTAATGGTTGTGGTGCAGTGGGAGTACCCTATTGTGGTGCCATGATGATGGATCCATCACTGTTTCCATCTGAGCCTGTCATTTTTTCCCCCTCTACTGAAATTCTGGGAGCAGAAGAAACTGACCTTAATAGGCTAGTATCCAAAATCTTGAGGAGACTTTGGGGTCTATATGGGGTAAAGGATTTGGAGATTCACAGAGGAGCTTGGGAATTGTGAGGAGGGGGATTAGAAAGGACAGCACACGTCATCATGATTCTCCCTGGGTTAGAAGCATCTCCTATGCCTCTGCTGCTAGATTTTTGGGGAAAAACCCATTTGTTTTAGCATCTTATGTTTAGATCTTGACGGAACCTTAAAGGCCAAAGTCCAACCCCCTCTTTTTAGAAGTATGGAAACCAAAGTCAAGGAGGTGAAGTAGGTTGAGTAGTATTGACAGAGCTGGTATTTGAAGCCAGCTGCCTTACAGGTCAGCTCTCTTTCTGCTGTACCCCACTGCACTGAGGATCTGGGTCCTTGCCTGGCTACTCAGCTTGGCTGCTCCATAAGAAAGAGCTTACCAGTACTTAGCTGACCCAAAACTCCCATTTACTCTCTGTGATCTTGGGCTAGTTACTTCAACTTTCTGGGCTCCATTTTCCATTTCTTTTTTGCCTTTGCACTGGCTGTCTCCCATACATGCAAGTACTATTCTACCTCCTGTTTTCCTTAGAGAATCAGCCAAAGGACCATCTTTTGCAGGAGGCCAAACAATGTCTGAAATTAACAGCAGGCAGGGCAGGCAGTCCCTAAGGGGACTTTGTCATTCCTTATGCCAGAGTCTCTACTGCAGCTATTGGCTTCCTATCCTCCAACATTCTTCTGGCTCTCTAACTGCCCCCTGGCCCCCTTCAATTATGCCCCTTTTGGCAGTGGTAGCAGAGGAAAAAGAAGCTTCCGATTAATGGCAGGTGGGGTAAAAAAAAAACCAACTCACCAATCACCAGAAAACAAAACATTCCACTGGTGGAGAGGCTATGGAAATGAGTATACAATGAAAACCACCTAAGAATGAGGCAGAGCAGCTTAGTGAATGTGGAGTCAGGAAGACCCAGATCCCAAAACTTGTCTTCGTCATATTGACTATGTGGCCCTAGCCTAGTCACCTAACTTCTCAGTGTCTCAGGCAACACTCTAAGGCTAGAAGTTGCAAAACAGTTGGCTTATCTGCATAGGTGGGCAGCTAGGTGACACAGTGAATAGAGTCCTGGACCTGGAGTCAGGAAGACTCTTTTTTCTGAGTTCAATAATAGCCTCAAATACTTTCTAGCTGTGTGACCCTGGGCAAGTCACTTAACCCTGTTTCCCTTAGTTTCCTCATTGGTAAAATGAGCTGGAGAAGGAAATGACAAACCACTCCAGTGTCTTTGCCAAGAAAACTCCAAATGGGGGTAACAAAGATTTGGACACAAGTGAAAATGACTGATTGCAGGACTTTCCTCCCTTAGAATTCTCCATATTAATAAAATCTGACAAAAAAAGAAAAAGAAAGAATCCCTAGAACTTCTAATATGATGAAGAAATATCATGGGGTAAGAGTCCTTGTATAAAGCTGTGGAAGAAAAAGATTAATTTTATGGTTTTTCTCTTGTTTTCTGTGACCTCACCTCCATTTCTCCTTCCTCCCTCTCTCCCTCTGTATCCCTGTCCTTACTCTGAGTTCTAACCATTTCTAATTCCAGTGAGAAAACCTCAAGTAAAGGCCATATCACAGCTAAACTCTGGAGAGACACAAAACCTGTGCTCAGAATCTAAATTCTTATTTCTGGCCTTTTAACTATCCAACTTTGTGTCTCCCCTCAAGCCATAGGCCTCAGGTAAACCCAGTGAAAGGCTTTTCCCTTTGAGTGACTAAATCATTTAGGCTCACTTAAATCATTTGTAGAAAGATTTTTTTTAATTAAAAAATTTATTCATGTCTTCATGGAACTGAACAAAAGGGGTTGAATTTTTCTCATGGTCAGTCAATTGGCATGCATTTATTAAGCTCCTACTATATGCCAGGGATAATGCTAAGAACTTTGGGGATATGAAAATGAAAAAGAATAAATCTTGCCCTCAAGAAGCTTATATTCTTTAGGAGGAAGACCACACACACACACACACACACACACACAGAACAGACACATGGTAACCTTGTATGGGAAAGCATTAGCAAATGGGTGGGGAGGGGCCCAGGAAAGACCTCCTGAAGAAGATAGGCCTTAAGTCAAGTCAAAGTATTTATTAAGATCCTGCTATGTGCTAGGGACTGTGGTAGGTGCTGGGGTTACGAAGAAAGATAGTCATGCTGTCAAGAATTACACAGTCTAATGGGGGAGACAATGTATAAACAACCATGTATATACAAGCTTTATCTAGGATAATCTGGATGGATGGTGGTGCTCTTAACAGAAATAGTGAAGCTCCTGAAGAGGGACAGGTTTTGGGAGAGAAAGAGCACTATTTTGGATGTGATGAGTTTGAGGCAATTTTGGGAGAATCAGTTTGAAATGTTCAAAACATAGTTTGTGATGTAGGACTAAAGCTCAGAAGAGAAATTGTACTTGAGTATATAGTTTTGTGAATCCTTAGAACAGAAATGAAGAGGTCACCAATTGAGAGAGTATTGAGAAAAAAGAGAGGAGGGCCTTGGACAGAGCCTTGGGGTACCCACAGTTAGTGGGTATAACATGGATAATGAGTCTGAGGAAGGAGCAGTCAAACAAGCAGGAGGAGAAACTAAAGAGTCACGTTATGAAAACCTGAAGGAGAGTATATGCAGGAGGAGCCGGTCACCCGCAGCCCAGGAGACTGAGAAAAGAGCGTCAGGTTTGTCATTTAAAAGATCCTTGTTAACTTTGGAGAGAGCAGTTCCTATTGAGTGATGAGATGAAAGACCATTTGCAGAGGGTTTAGGAGGAAATAAGAGGAGAAGTAGAAGCACCAGGCAAAAATTACTTTTTCAATTAGTCAAATGAATTACACACACACACACACACACACACACACACACACACACACACACACACA
>NW_027187367.1:14557868-14656536 GCF_028583685.1 Petaurus breviceps papuanus
ACACACACACACACACACACACACACACACACACACACACACACACATATATATATATATATATATCTCAGCAGGTGATACCTGATGGAGTGGTAAGATCTAGTGAAAAAAAATTTTTTTAATAGTGGAAACTTCAGGCATGTTTGTAGGCAGCTGGTAAGGAACCAATGAATAGGGAGAGATTAACGATTAGAGACAGAGGGAATGACAGTGAAGGCAATTTTTTTGGAGAAGAGAAGAGATGGGATCAAGGGCAAATGTTGAGAGTTTGGCCTTGGTGAGGAAAAAGGCCACCTTGTCCTTAGAGACTGGAGCAAAGGAAGATGTAGTGAAAGGTGACATCAGGGAATGGTTGAGCTCAGGAGGAGAGAAAGAGAGGAAGTATGGCAAGTGGCCTTGATTTTCTCAATGAAATACAAAGCAAGGTTTTCAGTTGAGAAGGTAGAGAGGGGATTCCATGGAAATTTGGAGAAAAGGAAAGGTTTGTTAGAATTGTTATAGTGAATGGGATAGAGAATCACTTAAGGAGATTTAAAGGGTTTACCTTTATTGGGCTGTGAAAGCCCAACTGAGATCAGATAATGTAAATGTGTAGTGGATTGGATCAGTAGAGTTGTGGCACTTTTCAGCTGTAGGTAAAGAGTGGAGAAGATGAATGGTGGGAGCATTTCAGATTTGACAAGGTGTGTTGCTAATAAGACAAAGGGTCAAGACATTGTAGAATAGAAGGTATTGTAAAGTTGCACTGATTCACTAAAGTTAAAGATGGAAAAAGGAGGAAAGTATGACCAGGGAAGGAGTGTTGGCCTGAGGAGGTAGTGAGGGGTGGAGGGCTTGAAGGTCATAGACAGGACAAAGAACAGGTTTAGGAGGAGAGTAGGGCATAGGGAGAGATAGTGATAGAAGATTATGATCAGATAAAGGAATTTCACAGGCACTAATCACTGCAAAAGAATATTTGTGGGTGATGGTAAGATAAGGGTGTGACCATTCTCTTTTTAACTGAGATGGAGTGGAGTAGTCAGTCATAGGAAATCAATTGAAAAAGTGGAAGATTACGGTATTTGAAGGAACATTGACATTCATGTTGAAATCCCCAATATTTTCTTTTGTTAGAATGATTTAGCACTTTTTCCTGTGCTAATGAATAGAAATAGGGCCTTAGTACTACAGAGAACTGTAGACATTTAAGTGATTTGAGGGACTGGCCACAAGACCCTAACCAAAGTTCTTCCTCTCCCCACCTTGCCACATTAAAACAAAATCCACCAAGAGTGATTCATTCCATTCCATTTTATTCGATTAATTTTAAAAACAAAATTTATTTTATTTTTAAAAATGGCTATTACTTCCTGCTGTCACCCCATTCATATAAGCTCTTTTTTTCTGTTCTATTATATTTTATTTACATATAATCTCTTGTAACAAAGAAGTAGAGTTATACAAAAATAATGACCTTATTGGACAACATTTGTCATTTCACAATAAATGGGCATCCATTTCATTTCCAGTTCTAGCACATAAAGTGGTGCTATAAATATTTTGGTATATATTAGACTTCTCCCCATCTTTGATCTCTTGAGGCAGGGGTGGGGGGAATGCCAAGTACCCACCACCCTATTATAATAGTTTTCTATTTGGTTTCACTGCCTCACATCTTTCTCTATTCTAATCCATTTCCCACATAGCTGCCAAGGTTATAGTGGGGCTAAAGGATATTAACATTTGGTCACTTTGCTGGTTACAAATTATTTTCCAGAGTGATTGGGCCTATTCATAGCTTCACCAAGAGTATGGTTTAAAAAAATTCTCTTTAATTATTGACTTGACAAACATGAAAAAAACACAAATACTTCTGTATGTAAGTAAAGTGGAGCAAAAAAGAGAGTTGTGTGTGCAGCTTGTTTTTTTAAAAGTATATATGAAATTTAACATGGTTGTTCCCAAACTACCCTGCTTATTTGTGTCTGTTTCTGAACTTCCTTCTGCTCTTTGATGTTTATATTGAAAATACTTCATTTATGTCCTTTTCTTAATTCTTTTTTTGGGGGGCATCATTGCCCCTCCCTCCCTCCTTTTTATAAATCTCTTCCATATTCCCCAAAACAAGTAAGTATAGTTAAGCAAAATAAATCCACTCATTGGTTATGTTGTAATATATGTCTCCTTCTGTATTTCTAATACATAAACTTTTTTGATGAAGAACTATCAAAAAAATTTTTTGAGCTTGGATAACCATCAAAACATATATATATATATAATATATATACATTCTAGTGTACTGATAATTATATATATTATTAAACTTGCACAAAATAAATAGAAATAAAAAAGGATGAGAGGAAATTAAGATAATATTTGATCCCAGAATCAATAAAGAGCCACTGGAGTTAATTAAGTGGTGCTTTATAAAAATCACTTTGGTAGATGAGTGGGGAGGATGGTCTAGAATAGGGAGAGACTTGGGTCAGGGACACCACTTAGGAAGCTACTTCTGATTGAGATAGGTGAGTGGTGATGAGAGTCTGAACCAGATTTTTACTGTGTGAGTATAAAACCAACAGTTGACTGGTTTGAATATGTTAGGATATGACCTAACACCCTTTGATTAGTTGACCAAATCCTCTTTGGGGTCAGACCACAGCCTGCTTTGGGGCAGAAAACCATGACCCCCACCATATCTATTCTATTGCATCCTTGCTTCTCAACCAAGATGAGTTAAACCTCTTAAAGTCATGGCTACTCATTGTATAGATTATAATTCTCAAGTTTTTCAAAGTTGTTTTTCTATACAACATTGTAGTCATCGTACAAATTCTTTTCTTGGTTCTGCTCATTTTACTCTATATTAGTTCATGTAAGTCCTAGTTTTTCTGGGGTCATTTCTTATAGTACAATAAGGCTGATGATTTTTGTGAGTCTATTTTATATATCCTGTTAATTTATTGAAGTTATTAATTTTTGGGGCTTTCTAAGTAAACCATCATGCATTGTAAAAAATAAGTAATAATTTTGCCCCCCTCTTTGCCTATACTATTATCTTTCTTGTCTTATTGCTATAGTTAGCATTTTAAGAACTGTATCAAATAATGGTGGTAACAATGTATATACTTGCTTTATGGTTTTATTTGAAAGACCTCTAGTGTTTCTCCATACAGATAATGCTAGTTCCTGGTTTTAGATAGATAATATTTATATATTAATGGATAGTTTATTTATTCCTATACTTTTTAAATGTTTTGAACATGCAAGGCGGTTGTATTTTGTCTAAACCTTTTAAGATCTATTGATATAAATTTCATTGTTATGTTATTTATATGGTCAATTATAATTTTTCTAATTCTGAGCAAATCTTGCATTCTTGGTATAAATCCAAACTATTCTACACTAACCTGTTTTCCTCACAGTGCTTCCAGCATTGATTATTTAAATCTTTTATTATCTTTGCCAGTTTACAAGGTATGTGTTTTAATTTGCATTTTTCTTATTATTAGTTATTTAGCACATTTTTTTCATATGACGATTGATCATTTACACTTCCATTCTGAAAAATAAATTCAACAGACATTTAATAAGTGCCAAAGAAATTCACGTCACTATGTTAATGAGGCATACAAAATTTAAGTTAAAATTTCATACTTTTACTAAAGCTCTTCTCTAATGTTTCATTCAGTCATGAAGATGACCTTGGCCTTACAAAGATATGCCAGTAAAGCACAAGAACAACAAAAAAATTGCAAAATAATAACCCAGCTTTCTAAGATTCTCTGACTACATTGGGGAGAGTTGAATCCTGCATTGGGGAAATTTTGTTGCCCTTTGAACCCATGAACGGGTGACATTTGCTATTCTAGTGTTGACTGAGGCCAAATCTAAGCATCTGAAACTGTGTCTTAAAACTTATGTGTTTGGAGTATGCCTTTATAATGGTTGAGGGTGTAATGAGTCTAGGAGAAACAGTGAGCACTCATCTACATGGTAAATGTTCCATTATTTATTGATCTATCTATCTATCTATCTATCTATCTATCTATCTATCTATCTATCTATCTATCATGGGTTTGAAGCTAAATAATACAATACTATACATGGTATGCATGGATGTCTATCTGCCTGAATGACTGACTTCCTTATGTCCAGGTCACATGACTAGCAGATTTAGAAAGGAAGTATGATTTCTGGTAGGTGGGATTCAATTGTGATGGAGTAAATTCACCCTAACCACATGTTTTAGGCTAACATAATGAAAATGGCCACCTGAAGAAAAGCAAACTTGAGAAATAGAAGGCTGCCCACTGTCCAAAAACCCCAGAGAAAGTTTGCTCCTTCTCCAGAACTTCCTCTCAACTGAAATGCAAATGAACTTTTTGATGAATAAGTACTGACAGTCTGATGGTTATATACAGATAGATTCCTCTCACCTCCCCCTCTTAAAGTAGTGGGATCACTGAATCGAAGGATATGATCAGTTTTGCAATTATTATAGATGAACATTTTCCATTTGAAAAAAATTTGCCCCAATTCAGTCTTACCAGCAGTGTAATATTGTGCCTGTCTCTCCATGACTAAGGAGTTGGTCTAGATGGCATGTAAGGTGACTTACAACTCTGAATCTATGATTTCATGATCCTCAAAATTCAACAATTAATCAATAAGCATTTTATTACATACATTTGTTTCATTAAATATTCTTCAATTATATTAAAAAACTTTAGCATTCATTTTTTAAACCTTTTGAGTTCCAAATTCTCTCCCTCCCACTTCTCCCCCATCCCTTGAGAAGACAAGCAATAAATCGATTATACATGTAAAGAAATGCAAAAAAATATTTCCTTATCAGCCATTCAATAAGCATTTATAAAAAAAGATTATGGGCCAAACACTGTGCTAAACAAAAGGACTTTCATACTTTGACTGGGATAGGGAGAAAATTGTTCGTGTTTAAACTAGAAGATACCATATTGCTGTGGGGTCAAACTCAAGTAGAAACAGATGCCTGAAAGCTGAATGTTGACTTAGAAACCCATAAATTAACATTATCTTATGTTTTTTTTTAAATTTCTTTTGTTAAACATTTCCCATTTGCATTTTAATCTGATTCAGGCATCACTCTGGAATTTTGCCAAGTTTGACAGCTCTGTCATAATTATAGTAGAAAAATAAGGACAATTGAGATATCCAGAAATTTACAGGAGAAAACTCCAAGAAAGGAACCAGTGGTAAAACCAGCAACCTTAAATGGAAAGCTAGGTGGCATAGTGAATAGAGTGCTGAGCCTAGAGTCAGGAAGACCTGAATTTAAATCCAGCTGTGTGACTCTGGACAAGTTACTTAACTTCTGCCTTCCTCAGTTTCCTCATCTGTAAAATGAGGTTGATGGCAATAGCACCCAGGGTTGTTGTGAGGATAAAATATTTGTAAAGTGCTGTGTAAAACTCAAAGCACTATATAAACACTAGCTATTGCCATTATCATTATTAAATGTTTGTACACAAATGCCCACAATTTAGGCCACAGGCAAGAGGAATTAGAAGCCATAATGAAGGACTCAAATTTGCCCTCAGAGGAATCACTGAAGACTTAGTGAGATGAAACTCATGACTGGATTATGATTTCTTGACTTCCCTCAATGACAACTATACCCTTCAAGTGGTAGAAGAACCAGCACAGGGAAATTCTATATTGGGTTCAATGCTTACCAATTGGAAGGGACTGTTTTGTTATGGGCGCACTGGAGAAGGATGTGACCATTTTTTCCCAGAGTTTTGACATAGGAGAGGAAAGCTGGGCCTAGTTTGATGTGCATCCCTGATTTGTAAAAAGCAGATTTCAGAGATTTGTGGGGAAGCCTAAGTAAGATCCTATGGACAAAGATACTGTAGGAGAAGTCAGTCAAGGAAGAATAGGAGAATCTCAAGATGAAATTCTAAAGGTACAAAAAGAACCAGTTCCACTGAGGCAGGGTAAGCAGGAGTTTTTTAATCTCTTTCCCTGGGGACACACAGGGAAATCACCAAACAAATTTAGAATTTTTCAAATGCATGCATAGAAAATGAAAACAAAGATAGGTGACAGAGACTATAAGTGTGTCCCAGTCTTTTAAAAAAAATAGCATGAAGAGTGATAAAACTTAAAAAGGGCTGTCTAGAGAAGCCAAGGACAACAAAAAAGGGTTGGATCATTATTTTTTTGAAGCTAAGGGGTTGTGTGTATGTGTGGCTGTGTGTGTGGGTGCAAAATAGAGGATCAAAGTAAGGATCAGCCTATTGCTTGAGGTGGATGGGAGAAGGATAACAGACAAAAAGAGGAAGCAGAGCTACTTGACTCTCTGACAAGGAGAATGACATTTTGTTGAAAATGACAGAAATAAGCGTTCTTAAGAATGAGTTGATAAACAAGTAAGGAGATAATAAGAGAGAACTTAGTGGTCCCTGATTATTTCAAGTCACACAGATCAGCTAGATATTGAGTTTATGGATGTACTTGCTAAACTACAGTCATTGATATTTTGCAAGATCTCTGAAACAAGCAAGAGAGCAGGTTTGGAGAAGGACAAATGTTCTAATTAAAAAAAATCTAGAAGGGAGTCTGCAGACTCCAGGAGTCTTTGGAAGAATTCTGAATCGGATCATTAAAGAGATAGAAAACCTCTAAACAAAGAAGTGATAACCACAAAGGACCAGCCCATGATGGCTTTATCAAGAACAGATTATACCAGGCTAACCTCATTTCTTTTTTTTAACAGGGTTACTAAAACTCGGATCAGGGAAATACTATGGATATAGTTTTATCTAGCCTTTAGAAAAGGATTCGCTAGTGCCTTGTACTATTCTTGGGGAGAAGTGGAGAAATATGGATTAGACAACATTACAATGAGATTGAATTCAGAATTGGATGAATAGGTCTGAATCAAAGAATTGTCATTAAAGGTCTGATGTCAATTTGGCAGGAAGTCTCCAGTAGAATTCCCTATTGGTTTTGTGTTTAACATTTCTATCAATAACTTGGAACAAAATTTGCAGATGACCCAGAGGTAGGAGGGATAGGAGTGAATGGCAGCCAGGATTAAATCTAGTAATACAAAATTCAATGGGAAAATATAAATTCTTATGTTTAAGTTCAAAAACTCAACTTCATAAGTGCAGGGTGCAGGAAGTGTGGTGAGACAGCAATTTGTCCAGAAATGTTCTGGAGGTTTTTAGTAGACTCTGAGTTTAATACAAATCTATAGAATGATGTGGTAGCCAATGAAAGCTAAAGCACTGAGAGGCATAGCTTTTAGAAATAAAGAGGTGACAGTCCCTCTGTACTCTACCTTGGTCAGACATATCTGGAATATTGTACGCTACTATTTAAAGAACTTTGATAAGCTGGAGAGCACCCAGTATGATGAATGAAGAGTCTAGTTACAGAAGCAACAACTGAAATAACTGGGGGCTTATAATTTGGAAGAAGAGACTGTGGGGAAGACAGGATAATTGTATTCAAGTGCCTGAAGATCTATCTGGTGGAAAAGGGTTGACTATGTTCTCTTTGGTCCTGGTTTCTGGCTTGGGCTAAAATTTGTTCTGTTCTGATTTAATAAAGTGAATGGAGGGCTTTAAAGCATATGATCAAACGATTGCTTTTCTTAAGAAGCACAAAAATACCTAATGAATGTGACTTCCTATTATTTGTAATGGTGTGTTCAGAGATCCCTAGGTGGAGGGATCTAGAGATTTATTTCATCAGCCTGAGTAGCTCCCAAAGGACAGCCAAAAGAATCCCTAAAGAATTCTTGAAGAAGCCCTTCCCCCCTGTCAAGATGGTTGCCCATTCAAGGACCTTGCACCTGTAGCTCAAAGTCATTTCCATACAAGAGGAGGGGACTTTTTCAGCTGTTACCAACTGTGTAATGTTAAACTCAGTTGCTAGTCTACCTACAATCCATCCCTGATCCCTGTCTCCTACTGATCTGAGCAGCCAGGGTATCCATTATCCTAAATAGCAGTGAGATTTTGGGAGCTGGCACCCTAAGTAGAATGAAAGATATCAACCCCAATAGCATAGCTACTCCCAACCCTTGGATTCCAGTTTCATGATGACAGATGTTAGTGTTGGGTCCCTCTTTCACCCCTACCTCCTCTTTCATCCTTGGGAACATCACTTCTGGGCTAGAGGGTAATTATAGGCTAAGAATACAACTTTTCGGAAAGAGTGAATGAAACTTATTGCTTCCAGGTTAGAAGCAGCAATAATAGCCAAGGGAACAGAGTGTTCTTGTGGGTACTTTGGCCTATACAGTACCTATGCTGGTGCCCATATTGCCCACTCTACTTTTTACTTCACAACTGATGTGAATCTGATGTGATCTGATGTTCAAATCAGTCTGTCCAGGCACACTGGGTGAATCTTGTACTTTCTAAACCATAAGACTATAATGGTATAGAAGCAGATGCTGCTTTGATATGCCAATTTTCTCTAGCCCTAGTGTTAGAAATATCTTTTGTTCTGATGCAGTAAAGCAATTGGGGTTCTCAAGTATATGAAAAGTAGTTTACTTAAGCAGTGACACAAAGGTACAGCTCCCTTATCTTCTGCTGTCTGTAAAGGCATGCTTAGTAATCCCAAGTGGAGGTGGCTCCCATTGTACCTGAGTTTCTTTCTATTAGGAAAACAGAGTTCCTGAGGGGTAGGCAGAACATTCTCTATATACTCCTAAGACAGGCCCCTCCCTCCATGAGGGGAATCAAAGGGTCCATGAAAAGACTATATCCCAGGTCAATCACCTGGGGAAAAGTTACTTATCAATTGTTATCATTTGCTGCTAATTCCAGGACTACTATAGCCCCAGCAGGCAGAACTAGTAGCAATGGGTAGAATTTGCCAAGAGTCAAATTTAGGTTTGATGTCAAAAGAAAAAGACTTTCTAACAAGTGGAGTTGTCCAAAAATCCTGCTTAGGAAAGAAATGGAACTCCCTCTCAGCGGTGTTCTTAAAGCAGAGACTGAATTATTAAACAGGTTATGGTGGGGATTCTTTTCTGGGTGTGGTTTGGATCAGATAACCCCTGAGTCTCCTACCCTTAAAATTCTGTGATTTTCTGATTCAGGTTTGGTGTTGAGGGATGTCAGTGTTGGCAGTAAAAATTAGGAGTCATTTATGTGATATTGCTATGCTACCTGGGATACTATATGACTGAGAATTGTGGAACATCACAATCTCCAATGAATAAAAATTGCAGGTGATCCAAATGGCAATATGGAAAAATAGAAAAATAGTGAATCTCCATGAAGTGGTGTCAAAGATACCGTGTTTCCCCGATAATAAGACCTATCCTGACAATAAGCCCTCCCCTTACTGTGTAAGATTCCTCTAAAATAAGCCCTCCCCTGAAAATAAGCCCTATTGAGATTGCTACTGTAGTGAAGGTGATCCCCTGCGCTACACGCTACGGTACCCTCTGTATCCACCAACCCCCCCCCCCCCCCCCCCCCCAGTCCTCCCTCCCCCCCCCCCCCCCCCCCCTCGTGAAATGCACGCCGTGCTCCGAACTGCATCCAATCAGAGCTGTAGCAGTGAGCGCGTCATCCTGTTCTTCCCCAGTGATTTGCTTGCTGGCGCCATTGAGAGCAGTGCCGCGGAGGAGAGCTGAGGCAGGACAACATAAAAACCCGGTATGTAAGCGGGAGTGAGGGGGCATGATGGAGGATAAAAAGGGCATGATGGAGGAAAAAAGAAGAACTCAGGGGGCATGATGGAGTGAAAGGAAGGACTGATGGTCATAATTTTATTATTCTGTCTGTTTTGACCCCCAGACATGAGTACAAAAAGGAAGAGCTACTGTATACTGTTGAGTATAAGAAAGCAGTTGTAGAGGAGTCACATGGCAAGAATCTTGCAGTTTTCTGTAAAGAAAAACTTTTGGATCTTCGAATGGTCAGAAAATGGAGAGCAGATTATAATAACCTCAATCAACAGGTGGATGAGGGAAAAGGGAAAAAGCGCAGGTCTGGATCAGGTCGGCAGCCCTTATATCCTGACTTGGAGATCCTCATTGGTGAATGGATTGCTGACAGGAGAGCAAAGGCCTTGGTTGTGTGCAGGGTTGATATTCAAGCATTTGCCCTTTCAATGGCACCAGAGTTTGAAATGGTCTCAGAAGGATTCAAAGCATCACAACACTGGTTGGACAGTTTCCTTCAACGGTATGAACTGCTCCTAAGAAGATCAATGACACTGTTTAAGCTGGAAGATGCTGAAGTTATTAAATGTGCACTTGCATTCAAGTCCTTTATTGATAGGATCGACATTTCCAAGTACCAAACCTGCAATATGATTGCTATGGATGAAACTGCAGTGTTTATGGGACAAGGATCTCAAACAACAATTCATCACAGGGGTGCAACGTCAATCTACATTCCCACCACTGGCTATGAAAGTGCACGGGTCACCTGTGTTTTGGCAATTCATTTGGATGGAAAGAAAGTCACACCTCTCATCATCAGTAAGGGCAAGAAAGATAAGATTGAACGTGTATCTGGCATTTACATTCTTGAAACCGAAAAAGCCTGGTGTCACAAGCTGTTATAAGAAAGCGGGTTGATTTAATGCTGCCACTTGTTATGCGAGGTAACCAAAGGGGTCTGATAGTCTGGGATTCAGCCAGCACTCACTGAGCTAAAGAAATGAAGAACTTCCTTGCAGAGAGAAGAATAGATCAAGTAATGATTCCTGCAGGAATGACTGCCTATCTCCAGACCCTTGATATTGCAATAAACAAGCCATTCAAGGACCATTTGCACATGGAAGTCAATGACTACATTGAAAATAGAATGGAAAGAAATCAGCGTGGAAACTTTGTGAAGCCCTGTCTGCAAGAAGTCGTGACTTGGGTGAAGAAGTCATGGGATAAAATTACTGACAGCTGTGTCACCAAGGCACTACGAGCAGGTTACCTGGACAAGACATATTCATTTAAAGAGAGCTATATTGCTGGACATGACAGATTGGGTCCACTTCTTCTGAAGGAAATGGAGGTGCAAGACATCCAGGACGGAATTCAGGGTATGGACACTTATGATGATGTTGTTGAAGAAGATGACATGATCATTATTGAATAAAGGTACATTTTTTTGTTCACATTTACCTGTTTATTAAAATTGCTGTCAATGTTCATTAAAATAAGCCCTCCCCTGAAAATAAGCCCTCTGGTGTTTTTCTGTCCAAAAAAAATAATAAGACAGTGTCTTATTATCGGGGAAACACGGTAGTAAGTAAGGAGATCAATGAAGGAAGTAGGCTGCTCCTCTGTACTTCATTTTTAAGTTTGAATTGGTGTTTCTATAACTAAACAGTTTATTTTTGGTATTTTTGCTGACGACCTAGAAAAGCCTCCATATGCCTAACATTGATGATGGTGGGATGTGGTAAGAATAGTATGAAACCTGTTCTCCAATTCCTGCCCAATTCTGACCATTTTTGTTTCCATTCAGGGACCATATCACATATTTGCTATTTTACTTTATCCTCATCTCTCTCTCTCTCTTTCTCTCCCCCTCCCTTCTTTCTTTTTTTGCATTTAAAAATTCCTACTTAATGATGCTTTTGGTTTTTATATAATGTTTATTTCAGAATATGTCCCTTCCTTTCTCTTATCCAGCTTCCTTCATAGCAAAAAGTAACAACAACAAAAGCAATAAGCCAACCCTCTTCCCCAACCTATCGATTGAGAGTGTCTGACAGTTTATGCAATATTCTACATGTGAAGTCTCCCACCTTAGCAAATGAATGGAGATGCATTTTCTCAAACCTTCTTTAGAGTCAAGTTTGGTAATTATAATCACGTAGCATTAAGTTTCCTTTGCTTTTTCTCTCTATATTCATCATTGTAGTTATTGTGTAGATTGTTTTTTGGTTCTTTTTACTTCACACTGCATCAGTTATTATAAATAAATCATCACCACAATTTTTTTTCTAAATTCTTCATATTTCTCATTTCTTAGAACACAGTAACATCTTACCACATTTATTTAGCCATTCTAAAGTTAAACTTGAGATAGAAGGTGATAGGATATAGTGGCAAGAAGAATGCAGATTTGGAGATGGAGGACCTTTGTTCAAATTTTAGCAATGCCACTTACTACCTGTGTGACCTTAGTTAATTCACCTCTCTGGCCTCAGTTTCCTTATTTGTAAGGTGAGGGAGTTGGACTGTGGGACCTCTTGGAGCTTTTCCTGCTGTAAGTCTTGTGATTTCAAGAATCTAGTTCTTGATGACTATGGTTATTATTTGGCATATTTGGGAAAGACATCAGACTTTCTTTTTTTCTTTGACCTCCTTGGGGTATATACCTAATAGTGAGATCTCAGGGTCAAAGGGCTAACATTGTAGTCACTTCTTTTAAAAGCACAATTCCAATTTACTGCAATTGGACTAATTCACATTTCTACCAACAGTATATTGGTGTTCCTGTCTTCCTGTAGCCAATCCAACATTAACTGTTGCCAGCTTCTGTAATCTTTGCCAGTTTACTAGGTATGAGGTAAACCTCACAGTTATTTTAATTTGTATTTCTCTTATTATTCATGATTTGGAACAGACTTTCATATTGTTGCTAATAGTTTATAATTCTTTTGAGAAGTTTTTGTTCATATTCTTTTGACCATTTATCTATTTGGGATTTGTTTTTGGTTTTATTTAGTTCTCTATATATCTTGACTATCAGACAACCCTATCAGAGAAATCGGAAGAAAAGATTTTTTCTCATTCAACAATTACACTTCTTATCCTAGTTGCTTTGATTTTGTTTATGCAAAAACTTCTTGATTTGAAGTTAATTGAAATTTTTTCTTTTATCTTTTGTGATTTTCTCTACATCTTGGTTATGAATTCTATCCCTTGCTCCATCCATTTTCCTCTAATTTTAAAAATACCATTTATATTAGAGGTCAATACCCATTTGCAACTCATTGTGATGTGCAACATAAAATGTTTGCCTAGACCAATAATTTTTTTTTTGCCAAATTACTTTTTTTCTTTCCTTAGTAGTTCCTGTTAAATAAAAAATTCTTCTCTCAGTCATTTATGTTTTAAAATTTATAAAACACAAGGCTACTATTTATAATTGATTCCTTTTCTTGCCTATTCAGGGTAGTTGGTAGTACAGTGGAGAAAGTGCTGGGCCTGGAGCCAGTAAGACTCATCTTCATTAATTCAAATCTGGCCAAAGATACTTGCTGGGCAAGTCACTTAACCCTATTTGCCTCAATTTCCTCATCTGTAAAATGAACTGAAGAAGGAAATGGGAAACCACTCCAGTATTTTTGCCACAAAAACCCCAAATGGGTCCACGAAGAGTTGTACATTACTGAAATAACTCAACAACAAAAACAAGAAACTTGCCTATTCAGTTCTACTGATTCAATTTTCTAATTCTAAAACCAAATGTTTTTGATGATTGTTGCCTTATAATTTCAGATAGTGTATTACCAGCCATCTTTTACTTTTTCCATTTTGAACATTTCTCTTGAAATTTTAGACTGTTCCTCCAAACAAATTTTGTTGTTACCTTGTCTAACTCTTCAAAGTAACATATAGGTAGTTTGATTGGTATGTTACTAAAACTAAGTTAATTTTGGTAATGTCATTTTCTTTTTGACTGCCAAGGGTCTAAGTGTGAATGACTATCCAGTGAATTAATTTTTTGTTTCTTTAAAAAGTGTTTTGTAATTGTATTTATATGAATCTTGATTGTGTTTTGATCAAATTGATTGTGGTTGATTCCCAAATATTTTATACATTTTTTATCTATTTTGAATGGACTTGGGTTTTTTTCTTATTATTTCCTTTTGGATTTTTAAAAATTGCCATTGTGTTGCCAAAATGGGCACCGTTTTTGCAAATTTATTTTGTATACTTATACTTTACCAAGCTGTTGATATCAATCAGTTTCTTTTCTGATTCTCTAAGATTTTCCAAGTAAATCATCATGTCATTCTGTATACAGATAATTGTTTCTTCTTTGTTGATATTTAGGCCTTAGATTGTTACCATAACTAACATTTCTAGAACTATGTCAAAAAATAAAGGGGAGATGGTGTATCCTTGCTTTACTGTATTTATTGGGGAAACTTTTAGTGTTTTTCCATTGCAAATAAATGCTAACTTGTGGTTTTAGGGTCTAGTCTTTCTTTACCTAAATCATATTAGAATGCTCCCTTTATACTTTTTAGGGTTTTTAGCTTGAATGAGTGTTGAACTTTGTCAAAGGCTTTTTTCCACATATATTTCTATAATCCTGTTTTTTAAAATGTTTTTATTTTTCATATAACTAATTATGTTAATTTTGTTAATATTGAACTATCTTTTTGCCCCTGGTATAACTCCATCTTGATTATTGTGAATATTTTTTGGAATATGCTTCTGTAATCTTTATACTAAGATTTTGTTTATTTTTTTGGAATTTATTGGAGCATATTTTTTTCTTTTTTTGACATACATGATATGGGAATTGTGCTGTACTATACATATGAGTAATAAGCTTTCTTTTTCTTGCCTTTGATAGGGTAGAAGAGGGAGAGAATTCAGACCTGAAAATAAAATTGAATTAAAAAGTGAAATAAAATGGAGGAAACAGAAAAAAAATTAAACTTCCAATTTATCTCTTGTATATCTTGTTTGTATTGCAGATTGTCTCCCTGATTTCCCTGTAAACAACTTGCGAGTGGGAACTGTCTTTTGTTTTTCTTTGTACCCATTGTGCCTGGCACAGAGAAGGTATTCAATAAATGTAGCTGTCTTGAAAATTTTTTTCTTGCATTGATATTCATTAGTGATTTTTATGGGACCCCCATAGTTCATTATATAATATTTTAACATTTAAAATTTTTTTTTGCTTTTTTGGAGGGCAATTGGGGTTAAGTGACTTGTCCAAGGTCACAAGGCTAGTAAGTGTTAAGTGTATGAGTTTGGATTTGAACTCAGGTCCTCCTGACTCCAGGGCTGGTGTTCTATTCACTGTGCCACCTAGCCTCCCCTATATAACATTTAAGTCAGAAATTTTATTCAGGGAATATAAAGCTATTGGGAGTAATTCAAAGAAGAATTCCATTGCACTGAGCATATAATAGACTTTTTATATATGCTGAGGGAAACAACTTGTTTTTATCTCTCCTTGCCTTGCAAACAGAACAGGGTAACTTGTTTTTCTCAAGGAGGTTAACAGGAATAGGCCACACAATCTTACCCTTTATTTATGGGTAGTCTTGGGAGGAATAGGGAATGGGGAATTTTCACTTTGCCTGAACCTGTGACTAGTTTTAAGATGAAATTACTAATGTTAATAAGAAAGATATGTAAGGCCTTTCCCTCTGTATCTCCACATGATAGTTATCTATAATTATCTTTCTTTACTCTTCCCCCTCTCTTTCTTAGATATTTTTGTCATATAAAAAGTTTGATGTAATATTTTCTTTCTGAATTTTTGAGAATAATTTGTAGCAGACATTCATTGCTCTTTGAACATTTGATACATTTTACCTATAAATCTGATTGTGCCAGAATTTTTTTCCTTAGTAATTTCTTTATAGCTTTTAAAATTTTATTTTCTGAGATAGCATTGTTTCAAATCTTTATTTCATGTTCTGCTAATATGGATATTTTATATTTGTTGGTAATTCTTTCTTTCTTTATTTTTTTAAAGCAATTGGGGTTAAGTAACTTGCTCAAGGTAACACGGCCAGGTGTTTCTGGGTGGATGCTAAGTGTCTGAGCCCGGGATTCGATCTCCAGGTTGTACTGACACTGGAGCCGGTGCTCTTACTTGCTGTGCTACCTGGCTGCCCCAATTTTTTATTCATTTTAAAGTCTTGATTTTGCGATCATATAATTATGAAGAATGTGTTAGGATAATTCTTTTTTGTTTCTCCTTTTGTTGGGATTTTTACCTTGGTCACCTTAGTAATCGAATTTTCTTATTTTTAGAGGATTATCACTTTTATTAGTCTTTCAAAGAACCAACTTTTAGTTTTGTTCATTATTTCTATGAGAACTGGTATGGCATAGTGGATAGAAAACTGACCTTGAAATCAGGAAAATCTGGGTTTACCTGGATTTAAGTTCCACTTCTGACATGAATGGCTATCTGACTGTGTGGAAAATCTAGGTACATTAAGCGACTCTATGAAGTAGAGTTGTAGAGAAGGTGTTGAACAGCATGAATAGATGGAGTTTCCTCACCTGGTAGTTCTCCATGTCAGTGAATTTACTGGTTCCTTCTCTATAATTTCTGAAGTCTTTTTACTTTCTATTTCTAATATTTCCTGTTTCTTCTTCAATTTAAAAAACTTACTCTTGTGTTTATTTTGACTTTATTAATTCTCCAAGTGTTTTCATTTCACCCTCAATTAATTAGTCCTTTTATTTCATTAATGTATTTTTCATTGATAATGTGGTTCCCATGTTTATCCCTCTTGATATTGTGAATTTTCATTAGTTTCTTTGATAGCCTGATTGCAACTCCTTTTTTAGAATGCCTTATGCTTAGTAAATTTTGTTCTAGCTTCTCACTTTTATTCTGTTTATTTTTCTTTATGTTTCTTTATTTTTAAGATGTATTTCTTGCCTGGAGAAAAATTTGAGGTTTTTCTTACCCTCTCTGCTGTTTTCTTCCATTTTATTGGATTGTTTGCTTCATTAATATTTAAGGTTATGACTGTTAGGCTTGTGTTTTCCTGAATTTATTTCTTTTGCGTAGATTTTAATTGTCCTCCTCTTTTATGTTAGCATTTTTTCCCTGCATTTAGTTTTGCTGGTTTAATATTTGTCTATACCCATTGGCTTTCTCTCCTAACACCCCTTTGGGGGCCACATCCAAATTTGCTTGTATTTAAATAAACTGCTCTTTTCTCTTCCTTTTTATTTATCAGTTCCTCCCTCTCTTTTTACTTTTTTCCCCCCTCTTTCTGCACTCAATTAGGCATAGGCTTTAAAATCTTCTCTCGCCACTTTATTTTGTTTCTCAGGTTAAGTAACATTTTTTGGTGCCCCTTTCCAAGAAATTTTCCTTTGTTTTGTCCATCCTTATATTTCTCTTCATTGGTTGTGCATTCACTTAAAAAAATTTTTTTTGAGACTGGTTATTTGGTTTTATTTCTTAAAATTAGCCAAAGATTTATATATTTTATTCTTTTTTCCCCATAAAACCAAATCCTAATTTTGTTAGTTCATTTGTTTTTAATTTTAATTTTCTCTCTCTTTCTGATTTATACTTTGATGTTTTATTGGACATTTTAAATTTGTCCTTTTTCTAGTCTATTTAGTTGCATGCCCAATTCATTGATCTGTTCTTTCTCTATTTTATTGATGTAAGTATTTAGAGATATGATTTTCCCCTGTAAGTACTGCTTTAGTGGCATTCTACAAATTTTGGTGTTTTTTTTTCTCATTGTAATCATTATCTTTAGTGAAATTTATTGTTTCTGTGACTTTTTCTTGACCAAATAATTCCATAGGATTGTGTTATTTTGTTTCCAATTAATTTTTAATCTATGCTTCAAAAACTCATTATTGAATGCAACTTTTATTGCATTATGGTGTGAAAAGGGTGCATTTAATATTTCTGCTTTTCTTTTCTGCATTTGTTTGTGAAGTTTTTAAATGCCCTAATATATGGCTAATTCTTATGAAGATGCCAATTACAGCTGAGAAAAAGGTATACTCCTTTCTATTCACATTCAATATTTTCCAGAATTCTAGCATAGCCAACTTTTCTAAAATTCTATTATTTCCTTAACTTTTTTCTTATTTGTTGTATGGTTAGATTTACCCCAGCCAGAGAGGTTAAATTGAAGTTCCCCACTTATATAGTGTTAGTGTGTATCTCCTTATTGCAACTCCTTTAAATTTTTCTTCACAATCTAGATACTATGCTTTTCGTTGCATATATGTTCAGTATTGATATTTTGCCTCTTATATCTCTTAGTAAAATGTAGTTTTCTTAATTATTTCTTTTGATTAGTTGTGCTTTTTCTTGTATGAGATCATGATTGCTATCCCTTCCTTTTTACTTCAGTTGAAGTATAATAGATTCTGCTCCAGCCCCTTATCTGAATTCTTATGTGTGTTTCTGTTTCAAGTGTGCCTCCTGTAAGAAAAACATATTGTTGGTTTCTGGTTTTTTAACCATTCTGCTATCCTTATGGGTGAGTTTATCCCATTCTCCTTCACAGTTATGATTGCTAACTGTATATTTTCCTCTATCCTATTCTCTTCTGTTTATTATTCTTTTTTTTAATCTTTTCCCTTCCTCAAAAATCTATTTAACATTTGATTACTGCCTCCCTTGATCTACCTTCTTATCACCACTACCGCTTTCTCCTAGCCCCTTCCCCTCCTACTCAAAGTAAGTCTTTATTAAATCAAGATTTTGAATTGGGATTCACAAATCACTAATAATGAAATTTTGTAGGTAATAGAGACCTTAAAGTATATTTAATCCCAACATTCTCGTTCTATAGAAAAGAAAAATAGGGCCATAAGGTCACACAACTAGCAGAACTGAGATCAGAGCATGAGTCTACTCATGTCTTTTCCAATACATCATGCTGTACTGGACTTCCTAAGATCATGAGTTACCAACATTTTTCTACGAAGGGTATATAGTCCAAAGCTTATTCCAAAGCCTGTATGTCACTGGAGAATGGAAGTAACAAAAGATGATTTAAATTCCTAGAGTAGGGTAGACAGCATTTTTTCAGGGGGTTGTGTTAAAATTAAGGTCCTTAGCAGACTGTTATAAGGCAACCAGTATAGTGGATGGAGAGCTAGCTTCTGAGGGAAGGCCTGGGTTCAAGTCTTTTAATATATACTGATTTTGAATTCCTGGGTTAGTAACTTAACCTCTCCATGTCCAAAGCAACTCTGACCGTTAAGATATAAAGAAGTTCCTTCTCTACACTATGTAGAGGAGGTTTCACCAGTATGTGTCCCTTAAACCAATGGAATCACAGATCTGAGTGCATGAGCATGCATACACCCATATACCTACATGCAACTACATACACACACTCACATATATATACACACACAAAGTGAGGTAAATGAGTAAGGACTGAAAAATAAACTATAACCCAGATATTCTGACTGTTAGTACTGTTTATATCATACCACACTACCCCTTAGTCATTATGAATTTAGTCTATAAGTAGATGTCCTGTCCTAACAGAGACAAAAATGTTTGACTCTTTCTTAACATTAGATCTTGCTTATACATGCATTCCTGAAATGATTCAGAGAGTGGAAGAGAGAGAAGAAATTTATGACTATGAACTATCTGGTCCTGTGGGTCCAGAACCAGCTTCCAAAAAGGAATGAAAACAGCTTCACAAGATTCCTAGTGTACAACACAATTGTTAGTTCATTTTAATACCTCATTAGGTTGGCTAAAGCTCTGCCCTGTTCCCAGTCAATAAATGAATGGATCTCTAATTTCTCAGGGATCGTGTCTTCTACTGATTTGTGGATATCAGACTTGTCACATTTTAACCATACTTGATTTATGAGGAAGAAGGAAATGTTGGTGTCATCTTAAAAAATAATTTCTGGCCTATTGAAATGGTAAAGCCATTGTGAGCTGTTGTAAGAGTCCAGCCTGGTGACCTGGTACTTTGAAGTTACTGGACAGTTGAAGTTATTTAGGCTCCATTATATGAGGGTCAAGAGCTTATGATAGGGCCTGTGGGAGGAAAAAGATTTGTGGGTTTTAGTAAACTCCAAATTTAATAAGAACGAGCAGGGAAATATGATTAATGTGATCTTGGGCTACACTAAAAAGAGTAGAGTTTCTGGGACTAAGGCTATTATACTGTCCTACTTATACCATATTGGGAATGATTTGTTCAGTTCTGGGGACCATAGCTTAGGGAGGGCATTGATGAGTTGGAAAGTGTCTAAAGGATGACAGCCAGAATAATGAGGAGATTTTGGAGTCTGTGTTATAGAAGGTTTAATGAAAGAAACTGGGGATGTTTAGCACGGAGAATAGAAGGGTTTAGAGGGCATGATACCTAGCTTCATGTATTTGAAGGAGGTATTAGACTTGTTCTCTTTGGCCCCAGAGAAAAGAACCAGGAGCAAGGGGTGGAAATTACAGTCAACTTTAGGCTTGATATCAGGAAAAAAACTTCCTAATAATCAGAGCTACCCCAAAGTAGAAGGAACTTAAATGAGAGATGATGAGATCCCCATAAAAGGAGAATCTTGTTGGGTATAGGATCCTGGAGTTAGAATTGGAAAAACCTCCTAGGCCATATAGTCTACCCCTTCACATTTTACGAATGAGGAAATTGAGACCTAGAGGGATGTTAAGTGACTTGCTTAAGGTTATACAGGTAGCAAGTGTCAGAGGTAGGATTCAAACCCAGGTTTTCTGACCCCAGAGCCAATGCTCTTTCTATTATATTGTGCTGTCTCCTTATGTTTTTTAGGAAGAGTCCCTTTCTGATATGGACTGTGCTTGATGGCTGCTAAGGTCCCTCCAGCTCCAAAATTCTGTGGTTCTGTAAATGACAGTTGGAGTTAGAATCAGGTGGGGACAGTCCATCCCTAAGGAATGGGCCAGTTTCAAACAGTGAGGATACTTCTTGAATCATTAGTATTATCAGAGTATTTTACTGAAGTTAATAATTGGATTGGTTCAAACACCATCAGTTAAATAAGATCTGTTTATAAGGTAGGGAAGACATCTGAATAAGCAGGGATGGCTCCAGAGAAGTCTGTATTCCTGTCAAAAACCAGGGCCTACAAGATTGAGCAAGGACATGAATACAACATTCAATAGTTATATGTCTCCATTAGTTGTAGTTTTGCTAAGGATGGGAGTCTCCGTGGGTTCAGTACCATTATTTAGTTTTCTTTGCAAACCAGTAGTTTTTCTTTTGGTTATAAATTCACAAATATTGAGGTCAGGATTTGTGATAATCTCAGTGTTCAGCCCGTCCATTGTTAAGGTTGCCAGATCCCAGGCTTAAATTTTCAAATAACTGGTAACATTTCACCCTTGATTGTAGAAATCTTAGGGGTCAGGTTAAATTTGAATGAACTTAAAACCCCTTAACAATTCAGCATGAAACTGAATTTCAAAATCTTAAGAGTTAGAAGAATCTCAAAACATCTGGTCCAACCAGATAACCTGTTGAGATATCTGAACAAGGAATCACTGTATATCTTAATGTCAAGTTATGCAATCTGCTAGGATAGTGTTTGGTTGACCACCCACATACAACATTATGAGGGATTTAGGTTTGAGTTAGGATTTGGATTGGGTATTTGGCCTTTTAAAGGACATAGATTGTTCAGTTTGATTTCCATTAGGTGGAGGTCTGTCTAGAGGTATGTGACAGGCTTTGTGGGAGGAATGACAGTTGGAGTTTGAATCTGGTGGGCAGAGCCCATCCATGGAGATGGGCCCATTTTCAGTCAGGGAGGGTATATTCTGACTAATTATTAGAAATGTCAGTAATTTTATTTATACATGTTTATCAAATAAAATATCAACAATTTATTTATAAACAAATTAGAAGGGGTCTGAGTCAGGATTTATGATATCTCAGTGTTGAGTCTATATTTTTCTGAAGTTAACAGCATTATTGACAAGTAAATGGCACCATCTCATTCTTCATAGTATCACTCTGAGGGGTGAGGTACAACTCCTAGATAAAGCCTACTTACCTTTAAAAACTGAAATAAAGTAATACGTTTCACCAAAAAATTCTGGAAAAAAATTTTTTTTAAGTGCTGGTTGGGAATTTTAATTTAACCAAACTTTTGTTTCTGATTGGTCTTATGCTCAACACTGTGGTGTCCCTAAGGACACCAAGTCACTAAGGTCACTACGGCCTTTGGTATCAATCTTAGCTCATGATTTTTCACTTTGAAGACTACTTTCTAGATGACCTAAGTCATTTGTGGTAAGATTTTTATTCCCTCTGCATTGGGCATAAAGAGGGTGATTTATCTCATGATCTTAGTGAATACTTTTACAGTTGGGATAACTGAATCCCTACTCAAGGCAAGTCTTAAGGATTGGCATGGATTAATACTTATAGAGATCTTACTCTGCAGAGAATTTTAGTTAAATGTTAAAATTTGAGGGGTACAGAGGAGATCCTCTTCCCCAAAATCTATTTCTAGAGACTGATAGTATTTGATACTGCACTGTAACCATTTATTCCTTTGATTTAAGGAGTGTCCTCTTTTAACGTGAAAATACCTAAGAGGGGTGAGGAACAGTTAAGCTGCTCATCATTGACATATTAGTTAGAATAGTCTGTTGAATACCTTTTAACTTAATAACAAATTGTGGGTACACTTTGTTGGAGTGGTTAAATAGATTCTCCTTTTTAAAAGTAATTTAAAAATAATGATAAATATATAAAAATCTTGTCATTAACCTGCCAAGGAACAGAGGAGAATTTTATTAAGAAAATTATAAATATGTATTGCAGGAAAGATTTAGGTCTGAATGACTAGAGGGTTATTTAATATTTATGACCAGGAAGGATGGAGAAAAATGTCTATATTACACACATTTTTCAATTAAGTGCCTTACCAGCTAAAATTCCAACCCTTTTAATAGAAATAATACAACTATAGTAAAATTTCTATGGTGTCATAGGATCCAAGTATCATTTATGTAGAACTTGAAAAGACCTAAGATATTTAGTCACTTTCCTCATTTGATTCATGGGGAAACTAAGGCTGAAGGAATTTCAGTGACTTACCCAATGTCACAAAGGTTGTGTCAGAGACAGAACTTAGAAAGTAATCAAGCAAGAATATGAATTAATATATTGGGGGAAAAAAGTGGAAGAGAAAGAAATTGTTCTCTTAGATGTAAAAAATACTTAATTTTTTAAAAGTGTATCTTAAAAGTGCCACAGAAAATTATTGCGCATTAGAAAATGAAAAAAAAATTCAGAACATGGGAAGATTTACATATACTGCTGCAGAGTAAAATAAATAGAAAGAAAAGAACAATATGCACAATGATCATACTTGAGTGAAGGAAAAAAAGATTACAAACACAAAGCTGAATACTGAGTAATTTAAAAAATAATGATGGTCCCAAAGAGATAATAAAGCAGCCTCAACACAGAAAAGTGGGGAACTTCTAGTGCAGAATGTTATATACATTCTTTGTTAGATGCAGTTACTATATTGGGTATTTTTCTTAACTTTTTTTTCTTTAAAGATGACAGGAAGGTTTCTCTCCTACCCACTCCCATTCCCCCACCCAAGACTGTGATTGATGTAATGGGGAAAAAAAAACAGAAGGGGATGATCTGGGAGAAAAAAATTCTAAGTTTTGTTATAGTTACTTGTGTTTCTATCTTATATTGGAGCATAGACTCCTTGAGGGCAGGGGGTTTATCTTTCTATCTCTAGGAACTAGGCACATAGTACATTGCATATAGTAGGAGCTTAATAAATCCGTGTGTGTGTGCATGCATGTGTGTGTGTTTGTATGCATCACATTTCTGTATTATCAACTAATTGCTAGACATCTCCACCTGGATGTCTTTAGCATCTCAAATGTAACATATCCAAAAGGGAACAACTCTTTCTCTCTACTCCTGTCCATCCTTCAAACTCACCGGCTTCAATGGAAGGCATTACCATCCTCACAGTCATTTAGGATGGTAAGCTCGGAATTATGCTTGACTCTTTCCTCTTCCTCACTATTCTCAATATTTATAATTCATGTGCCAACTCCTATCAATGACTACATCTCTAGGATGTGCCTGCAATTGGTTCCTTTTTCTCCATTCATATAGAGACCAATCCTTCATCATTTCTAGTCTGAATTACTTTGATTGCCAATTAGTGGATTTTTTTCTTCCTTCTCCCTTCTCCCTAATAGTCTCTTCATTGCTGCCACTGAAGTCTTCTAAGACATAGAAGTTCTGTGCTCAAACAGGAAAGTGGATCTTGAAGACTTGTAGAAAAAAAAGCAAAGTTTTCAGATTGGCATTTAATTCGCAATCTCTGGCCTTAATTTAACTTTCCATGCTGTTGAGCAAATATTCCTTCAGAAGATCTTTGTCTTTCCATGCTCCTGAGGAAATTTTTCCTAAAGTGGATTATGCATTTTTCTACAATGATGTTATCATCTCAGATTATGTCAGCATTTACTTAATGCTTGGAAAAAGTATAGTAGAAGTTCCAGAATCCCTAGTACTGACTTTGTCACAGCTTCTTATTGTTCCCTGGATAAAGAAAAATGATTTCCCCCCCTCTTTTAGCTTAACTGAACTACATGATAATTGCTTTCTCTCCCAAGGGCTGAATAACATTATGATGTATAACAGGTAAAGATAGTTTACCTCTTAGAATAATCTTGAAATTGCCATCACCAACTTTGGCATGTTTATTCATCTTGGGTCGGCTAGGTGGCACAGTGTATAGAGCACCAGCCCTGGAGTCAGGAGGACCTTAGTTCAATTCCAGCCTCTGACACTTAACATAAAACTAGCTGTGTGACCTTAACCCCAATTGCCCTACCTTCCCCGCTCCAAAAAGCAAAAAAACAAAAACAAACCCAAAACCCCCAAAACGCATTCTCACTGCCACCACCTTGGAAATTCCTTTGATTAGCAGACAACCTTTCCACTTTCAATGACAAAGTGTTTATAATGGAAAAATTCCCAGGAAAGTGCATAAACTGATTAAAATTCACACTTAGGTATAAGTGACTGATGTCAAGAAAGCTTTCTGGAAAGCAAGTTTTTATAGAAGAAGAAGGAGAGAATGTGAGGGAACATGAGCTTCCTTGCAATTGGGAGCTAATGTAAAAGGATCAGGTCGCAGAAACAGTTCATACAATGGTTCTCAAACTTTTTTCTCCCTCATGGCAGTCTTTGCTTTGAAGAATCATGACACTCCGCATTTATGTTGGCAACAAGTGCTCCCAAGCAATTGGGTCTCCAGACCAATTCCTGGCCCTTCTGATTCCACTAGTTCTCCTTCCCCTTCCCATCTTCTTTCTTTACTTTCTCAGGACACCCCAAGAAAGAGGTGACTTCATGTCTCCACAGAGCTATTGTGACTTTCCCAAATATTAATTTGGAAAGAGTATTACCAAACTGCAGCTTGGAGCAAAGGCTGAGATTTTGTGGTATATTTAACACCTGTTTCTGCTACCACATCATCTGACTCTTCCCAGAACTGTCCTTTTTTTTTTTTTACCCCTGAGGCTTGGCTTGCCTGCCTGTTCTATTGGGTCTACCTTAACTCTGTTGGTCATTAAGAACATATCTTGGAGCATTTGGTGAGGGGACACCATGGAAGGGTAAAATTTTAAAGTAATCAAAATATTTTTGTGTTCAGTACAGATTTAACCTGGAGGGTATTTAATGCGAGCCATAGAAAATGAATGTTTTCTGAGAAAATTGCTGAATTTCCTTCAGTGGAAAGCTAGGTGCTATCCTTTAGACCCTCTTAACGAAGATTACACCATCTGCTATTCTCTATTATTTTTCTTTGCTCTTGAATCAATTCAAACCTTCTGTTTTGGAAAGAAATGTAATGATGGAGTGAACAAATTCTACTCAATGCTTTTTAAGAACCTGATATATAAAAGACAATGAGTTAGGCACCAGGTAGACATTTGGTTATTGGTAAGAGCATTGGGTTTGGAATCAGAGGATGTGGGTTTGAAGCCCGGGTCAATCTGTGACTTAAGACCTCTAAAATCTTGAGGAGGTTGCTTTTTTTTGTGAGGTAATAATAGGATTAGACCAAATGATCTCTTGGGTCTCTTCTAATTTTAAATCCTATGAATAAATTATTCTGGAGAAAAACTTGAAACATAACCCCTTCATAAATGAGGGAATTACAGATGAATCAAAGTGCATGGCTCAAAGGAGAGAGAACTATGCCAGAAAGAGACCTAGACCTGCCTTTAACTAGTTGCATAACCTTGGGCAAGTCATTCACCTCTGTTTCCTTATCTGAATAATGAGAAGAGCAGACTAAATGAATTCAGAGGACCCTTTGAGCTTTAATAATGTATGAATTTTTAACATATAGGAAGAAACTGCAGATTTCATTTTCTTTCTTCTAGAAATGACCTTGGCACAGAACTAGATTGTCTACATCTCTTCTACTAACAAATGCATTCATTGAGAGCACTGTGACACTCCACTCTGGCCCCATAGGCAGGATTTAACCATCACTCCAACCTGGCCTAATGAAGACTGGAGGGGATTATGTGTACATCTCCCTCTGGTAGGAGTGTCCTGCTACTTGTGAACTTATTGTTTTATTTTCTTCAGAAACCATAGACCAGTCTGTTTTTTTTTTCTCTTAATTCCTCTTTTTAACCCCTTCTACCTCCTAGATTCCAGCAGTACGCCATAATTTTTAAACATCTGTGATGATTAAGGAAGAGAACTTGTTTTACTAATTGAATCATGACAATTTATATTCCTTTATATTAACACTTCTAGTCATCACGTAGAAGAAAATGCCTTCGCTCTCTAACTACCTTATATTTATTTTGGATATATTCTTTATATATTTGTTCCATATATATTGATAAACACATGTGAATACATTAATATATGTATAGATATACACACCTTCTCCTTTAATAAAATTTACAATATTCATGAACAGAGATAATTTTACTTTTGTCTTTGTATCTCCAGTGATTAACACCGTACTTGTTATATAGCAAGCCCTTGGCTGAATGTCTTTGCAATTCCAAAAACCTATTAGATGTGTATGTGTACAGGAGACAATTCCAAAAATTGGAAAAGTTCTTTGAAATTAGATACCGCATAACTCTGATTTGGTCCTGAGCTGGATAGAAGGTCGTTCTCACTATCCCCTACAACAGGATTCTGGCCTTGGGGTTCTGAGCTTAGGTGTCTCAGTGTTGTGAGAGGGGCACTGATTCCAGCTTTGCAGAAAGCTAGGAACCCCCTCCCCCCCTCCTTCCCCATGTAGGAATCAGGGATGTCTTGAATGCTTTTTGAGATGGTATTAGAGATTCTCCTCCAAATAACTTACAGTAGAACCTGAAAATGTGAGGAGGTCCTATATCTAACTTCTGTGCTTGACTCCATAAGGGGCTGGAATGTCTTCTCTCCTTGATTTTCTCCAGTAGACTTCTCTGAGATTTCATACTGGGCTTGATTTATAGAGCCCCAAGCTAGGGCAGGAGCAGGGTGTAGTAATTTGCCTCTGGTACTTTTAGGGTGGGGTGGTCTCCACAATCCTTCGGTTAAGACTGACAGAAGAAGGGCTCTTGTCTTAATACTAGTATTATGATGAATTACTGGCTTGGGCAAGTAATTTATTTTTCTTTGGCCTTAGTTTCCTCATCTGTAAAACAAGGGGGAGGATTTGGAATAGATAATCTCTAACATGCCTTCTATTGCTAAATATGTGATCCTATGATTTACTGGAATACCAGGTTCTCCTCTTCCCCTTCTTCTAAATTCATTTTTTGGCATTATTTTATTGTAGGCCTCTTCTTCAATGAAGCCATTGTAAACAAAGACCTAGATCCCACGTGTTCTTCCTATTAGTTCCTGAGGGTCTTTAGCATCTTCACCCTCCTTTCATTTTAATCTTGACAATTGCTCAGTAACCTTAACTTGAGAGGGCAGATGGCCTAGTCTATTAAGGGGTGATAGTAAGTGGTAGTGGTGCTAGGGGGTGCTGCTCATTCTATTCTGTTTCCCAAACGTCTTATAGACTCACTTATCCTATTATTGCTTGTCTGGGGATGGCAGGTCTCTCTCCTGTGACTCAGGAACATCATGTGCCATTTTTTTTTTTTTGCATTGTGTAGATCTTCTCTGCTTTTATCACTCAATGAGTTTTATCCACTGTTAGTCCACAACCATTGGCTTATGTTTATGTGGCACTTGAGAATGTCACTCACAACAGCCCTGTGGTGATTGCACAAATATTATTCCTGTATTATAGTTGAGAGAAGTGTGGCCCAATATATTAAATCCATTATTCATGGCCACATGGATAGAAAATGACAAAGCTGGGACCCATATATATTGAAATAATGTCAAATGCTTTTTCTATCACCTCTTCATGTCCTGCCAAATAATTCATATTTATATATCACTTTGTGTTTTACAAAGCCACTTTTTTTTTTTTTACAGTAATCCAGGGATATAGATAGCACAAGTATTATTAACCCAATTTTACAAATGAAGACACTTTGGCTAAGAAACTAAGTAATTCATTCATGGTCACTCAGCTAGTAAGTATAGCAGGTTAGATTCAAACCCAGGTTTCATGATTCCAGATATAGCACTTTCACTCCGTATTTCTCTTCATTTTTTAGGCATGGCCTATTCAGAAGAGGTACCTAAATCTTGGGGATACCTCTCTGGAAATGGCCCCCTCTTCCTGAGTGCTCACTTCCCTGGGAACAGTTTTCCATGACCTACTTCTGTCCAGGTTCTGGATCCTTGTCAGATATACGTCACAACATAAGTCATTTTCAGTTTGTAAGAGGACCTCCAGTAGATCTGGGTTTGGTCTTGTGCTGATGAATAGTTTTAATCAATAACTTAGACCAAAGAAGAGGTGGCATGCTTATGATATTTGAAGATGACACAAAGGTAGAAGGGATAGTTAATACCCTAGATGACAGGGAAAGGATCCAAATCAAATGAGATGGAATTTCATAAGGATAAATAAAAAGTTCTTGTAATTGAGTTAAAAAAATTCAGCTTTGGGGTGGCTAGGTGGTGCATTGAATAGAGCCCTGGCTCTGGAGTCAGGAGGACCTGAGTTCAAATCTGACCTCAGACACTTAACACGAAACTAGCCATGTGACCTTGGGCAAGTCACTTAAGCCCTCCAAAAAAAAAATCAGTTTTACAAGCCCAAGATACGGGAAGTATGGCTAGACAGCCATCCTTCTGAAAAAACAAACAAGCAAACTGGGGGGTTTTAATGGACTGCAAGCTTAATATGAGTCAACAGTATGCCTTAGAAACCAAGAAAGTGAATTCAATCTTAGGTTGCATTAAAAAAGGATTAATACCTAAGATTAAGGCAGAGATAGTACAGAAGGATGGATAGTAGAGTCCAACCTTCTCAAAACACAACAGGAGTACTGCTTTCAATTCTGAGTACCCCATTTTAGGAATGATGTTGGTAACCTATGAAACATCTAGAAAAGGAAGCCAAAATAAGAATAATGAAGGGCCTTGGGTTCATGACTTATAAGAATCCACTAAAGGAGCTAAAGATTGGAGAAGAGGAGTCAAGGAGAATATTATGGCTAGTTTTAAGTATCTGAAAGAGTATAATATAGACAAGATATTAGATTTTTTTCTGATTGGCACCAGAGAGAAGAACTAGGAGCAATGAGTGGAATTTGCAAAGAGACAAATTTGAGCTTGATATTAGAAACCCTCCTCCTCCAAACCCAACAACTTCCTAATAATTAGAGCTATCCAAAAGTGGATTGAGCTGTCTCAGGAATGGTGGGTTCTCCCTCACAAGAGGTCTTCAAGCAAAGGTAGGATGACTGCCTACTAGATATGTGGTGGAGATCATTCATGATTGCTTATCTTCCTTCCAACTCAAAAATCTTCAGGAGCTCTGTGATTCTTTGCATAGGTTTTTTTTTTTTTTGCATAATCACAATAGAAGGAAAAAATAAGAAAGACATCACATAGCCAATTCATATAAATAATTGAGTTTCATCATACCAGTATAAATGATCATTTTCCTGAAGTCTAACAGGGATGACTAAATGAACTCATATTTCCAACTCTTGGACTTCTACTACCTCTTTTCTTTCCTTTACTCCTATCCCATTCCTAGTATGGTGCAAGACTTATAAAAGAGGGGACAGATAATTGCTGATTAATTGATTCCATTTAAGAAAGACTTTCCCAGGGTCCCAAGAAAAAGAGCACAAGGAACCGGACCAGGGGAGAGCTGGCAAATGATGTCAGTCCTTTGTCTGGAAGAGCAATCCAGATGGCAGAGTGAAGATGACTCACTGGATCACTGGCTGGGAGATTTCAGATGTAAAGGACAGCATTTTCTTGGTTAGTGACTCTGGGAAGTACTGTCCAGCAATAGTAGCTCTCTTGCTGAATGGTGAGCTCCTGTCAGAGATGTTGTTAAAAGAATTCAGGAAATGGTAGAAATGTTGGCCTATATAACCTGTTAAATCCCCCTACTTTAAGATTCTATCATTTTCTGAATGGCGAATGTGAAGGAAAACATTTTAAAGCAACAAAGTAATGATGAACAAATTTTAATTTCTAATATAACATTAATCAAACTAGAATGAAATCCAACTGCCTTTGAGGTTCTTTTTCTACATTTGGGAAGGAGGTGTGAGACAGCCAAAGGAAGCAAAGATCATATCTCTATGAGCAATGAAGAACTGTCTATGTTGCCTAAAATCACACAGATTTCTACCATGGAAGGTTCTGTGAGGGGTACAAAGACATGTAGGATGCACTCACTGGCATGAAAGAACTTACAGCCCCATTGAGAAGGTATCCTTACAGATTTCCTTGCATGGGTGATAAGCTATATCCCCTAAAGTCCCATTTTATTCTAAGAGCTCCCCATTGGCTTCTCTCCACCTTCATGGGGACAAATAGATACCTTCTTCTGTCCCTGATGGTCTCTCTCATCTGTTTTTGGGTTCTTCTCTATGCTTTCTTGCTGCTGAAAATGAAAACAAGTCATCCTCCTGATGGAGAATCCCATTTTTAGCATTGGGACAGAAGAGTTAGTTGTTTGTAAGTGCTTTTTGACAGCTATTCTACTGGAAGCCAGAATGTTTCTGACCAAGGAGGCCAAGACCACAACAAAACCCCTATAGGATTTGTGTCCAGAATGAACTCAGAGAAAATAGGGTATCTGTGGTCTCATCTCAACATCCTTCTATCCTGATGATGTTTTTAAGCTCATGACAGATTATGACCCAAACTAATGATGTTTTTGGACTCATAGCCTCCTGGAACCAGATCTCCCACCCCCAAGAGGACTGGGCTCCCCTGTCCTTTCTTCAGGTCATTCCTAAGATCTCTTATTTTCTCCTTCAGTCTCTTCTTCTTCCTTTCTGGCAATGCTAGAACCCCTCCCTCTGGGGGCTAATAACAATCACTAGAGCTTTAAAAAAAATCACATTTATAGCCTTCCAACTTTATATTTTAAAATGACTCTGTCCCCTGTTGGGACTAAAAACTGAGCTTCCTCACAACTAGTGACAGATGTCAAGAGGTCAGGTCAAAAAGAAAATTCTTCAAATCAGTCCTGTAAGACCATCTGACCTGGTCTGGTGCTGCCTCATCTCTTATGTTCTTTGCCACCTATTAGAGTAAAGCAGTCAGATACCCAGATGATTACATATCCATGTTCTCACCTTTTTATGGGGGACAATACATTCTCCTCTTTTCTTCTTTGGACATAGTTGACCTCTAGACTCCAACCTTTATTAAGCATCTAAAAAGAGAAAAATGAACAAGAACAGAGGAATATCTAGGCAAGTGATAACTTCTTTAGAAACCACCAAACATTTCTTGAAAGAGATAGGAAGTTCATGAAAGTTTTCACCTTCAAAATGTCAGGCACAAGTCAAACCTATTACCTAAGAAATTTTCTGTGCAATGGAGAAAGGACATCATTTTCTCTGCTTCTGTTAAAACTTATCAAAATTATCCATCATTCTAGGGGAATTCTGGCTGTGTGTACAGCTGATTTCTACTAGTCACTGATAATATGGCTGGGATTTCCTACTGCTAAGACTCAAAGAAAGAATAAAGTATGAAATTAGAAATTTGTTTGACTGTCCAACTTATATTTATGCAGTAGGCTAACCTCTCCCCATAAAATGCTTTGGATATGTCTAACACTTCTCGACAACAGGCTTCAAATATTGGTTCTCAAGATTTATCCTGGATAATAGTCCACAGTTCTATGTGGTAGCTAGCCCTAGATGTGAGAAATTTTTAGAGGACAGCAATAATCATAAATTCAGTAGTCCTGTCATTGGTCATAGAAATCCCATTGGGGTAACTGCTTTTTCCATAATGCCTTCAAACCTCCTCCTCTCCTTTCCTTTGCCTCCTTGCCCTTCCTCCAGTTAAGTTGGTAAAAGTTTAAGAAAAGATTTGCCTCATATCCAACATATCCATCAGTTACAGGAATACTTAGTCACATCTGACCCAATCTGGTTAGAATTTGAACCCAGCAAACACCCAGAGGTGATTTTTTTTACCCTAGATTTAACTAGTGCTTCAGGAATGTTCTCCACTGTCACTGATGCCTATTTTTCTTCCACATTCTTCTTTTTCTTCAGAATTCTCCTTTCTTATCATAATAGCATTTCTGTGTTGAACAAAAATTGCCAATTATCCATTCATAAATATTTGGTTCATAATTAGTAAATATGACTAGAGTAACTCTTTTGGAAAATACCTTCTAATAAGCAAGAAACTGATTGATGATTGATTGAGTTAGCATAGGATAATCACAAGTCATGGAATGGAATCCTGCAGACCTGGGTTCTAGTCCTAGCTCAGTTAACTCTATGACCCTGGGTTAATCACTAACTTTCCTGGGCCTCTGCTCTTCATCTGTTTATTTGGTTTGGGAGTTGTTTAAAATTAAGTACAATTTTTAAAAAGGAATTTTAAATGTTTCATTACCTGGACTGACCTGCATGCACTTCCCATGGTCACAGCAGAAGATCTAGGTCTACGTACATCCAGACTCAGTGAGGAACACAGTTGACCCTTCACTCCCACTTACTGAATCACATAAAGTTTTCACTTCTTGAGGGCCTTGGGATGTGATTGCATCTCCAGTGGAGGCTTTACCTTCTTCAGAGGTCAGGACCAAGTATGGAAGGGTAGAGAGATCCCCTGATGTTTCTGGAAGCTTCCCAATAACTCTGAAAGAAGAAAGGCCCTCCCCCCTTCTCTCATTTCTTCCTTGATGGTTGTATCCTGGGATCATTACTCTTATTGTCTTGATCTGTAGGGCTTTCAAACTCCTTCCAGCAAGAGCAGCAGATGTTGTGATGGAGGATTAGTGTTATTGTGTGTTCTAGTAGTATTGATGTGTCACAGAATTCTTGGCATAGAATAAAAAAAATGAGGACTGGTTAAGATGCTGCGATGGACAAACCACAGTCCTCTGAAGTGAGACATCCCTGGAACACTTCTTTTGACAATGAAGGAACATTGCATGACTCATACTAGTTTGATTCTTCTAAGTTTTGCCTTCACTAGACTTCTCCTTGATGATGTTCAACCTCTTGACCTTGACTCTGGTCTGATGCTCAGACTGATCTTTCTGGTGTAGACTCTCACTTTCTTTGATGCCAGTTTTACTAGGTATTTTCCTCTTTTTTACCTTCATTCATTTAAAAAATATGGTAGCTGAAGACCTCTATGATCCCATGTTGAACATGTCCCTAGAGGAATTCCAGAGCTGGTATTAGCCAGAAGTATGGGAATCAGAGGTAGCCACTGTCTGGCAACTATCCATTCATTTAGTTTCTTCTTAGTGTTGCTTTAGGGTCTTGGTGTTTCCCCTTCTTCACTTTCTTCCTCGTGTTTTTTCAGATCAGTCTCTGAGTCAGTCAGTATGCTCACAGAAGATATATACTTTGAGGAGATGAATAATGTCCTTCCCTCCCACACCTCCACTTTAAACATGCAAGGCCACTTCTGGATTTATGCAGTCTATTCTAATCCAGCCTGATCACCTACATCCAGGAGATGCTCTTGCCTCACTGATTTTCATTTGTGGTTATTGAGAAGACACAGGAATAGGAAGAAAAAAAAGAAGAGAATGAAAGAAAAAGAGAAAGTTTCACTTAACTCTTGACTATGCCCTTTCCTCTGGGGCCCAAGCTGGACTGGAGGATCATCTGTTCTCATTGCCCCTGAGAAATGAAAGGAAGTCCAAACTTCACTCTTTTTTATCAGACCACACATTTCCTTGTTCTACCACCTCCTTCCTCAAAGTGTAAGGAATTGTTGGTGAGAAAAGCCATAGGAATCTTCACCCTCTGTTCAGGTTTCCATTTTGGGAGTTATTTCTAAGAGGTATAGAAAGTTTCCTTGTTCAATCTATTCTTTTCACTGCCCTTTCCTCTAAATACAAAATTTGTCCACACCAGTTGAGCAGTGTTTTCTTTGGTCCTTGGGGCTGGAGATTTGGTATGGGGCATTGGTGTGTTCTTCATTCTTCCCTCCATCATTAACCTTAATCCCAAGCTTCCCAAGCTCCTTGTTTCCTTTCATCCCAAATAGGAATAACCTACCCTTATATCCTAATCAAGCTTTGATCTCTGCTGGTGAATGTCAAACTGACCTCACCTATAGATCCCAGACAGAGTAGGTCAGCTTGGAGATAGACTGGGGTTTTCAATAATAGTCCCGGCCCCATCAACAGTGAGAGAGGGGGGCGGCCAGGTAGCACAGCGAGTAAGAGCACCGGCTCCAGTGTTGAGAAGACCTGGAGATCGAATCCCGGGCTCAGACACTTAGCACCCACCCAGAAACACCTGGCCGTGTAACCTTGAGCAAGTTACTTAACCCTGATTGCTTTAAAAAAAAAAAAAAAACAGTGAGAGAGGAATCCCCTTCTTGGCATGTACTTCTCTATGCAATGTCATTTAAGTTCTCCAGGACTCTGTTTCCCCATCTATAAAATGGGGGCTGGTCCATCTCATCTCTAATTTCACTCATCCTTCTCCTGCTGGTCACAGCGAGAGTATCCAACATGGAAACAGTTAAAGAAGCCAAATCCCTACAACACTGATTCTTTTTTTTTTTTTTGTAGCGTGTCCACCGTATGCTTGACATATATCTCTGTGAAACATTGTATTTGAAGATAAGCATTTAGAGGGCAAGAAGTGACCTGAACATTTATAGATTCTTTGCAATGTCTGACATGTAAGAAACCCTCAACAAGTACATCACCGGTAACAACCATATGCCTTCTTCAATGCTCAGCTTTGGTCTCTCCTCTTATACCTTAAGTTCTCTCCCCTAAATTCATGATATCTCTTAGGTTCTCCCCAGTCTCTTCCTTTCCTAGGGTATGACAAACCCATCTCCCCTCCTGATCCTTTCTTCTCTTCCCCAAAGAAAATACCCAGCCCTCAAAATTATCTCATATGAGATCACATTTATAAAGGAACTTAGCATAGTCCCCAGAACACAGAAGATGCTTAATGAATGCCTGTTCCCTCCCCCCATCTTCTGCACCCGGGGAGAAGAAAAAGCTTGCATATACGCTCCTACATCTTAGTGCTTCCTCCTCATGGCTCTGCTTTGTAGTGAAGGAATGAGGCTGATCCAAAGAAGAGGCAATTTCCTTGAATCCCCAGGGCTTTGTCTCAGTACCAGGTGGGTTTAAATTCTTTAGGCAGGTGATAGCAATGATTTCCAGTGAAACTGAAGTCACTCAAAATGCTAACCTCCTTCTGTCCAGGATGATGGGCTTTGAAGAAAGAGTACCAGAGCAGATGCCTGGAGAACATCAAAATGACTGAAAAATAGCCTGCAATAATTCCTTTCCATTTTTTCTCCTTTTCATTGAGGGGTGGGTGGTAATTTAGTTTAAAGTTCAGGAGGCAGGAAAGGAAGAAGCATTGTTTCCTATTATCCTCCTGCTTCCTTCCTATTGGGATTTCTTACTGAAATGAAATGTGGGCTGCTTTGACTACAGTTTATCTCTGGTTCCCCATCCCTGCCTCCTTTTAGTATTGATTATTTCCCTTCATTTCTCTTGTGATTAAAACAAAGACACTAAATAAACTATTCTTCCTGGAGGAGGTTATGATATATTTTTGGAGGGAACTTACCATGATAACTTTAAAAAAAACAAATAAAAGACCTAGGGAATGTTCTCAGTGATTTATTGCCCCTCCATAGTCATGAAGGAAGAGATAAATGCACTTCCTGCAGGGGAGCTTCCCTTTTCCCAACACAAAATCCTGAGGTTTCAGAATTGAAAGTTGGAATGTGGGGCTCTTTAAAATTAATATGCAGTCTTAGAATAAAATCATAATGTATGTAGTCCTTAGATACTTCAATGGTTCCATTATCTCACTTCTTCCTGGACTGCAGCTCAAATCCCAGCTACATCTTTTTCTGTGTAATTTGTGCCCAAGTTTTCCTGTAAAGTCTCCATAGAGCATCTGAGTGAAGCAGCCCTCTCTATTTGTCTCAATCTCACTACAATAGCCCACCTCCCTACACCTCTTCTTACGTGGCCATCCTTAGTAATATAATGAAGCCTTTCTCTCACTTACCATTTCCCTTCTTCTCTTCTCCCTCTCCCTCTCTTGCCACTGAGCATTGTCCTTTGGGTAACCTGCAATTTTGATTCTTCTGACATCATGATGTTCCACGATTCACAGTTATAGAAACATCAATAGCAGAATATGAATGTGAAATAACTCACTTTCTGTGATGGCAAGCCTTTTGAGATTATCTGAAAATTTTCCAATGTGATCCAGCCCGATCCCCTGCTCCTGTTCAATTTTGGGCCCAGCTCATTGTCCACCTGAGGCAGATATGTAGATACACATATATATGTATACATTGTTGGACTAATTTGACAAACTGCTCTGCTAGTAGAACTCTGCCAATTCTAAGTAATTTTTCTGTGTATAGATAGCAATGATTGATAGCAATGATTTCCAGTGAAACTGAAGTCACTCAAAATGCTAACCTTCTTCTGTCTAGGATGATGGGCTTTGAAGAAAGAGTACCAGAGCAGATGCCTGGAGAACATAAAAATGACTGAAAACTAGCCTGCAATAATTCCTTTCCATTTTTTTCCCTTCTTAGCATGTACTTCTCTATGCAATGTCATTTAAGTTCTCACCTGGGGCAAATAGAGGGATGGACAAAGGGGAAGTTCAACTGGAATATGGTTTGGAGGGAGGAAATGTGCCCTGATATATTCTAAGGTTTTTGTCCAATTGAAAATGGGACTGTTTCCCTGACATTGTTAGGAGTGGAGTCAGACAGGGATGGAAGGACACCAGCAGAGGTTAGTGATATCTGGTACTGCCAGGGGATGAACAGAAAGGGGAGGAAGTACCCCCAGGAAGTTGCTTCAGGCAAAGCCCAAGCTGTTCTACCTTACTTATGGCCCTGAGAATTCATACTGTGTTCACTGAAAGTACTCATGTGAGCTTGTAATTAGGGGGGAAAAAGTGAGGAAGGGGTAGTCCTTGCCTGTGGAAAGAGATAAAGGCTTGAGATGGGAGGAGAACATATGTGGTCTCTAGGTCACAGGTCACTACTGAGAGTGACAGTTGGTCACTAATATCCAAGCTGTAGTTATATGAAAGAAGAGTAATTACAACTATCCCATAGCAGATTAATTCTGTCAATCAGTGATTTTCATCAGTTCAGGGAATTCTCAGTGTAAAAATATTCCTCCACTGATGAAAGTCATCAATTCATGTGTTACTTAACCATCTTGAAAAGTCATCTAGGTCACTGAGAGGTTAAGAGACTTGTCCATGGTCACACAGGCAGTATGTGACAGATACAGACCTTGAATTCAGATTTCCCTGACTCCCTAAGTCCAGCCCAATATTGTTATACCATGTCACCTCTCACCCAACATTTAGAGTCAAAATGCACATGGTGCACTATGAAGTGGACATTGTCCAATTCCAGGACCTTCCTTGCCCTGCTCCTTCCTATTAGCTGGTACTTCTGACCCTCATAGTTCAATGTGGTTTCTACTGTCTTGGCTTGACTTGGACACACCTAGACAAGTCAAAAGACTATAGCTCGGTAGCTTTAAAAAATGACAAATAAAAGTTATAGAAAGGCTCAATGTGACAAAAAAGTGAGATCAGCAAAAAAAAAGTGAAGATACACTCATGTATTACCAACATTAAAAAAAGGTCAACAAAGGAAACAAACAGATTATTCTTAAGTAGACAGATGAATTTGTTTGAATCAAATTAGCAATACTTGTCCCCAGTGAGCAGATATGGTCTGTTATCAGGAACATGCTCAAAGCCTTTCCTGCTTGCTAGCACCTGAAAGACATGTTAGTCTATTGGTATAAACTTTGAGAACCCAGGGTCACTCCTGTGCCATACTGAGGCATCATTGTCCGGCATTTGTGGAGGGATAATGAATACGGATTTAAAAAATAAATACAAATAATAGAAATGTTCTTCAGGAGCCAGAGTTTAATATATCAATATCCCTTTTGCCACTTAGAACATTTACAATGATCTCTTTCTCTTCTGGATACAGAGTATGGGGAATTTTCTCAATTCAATTTGATTGTTTTCTCCTACTTCAAGAGCTCACAGAAAGAAAAGATCTATTTTAAGTTCTATTGTTGTTAACAATAGAACTTTTCCTAATGGTTCCAATACCTCCAGACTTCTGATCCAAGGGGATGCTGGCCAGGTGGCCTCCCACTTCCCTGGCTCTCAGGAATGACTGGATTATATTGTGTGTGAAGCTCTTTGAAGAGGCAAAATTGAATGCTCTGTGTCCTACCCCTTGAACCCTATAGCAGAGAGATACAGAAATTAAAGTGGGGGCATTGGATCTTGTATCTATCTATATATATATATACCAGAGTCTTTGGTACCAATGATGCTATCAGTGAGATTATGTCCCATGTCTCCCCTATTGCAGCCCTCTGGTGGAGAGTCTGGTAGGCGTGGGAATATGGTGAGAGGAATTCTCTGGGGAGTAGGGGGCAGACAAAAAAAAAGGGATGGAGAAGTGGAAAATGAATTGACTGAGGAATACACAAGGAGAGGGGATTACTATGGAATTTTTTTGATTATTGAAAATGAAAATATTTGAATTGGGAGAAAGATAGAATCCGCTACAGTCTTGAAGAATTTAACTTTACAAGTCGGTGATTTTTTCCCCATCTCAGGGATAGAAATCTTTATTTTTAGTAAGGGTCATAAAGAAACTGGGAGGGGCATTGGAGGGAGCCCTTCTTCAATCTTATCTTTCCTCATTTTACAAATGGGAAAACTGAGCCTTATGTAGCTTAGCTGACTTTACCAAGCCCATAAAGTAGTTTGAGTCTTGGAGTATTTATTCTAAAGAACTCTAGTTGAATATTAGGACATTCCAGGCAGGTCTCTTAAGCTCTTATTGGGAGACAGGAACTGTGATATTTTTACTTAAGAATAAACCTGTTGGGTTAGTGGTACAAAGATTTAGGGGGTGATGGGATCCCTTCACTAGGTAGAGAAGGTTTAAATAGAATAAGGGATGAAAACAGGGTAAGTCTTGAAACCAGGAGTGAATTTTCACCTCCATTTCCCATGTTATCTCTTTTCTAATATTGTGGTTAGAAAAAAATAACTTAGAAACACTTATTACTACACCAAGATTTGACACCTTGGGGAGAGAAAGCCTACCGTCTGTTTCCAGGCTGTATAGAATATTGCTGTAATCCTTGGGTCAGTGATTCTCATAGCTCATGTATGGTCCAGTTATTCCTTTGGAAATTTCTCATTTTCTCACTTCTCTGACTCATTGCCTCCACTCATTTAATCTGGGGACTTCATGTTTGATACTACTTACGTGTCATCACCAATTCCCCTTGCAAGAATAGGGTTCATAATGTTCAGAGAAAAAAATAGACATTAAATGAGTAGAGGACACAAATAGGGTTTGTGTGAGAGTCCAGAGAAAAAAATCAATACTCACCACTTAGTAGCCCTTCCCAGTGGCACATGTAGCAGTGATTCAGTTCAAGTATTGCCTTGGGGCAGGTGGCACCTGGTGTATATTCACCACAACAGAAGGCCTTTGCAGGGGTCCTATAGTCATCTGCTCAGTGTGTACTACCAGTAACCATATTCTTCCTTCATCACCACTGTAAGTCCTACAAGTTTCCTCAAATCCCAACAGATGTAGCCGATCCCAGTTATCATTGAGGTCTTATTTGATGAAGGTCAGATAAGATAAATGCCTGCAGTTCTCGCAGTTTTGTATGGTTGTGCTAGGAATAGTCCGTAGCTTCCAGCAAGGGACTCCTGTCCTGAATGTCATTGCGATCCTCTCTTCTGGGAAACTCTATCATTCATATCTTCCATGAGGAAGCTGTCACTCCTAAATGTCTTTGAAGGTCCTCCCAACTGTCCCAGCTGGTTCTGCCAGCAATCCTTTGTAACTCTGTAACTTTCCAGCTGTTTTCTCTGCATGGGCCCACCTTAAATTTCAGTTTCTCTAAGGATTGAGAGACTCCTATTATTACAGGGGCTCATCTTTTTTTTTTTTTCATGTTCACAAATTAAAATGCTATTTTAATTTTGAAATAATTTTTTACCAATGGAAAAAAATACTCCAGAAAGTTCACTCCAGAAACTACACAATTCTGAATTGTCCACAATAATCCAAAATCTAGACTGCTGTTTTAGCTAGCATAACCTCTGTTACGCTATTTTCAGATCCTGGTTCTTCATTCTGTGACCAGCCATATACTGCTCATTCCCTCTCATGCCTGTCAGCCACTTCTCTAATGGAGATCACCCAGTGCTCTCTGAGTGAGTTAGCCTTCTCACCTCTGCTGCCAGCAGGCGGATCAGCTCAGGCATACTATATGTTGGATGTCATGCTGACATTTCCACCACATTGACTTTGTCTCTTCTAGCCACAAGCAGTCTAACTTCCCTTTTCCACTAGCCTTAAGGCAATCTATTCTAATTTGAAACAGGTCCCCCAGTAGTTCATTTGGAAACAACACGACCAACACGTAGTTGTGAGGCTGCCCCTTCTTCAGGTACGGATTCTTCACAGCCCCAGGACGAAGCTTTGAGATGTGACCGTGCTGACTGAGGTCAGGTTCTGTTTCCATTGAAAGCGTGATGATTTACAGCTAGTTCCTGGAATCTTCCCTCCACGGCAGAGGAACCCAAGAGTAGGTACCTCTCCCAGAGGAACCTTTCTTTATTCCATGAATAACCAGACTGGCCAAACTGTTTGATGGAGAAGCCTAAGCGGCACAGGAATGCAGGGGGCGACGCACAAATGCTACGATAAACAGGAACGTTCTCAGAGACGGTAGAAGTCCCTCAGTTTCAAGGCATGGAGAGAAACAACATGCCTGCCCAATCCACTGCAACCCGACTGTGGAGCTCTTGAACAGGAGTTGATTTCTCGCCTCCTTTCTACGTTATGTCCCTTATGGCAACCAGTTGGACACGGCCAACAAGAACAGCACCAGCTCTCGGGCCTGTGGTCTTGACCGGGACTGTCAGCTTGCCTCAGCAGATCCCGCTCTGGCCTCCAGGGAGACCCAGGACCTTGGAGGGTCACTGGAGGAATGAGGCTGCCCTTGCTCCACTCTGCTCGAATGCCCAATGCTTCGGAGTGACTGCCAACACTGGCTTTGTCGGTTTGCTGCTGGCCCGCTCGTCTCTTTCCATTCCTGTCTGTACCCTTTAGTCTGTCACGCTGTTTGCACAACGTCAGTGAGTACTGTTGCATATTTCATCAGTCATTTTACTCGACTATCGGTCGTCTCCTCTCGGCCGGTCTTCCTCTCAGTCGATTACACATCCTGTGTAGTTAAAGTCCTCTTGCTCTTGTCTGGTTAGCCGGCCTGCCTTTCCATTTGTTATCGCATCTGTCAATCAGTTCAAGTTCGTCCATTCGTTGCGCCAGCAGGGATCGCAGACGGGTAGGCAGCGCACGCGCACACGCGCCGGGGCTCATCTGCACCGCCGAATGCCCAACGGGAGAATGCACTCTAAGCTCATACTTGTCTTCATACATCCAAGGCACACTGTCCCACCTGGCTACTACAAAAATATGGAGCAGGTCTGGGCTTTAGATGCTATTTACCCCAGCTCCCAGAAGACAGCACCAGTTATGCCCTTCCCTAGGGAACCATCTCATGGGTAAAGTCCCTTAAGGAAGTCCGCAAAAGTTCTTTCCTCCCTTCCCTTTTTTGAAAAAAATATGTTTACAACTCAAAACAAAGTTCCAGACCAGTTTTGTCTCCATTTCTGTGAAAGCTTATCTTCTCCTGATCCTAAGCCTTGAAGAAGCGTGCTTAGCTGTTAGAAATGCTTTGCTGCCCTTCATGCCTCCTACCATGACAGTGGCACAAATATCACACTGACTCAGGGGGAATTTAATGTCTAGTGTCCTTTCTTGCCCAGCTTCCTGCCTGGGGTGACACCTTCCATAGGTCTAATGGCTGCAAGCACACTAATATTTTCCTAAACATCTGAGAAGGTTAATTAAAATTACCTGGTCTTGCTTTGCCAAGCCTCTATGCAGATAGTTATAGCTGTGGTCATTACTATACTGTAGAGCTTTTGTGCTCGATGGGAGTTATCTGAGTGGGGAAAATGGGTCAGAGAAGAGAGAAACTGAGAATTATCCCAGGATATACCTGACCCTTTTCTCTTTAGTGAGATCTGTTAACTCAAGGGTTAAAATAGTTTAAAGGGTTCCAGATGCTTGAGTTTCCTTTGTCTAGTTACTTGATTTATTTTCTAGACCCTTGCATTTTTCTAAGATCTTCAAAGTCCAAGATGGAAATGGCAGATAGTGTGGTATCTTTGGCAAATAGAGGTATAGGAGGAAGTTAAGTGAAAAATTTAGAAATTGGAGAATATAAGTGTTTTTTAATTTTCTGGGTAGGTTTTATTCCAGTCCTAGGGTGAGGTCTGACTTCTAGAGTAATATTGTTAATAGTATTAGATGATACAAAGATATAAGCTTCTTGAGGGCAGGAACTGTTTCATTTTTGTCTTTGTGTTCCCAGAGCCTAGCTCAGCACCTGGCACTGAATTAGTAAGGGCTTAATAAAATGCCTATTGATTGAGAGTGGCTTGTTTACTCTGTGAGAGAACTCTGGTGCTTAATGTTCCTGTGAGCATAACTGAGAGTGTTTTTATTGTATTCTGGATTAGACAAGAGGCATTACATTATTTGGAGTTGGAAAGAATGATACAGAGAATAGGAGGAGAAATAGCTTACGAATTTAAGAGCTCTTTGCTTAAAAGCTCAGTTACTGTTTTCCAGGGTGCTATAAACACAATCAAGTCCTTCAACATTGATAAAAACTTCCTTTCTTTTCATTCCTAATCCTTTTGCCTTTTCTAACCTCTTACTTCTCTTCTGTACCTGATAGAAAAATATACACTACTACAGGGCTACCCTTTCCTTTTCCTTTCCTTTGTATCCCCTCCCTAGCTTAGAGCCTCCAACAATGCATCTGGGATTGCTGGGAGAGAGGAAGACCAATAAGCACTGGGGTTCTCTTTCCCCTTCTGCCCCTTCCCTGGACCCAGGTCACCAAGAACTCATCCAGAATGCTTGAATGCTCACATGGCTTACAGGAAATGGGCTTTACCAACTCCATTCTTTCCCATGAGATGGAGATCCTCCATACCTTACCATCTGCCTGGCTTCAATACCCTCCAAACTTCCTCCATACCTACTAAATATAATCTAAGGGTACTTGGGTCTTGCCATCCTGTAGCTCACATTTAGGACTTCTTGGCCTTTTCCTCTGACCTACAACTAAACTTTTTCATGTGTTTTTCCCTCTCCTCTAATTATAGTGTGAGCTCCTTGGGAGGGAGATTGACTTTTTCTGTATTACTACTGTTTTTGTATCCCTAGTTCTTGATATATGGTGACTGCCTACATTTTTTTTTATTGAGTCATCCTTTTAGGTGGAAACTATGGACATATTCCTGTGTGTTCCAAAAATTTAGCATCTGTCATATACCTAGAAAAGCATGATCAAATGGCTAGAATTATTCACCAGGGATCTGCTATTCTTTACAAACTATTAAATGACAAATTTCTGCACTATAAATACAAACCCCCAAATATTCTTGAAAATGCAACACTATACTATATAACTGAACCAATTTCACAGACTAAACAGCTGACCACAACTGACTGCTCATCACATTGATTCATACAAAATTAGGAACAACATTTTGGATGGTTGTCATACCAAGCACTCATAATCTCCAAACTACATAGAATAAAATTCTTCCAAACCATCTCAAACCAAACCCCTAATTGATGGCAGCAGTGGTCTCTCAAGTCTCACTGGAAGTCCATTCTGTTTTTACTTGGAGGATTTTTTGTTTTGTTTTGGTGAGGGAGTGGGAGTCCTTGTAGCTCTGAGCTGAGAGAGACCTTGCAGAGGAAATTAAAAAAAAAAAAACATGTGGCAACAGGATAAGGACAAATTCTGTTTGTGACTGGAATTGTCCCAAAAATATTTTCAGTGAGTCTACAGAAGGTGTGTTCATCTCAATAATACTCTTATCATTTACCAAAAAAGGGTCATTTCCTACACCTAGATAATGTCTGTAGAACATTAATTATAAAGAGTAATAGCAGGAGAATATCTTGTCTTTGTTGTTTAATCATTCAGTCCTGTCTGACTCTATGCTCCACAGTCCTTAAAGTCTGTCCAAAGTCATGTTTGTTGTTTTCATAATACCATATATCCCTCTCATCCTCTGACATTTCCTTTTCCTTTGGCCTTCAATCTTTCCCAACAGAAGGGTCCTTGGATCATCACTATCTGAACCCCATCCCCCCAAAAGAATAGCAAGAGAGTAATGATGAAGTTAACAGTGTCCAGGCTTCATACAGTTATACCTAAATCTCTTGTAAATTTCCTTGTGCTTGTCTTAATGGTTATTCTACTAACTAATGGTTATTCTATTACACAAAATATCTGAGTCTGGGGAGTTTGACCCTTGACAAATGGATTGATCCTTTCAATCTTTCAGTCCCAGTTCCACCTCTGGCCACTCTTGGCAACTCTTAGGTTAGGTGGTATGACTGAGCAATCACACCAGGAACTTTATGCTTCTCATTTCCCAGAGATTTATGTCTAATCTATAGCCAGTTTTCATGGCTAGGATCTAAGGATAAAGAATCTGAGGAACCAATGATTGATCAGTTATTAGATTATAGGGTTGTGGATTTAGGCTTGAAGGGACCTTAGGGGCCATTAAATCCAGTCTCCTCATTTTACAGATGAAGAAATTGAAGCACAGAGGGATTAAGTGACTTGCCCAGGGTCACACAGCTATTAAGTGTCTGAGGTGGGATTTGAACCCTGGGGGGTTAGGGTGGGTCTTCCTGGCTCCACATCCAGTACCTCAGAGATATCAGATGGCTTTTAAAGGCCAGCCAAACTGGAGCATATGAACCAGATTAAAATGCAAATGGAGAATGTTTAACAACATAAATAAAATGTAATACAGTATACATGATGTTAATTTGTGGTTTTCTAAGTCAATATGTACCTCATTTCTGTTTTGAGTCTGACATCATTTCTTTAGAGTTTGACATCACTTCACTACACCACATTGCATTTCATTATCTTCATGGATGGAATTCAGATAAGAATTATATAGGACCACATGTCCTGCCCATTGGTAGGACTTCCCCTAGATGACTAGCATTCATGGAATGAAAAGGGATTATTCTTTTAAAAATCTCTCAAGTGATCCTAGAAAAATGTACACAGTGTGGGTGTTGGGCAACAGGAGTTGAATAATGGATGAAATGAAGGAGAAATGAAGAAGTGAGGGAAAATGAAGAGTCATGCTGTATCTCACTTTCTTTCCTCCGTTTTTAAGGTTCCTATGACCTAAAGCTATGGCTAGATAGGAGTTAGAGAGAGGAATAGCAAGGCATTTTGCTTCATGTAATCACAATATATAACCCTTGGATCAAATGACAGATTTTATGAAACTCTCTCATCCTTGGTGGAGACTGATTTACTTAATGCTCTAGGGAGAAGAGATGTTTTCTTCCTTTCTGATACCCTTGAATTTCAAGATAGAAGAGACATTCCAACCCCTCTTCAGGTCTCTGAAGGGAGAGAAAGACTGTGAATGTGTGTGTGTGTGTGTGTGTGTGTGTGTGTGTGTGCACAATTGAACAAGCAGAGGAGCTGGCAGTCTTTATTACGTTCCTATTATCAACTTGCTACACTAGAGATTTTTGGGAGCTGTGCCCTTGGGTAATACACAAACATTCATACACACACAATACACATATATACATACATATACACACATATATGTATATGTACACCTCATTTTACATAAGTGGACTATTCAGCAGACCTCTATATAAAGTGATTTTTATGCAATGAAAATTTGCCCTGGAAGGGAGGAAGAGAAGAAGATGGGGGCCACATACCACCTGTTTAGTTCAGTGGAGAGAGGAAACTGGTACATGGTCCAAGGACATGTTGGGACTGAGACAGAGAGGTGAAAGCAGCGGGTTGAGAAACACATGTTGGGGCCTGGCCAAGAAGAATGTGGGATAGACACTTTGGGGCTAGACGCAGACACAGACAGGATAGCTACATGTATGACCAGGGACAGACAAATGATATCCCAGTGCAGACCAATGGAAAGCAGCCACATAGGGCCTAGGTAGAGAGAGTAACAAAAAGTCACCTCTCTAGGCACCACAGGTCTCAAACCAAGCCCCTAATTGATGGGGTCAGCACAACCTGCAGCTCTGAGTTAAGCATTAAATAAATCTGGTTTCTAAACACCAAATCTGGTCTCTCAGCCATGGAGGGTAAGGTTCAAACACTGCAATTAAGTTGTCCTGATTCCCCTCCTTTGGGACTTTCTAAAGCCCAACATTCTGTACTAATGGAAGCACAATTTCAGAAGCAGAGAGCCAGATTAAAATTGAAAAGGAAGTTAAATAACCCAAGTCAGTGGAGGCATCCCCTTCACTGTCCATTTTATCAAGAGCTTGATAGAATTCCTTAAGGAGGGACCGTTTCCCAAAATCTCATAGTTAGAGGGATCAAATTTTGAGCAAGCCTTGGGGGCTGTAGATAAGGGGACAGACTCTTACCAGGAAACAAGCACACTGGTCGAATATAGGGAGATTTCTCAGACATTGAAAGAACATATATGGCCACAAGTATCACAAAAAGTTTAAAATAATAGATTAACAACCCCATACTTCCTTCAATGTCATAAAAATTGAAGAACCTTAAACAAATTTCTAATCTCATACAGCTCTTAAGCAAACTAACCTAGTCAAACAGACTCTTATTAGGTAAATTCAGGTTACAGATTAAAACTATATTTAATCAATTGACTTTCATCTGGGATCTTAGTTGTCCCATGTAGCCATCTGATTCTTGGAAACATTTTCTCTTGTAAAGTTTGGAATAGGTCACATTCCCACAAACTGTTCTGGGGTGGTGGTGGTGGTGGTGTTTCTCTTAAATTTGTTTTTCCAGTAACTAGCTCATATCGTGAAAACCAGTTCAAACATTTGGAGCTAACTTCATACTTGTTCTCTTTTCATTGTTCTTAATAGAAATATTTCAAAGCCTGGTATATACATGCATGCATGCATGCATATGTGTTTATGTATATTACATGTTTATGTATGTATATAAACACACACACATATACATAGATATCTACATTGTCTTAGTTCTTAGTGAAAACAGTCTAATCTTTCTCAATGTGAAGTTTACTACTCAATAAAAACTGCAGATGTAAATATCCTTAACACACATCTTGATCTTAGTCCCTCCTTTTGAGGATTTATTATCCTCATATCATCCAGAGAGAAGCAGATACTTTCGGGACCTAATCTTATATGTAAATATATAACTATTAGTGACCACAAATTCAAATAGAAAAATTAAAAACAGCAAAATCTTTAATACTTATATCCCATTATAGTAACTCAGAGATGTTCAGTATTGTAACAAGATTCATTGTATATAAAAACAACAATAAAAAGACATTTTACAATGCTTCTGCCCTGGTTATAAAATTTTTCTATGAAAAGGGAGAGACATGGTTATAATAATATCAATATTGTCCCTTCAAGGGCATAGACTAACCTGAAATAAGCATAATAGGATAAAGCATCCTAAATTCTGTTTGATTCTGATTAAGAGTTAACCTTTTTTTCAGAATAGCCAATTATGTAGCAAAGTTCCACATTATGCACAGGATAACACAGCCAGGCTCAGAATAAACCAGGTGGGAAAATTCCTTGTTGAGAAAGGAAACAGCACAATAAGGAAACTGATTCAAGAGGATCTTACCATCAAATTTGCAAGGTTACCCCCTCAACTTTCCCAGGCACAGAAATACACCTATTGTAGTATTAAGATCAAACTCCCTTTGAGTAGCATATGACATTTCCCTTGAATGTTGGATTATTGGCTTAAATGACAATTCAGGCACTAGCCCTTGAAATAAAAACTCAGAACAACATAAAATTACAGTCTCCAGAATTTTTTTCTCATGTTGTTGCAATAAAAGTTAATAATAAACATACGAAAGGCCTTATATCTTCTTCACCCTTTCTAGTTTAAATCCATCATGGACCAGAAATCAATCCTTAGAAATTAAGAAAGTAATTACATCCTGTGATTACTTGCATACAGTAAATACTTGATATTTCACTCTAAACCCAGAAAAACACTGGCCACTGTAAGCCTCTAAGCAGACAGATAACCATATCTGAAGGTATTGCATTTTAGCACCTAAGGCAAAAAGATTTCCTTTCTTTGCTTGTTTGTTTTTATCTGTATAACCCCAACCTTGCCAGAGTTGAAAAGACAGAATGAAAGCATCTTATAGTTGTTGTTATTTTGCTGTGTGTGTGTGTGTGTGTTTTAGGAGAGTTCAGCACCAGATTATAGAAAGCTGGGAGAGCTATTTTAGTATGAAATTTCATTAATCTCTCCTACCATTCTAAGCTCCTTTCCTGTGTTTTCTCCTTTAACAGCAGTCTTTATGGTTCTCCTAGGTTTTCTCCTTATAAATCTTCCAAGTTAGCATTATCTATAAACAACATCAGACACAACACAAGACAAAGATTTTCTTGAGAAATTCACAGGAAAGGTAGGAAGAAACAGGGGCTCTCTACTATTGGATTATGAGTGTTTGGCCTCCGAATGCCCAACTCTGATGAAAAGTTTATTTGACCATTACATGTTTGAACTTCTCTCATTAACTTGGGATTGTCCTAAAAGAATGGGTATAGGACTGATATTGGCAATAAGTTTATCCAAGTTGCTCACTCAACTAAGTATCAAGACATACATAACACATCTGATAAAGGATTGTCTCATGGCAGTCACGTGGTTCAACTGGTGGCCTTTGCATTTGGACCCCGGATCACAGTGCCATACTCATCAGTGTATCAGAGCAATTACCACAAAGCTTTGTCATGTAGCTGATATCTAGCAACCATGTATTAAAGATCTACTATATGCCATAGACTGTGCTAAGGGTTAGGGATACACAATGGAAAGTAAAAGAAAATGTCTGCTTTCAAGGAGTTCCCAGTTAGGGTGGACACAACATGCAAATAATGATGTATAAAACATATGCAGTATAAAATGGAGATAAGGGGAAGGGTATGAAGGTGAATCTGGAAAGACTTTTGGCGGAAGGTGGGAATTTAGTTGGAACTTGAAGCAAGGGAGTACAGGAGGCAGAGATGAGGAAGGAGACAATTGTAGGCATGGGGGAATAGCCAATGGAAAATGCATAGAGTTGGAATATGGAGTGTCTTTTTTTAAAAATTAAATTGGTTTGTTTATTTACTTTTAGTTTACAACATTCAGTTCCACAGTCCCTTGAGTTTCAAATTTCCTCTCCCTCTCTTTCTCCCCCTCCCCCATCATGGTGGCATGCACTTGAATATAGGATCTACAAATATCTTCATATTAATCATTAGTCAGCTTGTAAAGAAGGATTATAACTGATGGAATGATCAGTGGGAAAGAGGGAACAAAACAAAACATGAAAAAGAAACACAGCAAGTAGTTTGTTTCAATCTGCATTCAGACTCCATATCTCTCTCTTTGGATGTGGATATCTCTTTCTATCTTTCTTCCGAATATCTTTCTTTTGATATCTCTTCCAAATCTTTCAATTTGGAGTTGTCTTATAACCTTACATTGCTGAGAGGAACCCAGACTACTGAAGTTAGTCATCACACATATGTTGTGTCTGTGATTGTGTAGAGATTTCTCCTGGTTCTGCTCTTCTTGCTCAGCATCAGTTTACATAAGTCTCTCCAGGTTATTATGAAGTCCGTCTGCTTCTCATTTCTAATAGCACAGTAGTATTCCATTACATTCATATACCACAGCTTGTTCAGCCATTCCCCAATTGATGGGCGTCCCCTTGATTTCCAATTCTTTGCCACCACAAAAAGAGCTGCTATAAATATTTTTATACATATGGGTTCTCCTCCCACTTCCCTGATCTCTTTGGTGGGATATAACACTAGAAGTGGTATTGCTGGGTCAAAGGGTGGAGTGTCTTTTTTAAGGAAAATCAAGGAGGTCAGTGTCACTGCCTCAGAATACATGAGCAGAAGTGTAAGAAGACTGGTAAAGTAGGAAGGGGCCAGGCTTGTTGGGTATGTTAAAATGGTGCAGATTTATTATGGGTAAGGGTTGTATTAGATGGCTGCTGGGATCTGTAATGTAATGCCAAGGAAGGCAACTTCCCAAGGTTCAAAATACCAGCATAGGTGCTCTCTATTTTATTCAGTGACCAACCAAGAACAGAGAAGATTAAAACATGACATCATTCAAAATACAGCATTTACTAAGTGTGATTAAATAATCTCCAAGTACAACCCCACCCCAGGACCTTTCAATCATTCAATCAATTACAAAGTCTCTGTTCTAAATACTTCTCCACCCCTAGGCTATACCCTAATTAAGTCCACCACAAAGCCTCTCTTCTCAAATGTAGATTAGTTTCCAAACATAAGGTCAAAAGTTCCCCACCCCTGGATCACAATTGAATCTACCCCAGAGTTACATCAAGTTTAAACACAGCACTTAATACCCAAATGGAGGTCTTTTCTTCATCTTGACACCAGGCAAGTTCTCAGCAATCTTAGTTCCTGGGGAGACAAGGCTTAGCAAGGCCATAAGATACATTGCCAGTCCCTTCATGAATTTATCCTCTGTCTGTAGAACAGTCCTAGAACCCCTGAACACATTAGCAAAGCCCTCTCCTAGGATTTCTGTAAACATACAACAAGAAAATCCTTCTTCAGGGCTTCTGAACCAACAGAAAGGCTCCCAGACCCCTGCAACAACAGCACTGTCCTTCACCAGTGGACAGTATTCACTCTGTCTGCAGGACAGTCTCCAGACCCCTGCAACAACAGCACTGTCCCTCACCAGTGGACAGTATTCACTCTGTCTGCAGGACAGTCTCCAGACCCCTGCAACAACAGCACTGTCCCTCACCAGTGGACAGTATTCACTCTCTGTCTGCAGGACAGTCTCAGGGCTTCTTAGTGAACAGCCAGGTTCCAGGACTTCTTCAACAAAAGGACTGTCTTTCACCAGTGGACAAATCTGGCAAAACAACATCAAAACAGACAGACAAAGTACCAGCAAAACAGCCATGTCTCCTCAGTCCTTGGCAGCTCAGGGGGCAGGTCTCAAAAGTCCAGGGCAATTCAAAGCGGCCACCAGCAATTCTCTTAGTCTCTCTCTCTCCACGAGGTGCTGAGGTGCTGCTTCCAAAAAGATCTTCCGCCTCTCTCTTATCTCTCCAAATCTATGTCACCAGCTCCTCCCAGTTCAGGACTTTCTTTTCACATCAACAAGCCCATCCCACAGGTGGGATTAACAAACTCTGGGCTTTAACACAATCAATTTGAAAACCAAGCCAATACAGGGGAATCTTTAATTGCCATTACTATCACAGGATCCCTTCCAACTCTTTACTTCTGTGATTCAATGATCCTGAGGGTTCAAGACCCTTATCCATCCATCCATCCATCCATCCATCCATCCATCCATCCATCCATCCATCCATCCATTTATCTATACAATCATTTAGCATTTATATAACACCTTTGTCTGGCACTGTGCTAAGCGCTTTACAAACCCTACCTTATTTTGTCCTCACAAGAGTCTTGTCAAGTAGGTATTATTATTTTGTACTAATTTTATAATTGAGGAAAGTGAGGCAAACAGAGGTTAAGGGACTTGCCCAGGAACACACAAATGTAAATGTCTGAGGTCAGATTTGAACTCAGGTCTTCTTTACTCCAGGCCCAGCATTCTATCCACTGAGCCACCTAGCTCCTCTAAAAGCTGATGAAATACGCATTCATACACATATACATCCATCTATACATATACATACACTCACTGAGCAGGCATTAAATTCCAAATATGATGCTAGGTACTGCAGGGGATAAAAAATGTAGACCATCTAGTCCAATTTCCTCATTTTACAGATTAACAAAACCAGAACAAAGTAAATGTTCTATGATGTGTCAAAGAGCACACAGATAACTGGCTATTAAGACAGGACCAGGATTTGAACCTAAGTTCCTGAGTCAAATACAGTATCCACTTTTCTTCCCTGTACTACCCACTACACACTGCTTCTATACTTTTTTTTTTTTGCCTTTTGGAGGGCAATTGGGGTTAAGTAACTTGCCCAAGGTTACATGGCTAGTTTTTTTTTTGTGTGGGTGTTAAGTGTCTGGGGCTGGAACCGAACTCAGGACCTCCTGATTCCAAGGCCAGCGCTTTACTCACTGCACCACCTAGCCGCCCCTGCTCCTATACTTTTAAAAAAAGAACTTATGGTCTCACTTGGCAGAAGCTTGTCTCCCGATCATTAACAGTTTTCCTTCAGTGACTCTGAAATGCTGTGTCCCAAGTTACAATTAAAAAAAAAGTCCCCTATCAAAGCCGGTATCTTACTCCCATTTCACTCTTAGGCTATAGCTGGACACTTAAAAAAAAATTAAATAATATTTTATTTTTCCCCAATGATATATATATATATATATTTTTAGCTATTGCAAATATTTTAATAAGTGTTCTCTGCAAGCAAGGCATTTAAAACACCAGTTTGTGAGGATAAACTCCATTGGAGAGAGAGAAGACAGAATGCAGGTAGCCACGGAGCTGAGGAATTTTCTTGATTTGGGGTAGGATCTGAGAGTCTACTGTTTTCTCATCAGCCTTGCGCTGCTCTGTAATCTCGTATTTCTCTTTTTCTGTGTCAAAAATATCTCCTTCTTGGTGTCTAGGTTTACTGAGCCTCTTCTTCTTGAAGTAAGCATCAGTAAGATGATTTGGAATTTTCACACCTGAAAGGTTAACCTGGGTAGAAGTGGCAATAACAAATTTCTGATGGGTCCTTCTCAGAGGAACACGGTTGATGGTCAGAGGTCCAGTCACCAGTAGCAAGCCACTAGCCAGTTGCTTCAGGAAAACCACTCGCTTGCCCCTGTGGCGGCCAGTGAGCATGATCAGAACGGTACCTGGCTTGATGCTAGCTCGGAGTCTCCTCACATGCTGGCTAAAGAGCTTTTTGCCATGACTTATCAGCTTTCTAGGCACATCCTCAGTAGGGTAATACCTAGGCATTTTGAGAATCTTTACCACTCGAGTTCCTCCATTCTTATCACCACCAACAGGCTTTGAGATAGTAGCAGGCACTTATTCTTTCTTCATTCTTTCAAACCTGGTTTTTGGGGCAGCGTATTTCTACTTGTACATGGCTCTCCGGGAATACATTGCAGACCTGGAGTATCTACCAATCCCTCGGGCCAGGACTGGGTTCCGACTGCAATGCTTTCAGAGGCTTTTTGACCTTTTCAGCTACATCTTCCTTTTTGTTCTCTTTCTTTTCCTTGGGTGGCTTTTTGTCTGCCATCTTGAGAGACGGGAAAGAACTCCCCAATGATATATTAAGAAAGTTTTTTAACATTAATTTTTATAAGATTTTGAGTTCCAAATTTATCTCCCTCTCTCTCCTCCCCTCTTCTTAAAATGGTAGTTTGATATAGTTTATACATGTACTATCATATAAAATGTATTTCCATATTCATTACAGTTGTGGAAAAAGAAACAGATCAAAAGGAAATAAAACTATGAGAAAGAATTAAGTGAAAAAAATATGCTTCTATCTACATTTTGAGTCCATCAGTTCTTTATGTGGATATGGATAGCATTTTCCTCCTTGAGTCCTTTGTACTTGTCTTGGATCATTGTGTTGCTAAGGAGAAATGAGTCATTCATAGTTGGTCATCACAGGATGTTGCTGATGCTGTGTGCAATGTTTTCCTGATTCTGCTCATTTCACTTTGAAGCAGTTCATACAAGACTTTCCAGGTTTTTCTGAAATCTGTCTGTTCATCATCTCTTATTGCACAATAGAATTCCATCACGTTCATATACAATAGCTTGTTCAACCATTCCCCAACTGATGGGCATCACCTCAATTAGAAATATTTTGCCAGCATGCTCCTTTCTCCTTTTTTATGATTTCTTTGGGATGTAGATCTAGTAGTGGTATTGCTAGATCAAAGGGTATGCACAGTTTTATAGCCCTTTTCATCTTCTGGGTGAGCTGGAGTATATGCCCTGACATTTTTTTTGGGGCACTCACACTTGTCCCACGGCTTCTGGAAAACATATAAATAAAACCTCACCCCCCTATTGGTAAAGGGTCAGGCCCTTCCCATTTCTATGTTTGGATAACCTTCATTTGGAAAGTATGCACTTTTTCACATTGTTTTTTTTTTTTTTTAAGACTCAATTAAATCATCTTTATTTACAAAACCTTACACTAAAAATTATTATTTCATCAAACTTCAATTTGAGGAACAGTAAAACCAGTGAAATAACAGCAGTTACTTAAACTTAAAATGAGAGATGATTAAAAAATATATCATAAATTACTTTTGGTGAAACAAAAAAAAAAATTGTCAAGTTTCTTGCTGTGGCTCCCGGCGATCAGCAGCAGGCTCATCTGAAGGCTGAATCAACCCTGAAGATTCCTCATTTCTAATTTCAGGATATGGAGGTGGAGGGAAAAATCCGTCTCTTGTGAGAAGATAGTGAGGAAAGGCCCTGGGTGGATAGACACTTCTCATTGATAATTGAGGATGTGGTGGGCCAAGGAAATTGCTTGCTGGAAAGTAGCCCCTTGGCGGTCCATACATACTTCCCTGAGGAGGGGATGTAATGGGAGGTCCTCTTCTCATTTTTGACCCTCTTGGATCCCCTCGAACTAAAGGAAGAGGTGGTGGAACAAAGCCTGGGCCAGCTACTTCACTTTGAGGTACGAGAGATGGGTCAGGCATATTTAAATTACCAAAATCATTCCTGCTGGATTCCATTTCCTAGGATGCCGCCTCATCTGAATGAGAAATCATCATTCTACGATCTCTGTCCCACGGAGGTGAAAGAGATCCAGTATCTGAAGGTGCTCTGTGGGGATCAGATAATTCTCCTCTCTCATTGGCATTCTGATATTCCAAAGGATGCCCTGGTCCTCTTGAACCTCTGCCAAAGGATCTATTTGAAACATCAAGGACATAAGGATCCTTTTCTAAGAGATAGCATTTAAATTCTGTTTCAGTTAACTTTTGTCTGTTGTGTGCATTTTCTTTTTTTAAGTCATTGAGATGTCTTTCAGCACCCCGGGCTGACAACCAATCATCATGAGCTTTTTTCTCAAGAGCAGTGATCTGGCTTTCATATGAACAAATAGTCCTTTCCAATTCTTCTTCAAGATCCTTGGTTCGTTTTCTGTAAGAATCAAGCTCTTCAGAAGCATGACTAATCTTTTCTCTTGCTTTGGAAAGTTTCTTCTCTTTCTGTAAGCGGTCATTTTCCTCCACAGTCAACTTCCTATGAAGTTTCATTTCATTTTCTTGATACACTTCAGTCATTACTTTAAGTTTTTGTTGAAGCTTTTACACCCCACTCTCAAAATATGCTTTTTCAGTCTGCAAAGACACTTGCGCAGTCTGAAGAACTTCAATTTGGCCTTTAAGTTCTTCCTTTATCTTATCTTCATCACACAGTCGAGAATATATATGGCTCCTTTCTGCTTCCACGGTTTTTAAACAAGCATTCATTCAACTTAGCAGCATAAATCAGTTTTTTCACAGTCTGCTTTTGTTGATCCTCTAAGTAGTCTAAAATTGCCAAGTCCCTGCTTATTTCAGCTTCACAATGATCATCACTGACATTTTCTTCCCCCAGGGCAGTCGTCCAGTCTTTCATCTTCAGCAAGCATTCCGTCAGAGACTTGATCTGACTTTCTTTATTAGTTATAACTTGATCCATATTTCCTTTAGAAGTTTCAAACATTTTCTTCTGTTCATTAAGTTCATTCAATTGTGCGTTCCATCCTTTAGTTTCCTGTAAAAGCTGTTTCTGGCTTTTCTGAAGATGGGAATTTATTTGCAATGCATCTTCTATTGATGTTTTAAGTCCCTCTTCATTCAGCTGAAATACTTTTAGGGTTATTTTGGCTTCAGCTACTTGTGATTTGATAGATTTCAATTCATCTTCAAATGACTGTATCCGTTTTTTAAAGTCAGTCATCAACTCATCTTGTTTTGATCGTTTAGATTTCTCCTCTTTCAAGTGTGTTTCTAGAGAATGTATTTCATCCATAAGTACAGAGTTTGCTCTATTCAGCTTTTCATCTGCAGCCTCCAGATTGGGTGCTTCTGATGACTCACTCTCAAAGGTTCCATCCTTTAAAGATGATTCTAGATATTTATACTCTTTTAGACCAAGGCTAAATGTTTCAAGAATCTTACATTTTTCTTCCACTAGTTCAGTAATTTTGGGGGCAAGCTGTTTTTCCCTTCCTAGGTAAAGTTGGCTTTTAACCACATAAAAACCTCTCCACAAAAAAAGGAGAATTGTAAAAAAGCCAACGGTAACTGCACATAACACCATTTCCCAGGGAAATCCATATAGATCAGTACCTGGCCTCATATCTTCAGGCAATGCTGCTACAACCTTGCTTGTCATTCCAACTCTAAATTTTAAACCTCACATTGTTTTTCTGCTTGTGTATACTCATTTTTAGCAATGCATAAATTTTTTTTAGGGTGTAGAAAGCAGTAGCTAATTGCCTGTAATTAATTTTATTGGAAAATGATCACAGAAAGATTGAAACAATTTGCTAATATAGGTGGAGGCATTATCAGTTTTCAATTGTTTTGGAATGCCCGTTGAAGCAAAAAACTGTAACATAATGGTTAATTATATTTTATACTGCTTTCCCTGTGTAAAGGGAAGCTGGCAGATTAATATATATAACACATTGAGGACAGTTTTTAATGATCTATCTAGCTTGTTCTAGTAATATGGAATTGTTTATGTAGAGTATGTGCATTTTGATGAAGATAAAAGTGAGATAACAAAGCTCTATGAATATTTTGGAAAAAAAGAGTTGGAAAATCTTGAACTTTTTTATTAATAGTCACATTATTTTGATAAAGAGGTCCAGGAAGTGAAGAATAAGCTGTGATATGGGTTAAATATTAAATATGGGTTGTGACTTCTGTCTTATGAGAGTTTGTAATTTTAGAAAAAAAGTTAAAAAATCTGTATTCTGTGTATGTTTAAATTTTAGCAGTACACTGAATATTTGCTATCTGACACAATATTAAAGGGAAAAAAGAAAAATCATTTAACAGTAATATAAAGAAAAATCATTTAACAATAATATTATAGCTGAAAACTTTCCATTTTGAGCAGAAGCAAAGTGAGTTTTAATAACTTTACAATTATTAGAATCAATGTAGTAGGCCATGTTTCTAGTTTTAAGATTTATAAATGATCACCAAACTTTTATGAAGAAAATTAATTGAAAAGTTTTAAAATGATAGCTATGTTTTATCTTAAAACAAAAACAAAACTTGCAAAATTGAGATTCATTTAAACCAAGTTGGTGAAAATTCCCAAAGTATTATTGCCAAACTAATTTTCTTAGTTGATTGCAGAATTCTTTAGATATCACAAAGTTTTTTAGTCAAAAAAGGTATAGCAATTGAATCTTTATATTGGTAACAATTAAGAAGCTGATTACAGTATTTATAAAAGTTATTAGTATTAGAATCCCTCTAAACAATGGGAATATTATAAAGTGAGCCTTAAGATGTTTGTTAAAATTTCTGCATGTGTTCTAATTCTAGATGAAAAATAATATTGGATTTCCCAGTGAACTAACACAAAAGAGTTCATATCTTTTACTATTTGCTTTGATCATAGAAGAATATAGTCTTGAGTGCTTTTTGTCTTAACCAAAAATTTTCACCAATCATCGCTCATAGCCAAATTACGGTTAAATTTTTCATTCCCATGGAACTAATAAACAATAAAATTTACTAGGTCCCTCATACATAAAGAATTTCCTTTAATATATTTCTTTTTCAAATTTAAACTTGTCTTGATGTAAAAGCCAGCTGTTAGAAATCTTTTTAATATTTTGCAACTTTCTTAGCAAGTTAGGTTCATTATTTAGGAACTACATAACTAAAACAAGTTCCCTTCTCAGGCTGAATGACCTTGCCTCTAGAGATCGTTTCCTTGGCAGTTTTACAAAATAAGAATAACTGAGATGAATTTTAGGGAGGCGCTGGGGGTGATACCCTGCTTTATCAAATCTCCATAAACTCTTCTGTCTCCCTGCCGTATCTCCTATTACCAAATCTACTGTCCCCTTCTGCTCTACACATTCCAAGAATTTTTGTAGCTGACTATTTATTGGTGATAAGTAAACCTCCTTCTTTTACTACTCTTTTTAAAAGTCTTAGATCACATTCTCTGTCTCTACCTTCATTTTGTACCTGTCCCATTTTCTCCTGAAAGCTTTTTTTTCTGAGACTGGGCTAATCTTTGCTTGTTTTTATTTTCTGCTAATCCCTATCACATACTCACGTTAGCCTGGTGAGTTACCATCTGTAAGTTTTTTAAACTCAAGAGAAAATTTGACTTTTGCCTCCTACCTTTTTTTATGTTTTCCAGAGTTACAGGAGGCCACTCCTCTACCAGTACTTTTCTTAATTCCCTGTTTGGGGCGCCATTGATGCCTGCATCAAAATGGGCATAGGCCAAACCGAGAAGTGTGGAATGATGAACATGAGCCAGGCAGGATCTGTCAGAGCAGTTCTGATTTATTGATCAGAGGGCAGCATTTATATAATGAATGTCAAGCAATTATCTCTTAGGTTCTCATGAGAAAATTTTTAATGTCTTTGTTCATTGACGTACATCTGTATATTTTAATGTCCTTGTTCACTTACGTACATCCATGTTTTAATGTCCTTGTTCCCTTGCATGCATCTATGTCTGAGTCACTGCTTGGTTATCATGTCCTAAACTCCTGCAAGTCAGGAAGAGATGGTGAGTCCCCCCCCCTTTTTTTTTGCTTTTTGGAGGGCAGTTGGGGTTAAGTGACTTGCCCAAGGTCACATGGCTAGTTTTTGTGTTGTGGCTGAGGCTGGATTTGAACTCAGGTCCTCCTGACTCCAGGGCCTGTGCTCTATTCACTGCGCCACCTAGCCGCCCCTATTTTAATTTTTTTTTTTTTTTGGTAAGCCAATCTTAAGACATAATATAGCCTTCACGGGGAGCTGGCTTGGGAAAAATACTGGACCAGACTCTTCCCATGCAAGGACTGGGTCAGAAACTGACCCTCAACAATTTTTCTTTTTTGTCACAGTAATCAATCTGATTGGTGTGAGGTGGTACCTCAGAGTTATTTTAATTTGCATTTCTCTAATCAGTGATTTTGAGCACTTCTTCATATGCCTATAGATGACTTTTATTTCTTCATGTGAAAACTGCCTGTCCACCTTCTTCGACCATTTACCAATTGGAGAATGGCTTGTATTTTCATGAATTTGATTCAGTTCTTTATATATTTGAAAACTGAGACCTTTATCAGTGACATTTGCTGTAAAGATTATTTCCTAGCTTTCTGCTTTCCTTCTCTTTGTTGCATTGGTTTTACAAAAGTTTTTCAATTTAAATGATCTATTCTTCATTTTGTAATGCTATCTCTTGTTTGGTCATGAATTCTTCCCCTTATAGATTTGATAGGTAGACTATTCCTTGCTTTTCTAATTTGATTGCTTCTTTGTCTATGGTACCTTTTTTTTTTTCTGGCAAGATGTGGTTTCCTTCTGTCTTTTAATTAGGTATATTTAGATGGACACTTTTCTACTGCCTCTGATAAGTCCTCTTGTCTGTTCTGGGCTCTTGTAATTTCCTGTATTGATCCATTTTTATTGAGTCATCATAGGAGCATGGGTCTATGGCTCATAGACACTTCAAACACCATTTAGTCCAACTCCTTCATTTTATAATTGAGGAAACTGAGGCCTAGTGAGGTCATGTAACTTGCCCAAAGTTACACAGGTAGCAATTATCAGAGGCAGGATTTAAACCTAGATCTTCTGATTACAGAACCTGTGCTGTATAATGTTTTCATTATACTCTGTTGCCTAAAAATGGAAATCCTTATTTTAGGGAATCATATTTTTAGTTTTGGGACAATATATTTCCAAGCGAGGACTCTCAACTACATATCATTGTAGAAATCAAAGCCTTCTTGGGACTATCTCAAGGAACCCAGCCTTTGCTGCTTTTGTAAAGTCACAGAAGATTTGTGTCCAGAAAGATACTCAAAGGGAAAAACTGCCTGAATATCAGTATGTTTTCTCATCTGAAAAACCTATCTTGATTTTGTACCAAACTGGTGAAACCTTTGGCTCTTCTTCCTCTTAGTACCAGATCTCAAACCAAGTAAACCAGGCTCCACCATTCGCCTTACCCAATAGTGGGGAATCTTTTTTTTTTTCTGCTCCTGGCTTCTTGACTACTTTCTCATCTTGATCTTATTGGATTTTTTTCCCTCTAGGCTGATGATAATCACAGGAACTGGGGGATACATCACAATCAAAAGCTTCTACTTCACACTCTGTTGGAGATAACTGTGTCTGCTCTGGGAGCTCTGAGCTCCCATATAGCTGAGGACAGATGCTAAGGATCAGATCATACTAGGAACTCCTATAGCAGATTATTTCCCCCTGCAATTTTTTATTTTTATTTTAATTTTTAATTATTAAAGTATCATTTATTTTATTAATTATTATATATAAATTAATAACAATATAGTATATAAATAAATCAATAATTTATAATTATTATTAATGTTTTATTAATAAAATATTAAAATAATAATTAAAATTAAATTTTAATATTTTACTTTTCCCAAATTACATGTAAAAACAATTTTAACATTGTTTTTTCTTCAAATTTTGAGTTTGAAATCTTCTTCCTCCCTTTCTTTCCTCCTCCCCTCATTGAGAAGGCAAGCAATTTGATGTAGCTTAATACATGTGGTCATGTAAAACACATTTCCATGTAAGTCATGTTGTTAAAGAAAACACAAAAGAAAAACTGAAGAAAAATAAAGAAAAAGTGTGCTTCAATCTGCATTCAGACTCCACCACTTCTTTTTTCTGGAGATGGATAGCACCTTTTATCTTAAGTCCTTCAGAATTGTCTTAGAAAGAGCAGAGCTAAAATGGTCGCAAAAAGGCAGACTCCTCTGTTCTTCCTCAGACTCCTTCAAATACTTTTAAATAATGCCTCAAAACAAATTCTAGTGTAGCAGAACCCACAAAAAGATGGGGTGAAACAATTTTCCAACCCAAGACAGATTAGAAGGTCAGCAAGAAAGGTCTGTTGTACCAGGGTGAGAGTAGAGTGCAGTCCAGTGCGGGTTGTGCCCCAACAAACCAGCAGTAGATCTTGCTACTGGGGGTGGAGGAGGCCTATCTTAATCAGTGGCAACAGTGGTATTTCCTGGACCTATCAGTACACAAATGGTAAGGGAGTCAAACAACTGATCGGGAGATTATAGGGGTCCCTTTGCTAGCACCAGGGGCAGGATTTTATAGAATTGTCCATTCTTGCATCTTGGTCATAGTCTTGGGTCTCAGTCTCAGGGAGAAAAAGAGCAGTAACACACCAGAGTTTGCTGCTTGGCGGGGAGCTGGGACTCTGGTCAAAGGTCCAGAGTGGAAAAGAGTGCTTGTGGTTTCTCACAGACCAGAGTAAAGAACAAGATTGTAGTAAATACACCTCTCACTAGATCATTCCATCTTGGAACACTGAAAACTTCCAGGTCCCCAGAATTGCCTCTGAAAACAGCTGCATAAAAAAACTTGAAGCTTGGAACAGTACCACCTCCACTCTGGGAGAAGAGCTCCACTTTAGTGTAGAGATAAAAGTCAATAAATAGGTTGGAAATTGAGCAAACAACAGAAAAAGAACCTGATTATAGAAAGTTACTATGGTGACAAAGAAGATCAAAACACAATCCCAGAAGACAACAAAATCAAAACTCCTACATCCACAGCATCAAGAAAAAATATGAATTGACTCCAAGACATGGAAGAACTCAAAAATGATTTTTTTTTTGCTTTTTTTTGGGAGGGCAATTGGGGTTAAGTGATTTGCCCAAGGTCACATGTTCTAGTACATGGTAAGTGTCTAAGGCTGCATTTGAACTCAGGTCCTCCTGACTCCAGGGCCAGTGCTCTATTCACTGCACCACCTAGCCACCCCTTAAAAGGGATTTTTAAAATCAAGAGAAGTAGAAGCCCTGGGACTTTGACTTGGATACCAATATGGGCAATACAACAGGGTCCTGCCCCTGGTGCCAGCAAAAGGATCCCTGTAATCTCCTTCTGACCAGTTGTATGGCCCCCTTATCGTCTGTGTGCTGAGAGGTCAAAGAATCACCACTGTTGCTACTGATTCAGATGTGCCCCACCCCCAAATCTCTCAAGATCTACTGCTGGCTTGCTGGGGCACAACCTACATTGTACTACACTCCACTCTCATTGTGGTGCAACAGACCTTTCCTGCCAACCTTCTAAGTTGTTTTGGGTTGGAAAATTGTTTTACTCCATCCTTTTGTGGGTTCTGCCACTCTAGGATTTGTTTGGAGGCATTATTTAAAGGCATTTTGAGGGGTTTGGGGAAGAGCTCAGATGAGTCTCTACCTTTTCTCCACCATCGTGGTTCTGCCTCCCCCTACAGCAGATTCTAATGTGTCTTGCTTCTGTTGGCTGTGTGACATCTCTATCAACCAATGCAATACTGTAGTCTGGTCTCCAGTTGGATAACATGTATTTACCACTCCAGAAAAAAACAACACACTGTCCTTTTTACTTTTTCCTTCTTTTTTTTGGACACAGGTATCCTTTATATCTTCTATGTCACAGTTTCTTTTAAGGACTCATAAAAAGAGGAATGAACAAAAGGAGGATAATAACTCAGGTACAAACCCTTAAATGGTTTCCTCTAGGAGCTAGGAAGCTTATAGCAAATTTCACTCTCAGAGATATTTCAGGTCTAAGTCAAAGCTGTTACTTAAGCAGTCTTCTGTGTAAGGAAGACATGACCGTATTCCCATTTCTGCTAAAACTGTCTTAAACTTTTTTTTGTTAGGGGAATCCTGGATTTGGGTCCTGTTCTTGGTTGAGCTCATCTCCACCAGTCACTGGGAACACAGCTAGATTTTCTTATTCTGGAATACAATGAAAAAAAAATCAGCATGTAAGAATGGGAGACTGTTTCCATGTGCAACAAAAGCTTAACTCCAAATGGCCTCTATTAGACACTCCCAACAAAGCTGATTCTTCTGGAAACAAAAAAGCCATGAGTCCAACTCCTAAGCTTCTCCTAGCTAACTGTCCACAGAAACATCAGCTTATACTAAGTATGTGAAATTCTAGAGAGCAATGATGTCCACAAGCTCAGGAGTCTCTTCACTTATCATCAGGCAGGGGTTCTTAACCCAAGGGATCCATGGATAGATTTCAGGGGGATCTGCTAACTCAGAACTTTTAATATTTTAATAACTATTTCAGCATAATTGATTTCCTTTGTAGTCCTTTGTACTGTATTCTTCATTTTAAAACATCAATCTGACATAATATTTCACATTTAGCATAATGCCTGGACCATAGTAAGGCATTACAAATGCCTGTTGATTTAACTTGATTTGAGGAGTCCATGGGCTTCGCCAGACTGGCAACAGGGTCCAGGATGCAAGAATCCTTGCCATAGGTGAACCATACCCTCAAACACTACTTTAGTAAAAATATCATTTTTGGGGACTAGATTTATGATTTCATTTGTATAAGGAATTTTTGAGGAGGAGACTGCCCCTTGTCATATAGATCTGCAACTTCTGTAATTTACTGAGAAGTTAAGTAACTTGCCTAGAGCCAGTCCCACTGCCAATGTCAGTGGCAGGACTTTCTGACTCTAAGGCTTGATCTCTATCACCTATGTCACACTTGCCTCTCTTTATAATAACAAGAACTCACCTTTATAGAGTGAGTGCTTTCAGGTTTATAAAGTACTTTCCCCCAATTGTACCATGAAATTCTAAGGCAAGTATTTTCTCTTTTGATTTACCCAGTCCACTGAGCTAGTTAGTACATGATCAGGATTTGAATAAATGTCTCCTGTTCTTTCCACTAACTCCATTCTGCCTGTGCAAACAGTGTCAGTCAACTGTTCATTCAATAACTTTTTGGGAAAGGGGTGGGATTGCCTCACACCAAATGCTCTCTCTCATCTGTTAGATGTGCCCTCAGTTAGAGTGGATACAGCCTTAGGTATCAGCCCCAAGCAGAATTTAAAAGGTAGACTTAATAGATTCTTCAGGAACTGGGGATGGGTGGCAAGTAGGATGGGATGGGTGGGTGAAAGACCTATCTCATCTTCTCTGCTTTCCTTCTGGGCTTCTGACATTTCCAGTCAGATCTGGACTTTCTGTATTGAAAAGAATTTGTGTAGGTTCACTAGACCATTCAGTCAATCAATAAGCATCTATTAAGTGCCTACTATGTACCAGGAATTGAACTAAGCACAAAGAAAGGAAAAGGACAGTCCCTTTCCTCAAGGAGATCACATTATAACTGGGGACAACATGAAAACACAAGGTATATACAGGGCAAATTCATTACCTTAAAATTTCTTATGAATAAACCAGGCTGAAAAAACTGACACTTTTGGAGCACAAGAACTTTGTAAGGGAGGGATTTGCAAATGGCTGTGGCACTGAAATGGGAAACAGGAGACCCATGTCTTAATATTGACTTTGACACTACCTATTCCTATTATCTTGGGTAAAGACACTTTATTTTTCATGGATGGAATCTTAAAGGTATTCTTAACCAAGCTCCCTCCCTTTATAAAGGAGGAAAAAGGTCCAGAGAATTTAAGTGACTATATGGTCACACAGGGAGTAAATGACTCAGTTTTGTTATCTGCCAAAATGAGGTAGTGAGACTAGTCTTTGGTGTCCTGAGACAGGAGAGAGTTAAAGAGCTGGCCCAGGTCAGGGGTCAGATCTCATAGGTAATCCCTATAGCGTGCTCTGATCAGGCTTAGAGGGTTATAGATTTAGAGCTAAAAGGGACCTCAGAAGATTTTTAGTCCAACCCTTCATTTATCAAGTGAGGAAACAGAGATTCAGAGAGGTTAAATAACATAATTACATCCCATAGCTAAAAATCAGCAGAGGCAGGATTTGAACCCAGGTTTTGGCACCAACTCCAAACATTTTAACCATCACACCATTCTGCCTCTCACATCTGCTTTGGCCTCTGTACGCACCAAGGAGGACCCAAAAGCATACTCACCAGTGTGCTCACCTTTCCATGGGCGCAACACACTTTCCTCTTCCCTTGGATACAGTCAACCCTTAGGCTTCAGTCTCTGTTTGGGATTAGTAAAGAAAAGAATTAGCAAAAAAAGCATGACTAGCTCTAGTCTATGGGCAAGACAGTTATTCAAAAATGCCCAAGCAGTTTCCTTCTAGAGCTAGAAAGTAATGATGGCACCTAAGCAGTGGTACAGTGGAAAGAAGGTTAGATTTGGAGTCAAGAAGAACTGAGTTCAAATCCAGCCTCAGACACTTACTAGCTGTGTGACCCTGGGCAAGTCATTTAACCTGTCTGCTTCAGTTTCCTCAACTATAAATGGAGATCTTAATAGCATCTACTTCAATAGAGTGTTGTGAGGATCTAATCAAATGAGGTAAATCTTTGTAAAGCATTTAGCACAGTGAATGGCTTATCAGAGATGCTTAATGAATACCTGTTCCCTTCCCTTCTCCCCCTTCTTTCAGAAGCTAGAAATGAATGGCATCTTTCATGCTCATGCTCGCTCTAGGAAACATCAAGCTCAAGGCAGTTCTGAGCAGCTTCCTGTAGGAGGAAAGGTTTTTGTTCTCCCCCCTTCTGCTAAAACTGGCCTAAACTTCCCTTTGTTCCCAGGAATTGGCTTTTCAGACCGTTCACCCCTGCATGTGAACACTAGCACAATTACGATCTCCTAGTGTCTGGACACAGTGAAAGAGCAAATTGTAAAATAAATAGAAACCTATTAGTGTTCTAATTCATAAGAGTACAGATCCTCTCCATTAGATTATTCGTTAGACATAATAGTCACTTCCAGGAAACAAGAGGCTTGAATGACTGTGGGTTCCCAAACTTTCATAGGATGGAAACAATAACTTGTATAAGATGCGTGAAATTTTAGAGCCATGAATGACCATAACCTCACAGGTCAGAGAAATCCCAGGAGGGAAGCTGACAATATGATTCCACAATGTGCTGGTAAAGCTTTGAGGGAAAAACTCTGTCATGTCCAACTCATTCGTCAGTTCTAGGAGGACATGGCCAGACCTGCCCCACTCTGGAGTAGTTGCCTGCCTAAGAAACATTTCCAAACTGACTTTTGATTCTAGACTTACTGGTTTTTCAGGAATGGGCAGCAACACTCTCCTCTCATCTGCTTATTCCCTTGGTCTTCTCTCTAAGGATGTTATTACTCTGTCCAATCTCTGTGTTGAAAAGCAATTGTCACACATTCATTCTTGAATATTTGGTTTCCTATTAAATGAGTGAGTCTGGAAGAAAAACCTGGGGAAGGGAGAGACTCACATAAATGGATGAGGTTAGTGTGAGCAGTGTGATGGGACTAAGAAGATATGGGATCTAGTCCTGTCTTTGCTACCCAAGCAATCTTGGGTAAATCCTTACACCTTTCTGGGCTTTTGTTTCTAATCTCTTTCTTTGGTTTGGGGACTGTTTAAACTTAAGGACAAAACAAATCATTTTTAAACAGCAAATTTTAAAAATCGCTTGGGCTGACCTGCATGCCCTACCTGTGGTCAAGACAGAAGCCCCATGTCTCTATAAACCCAGTCATGAAGGATGGCATTGACTCCTAACTTAGGCTTGCTGGATGATACCGAGTAGTCACTTGCTGTGCTTCTTTGGGTTGTGGCTTCACTGGCATGGTGCAACCTTTGGAATCAGAAGATTTGGGTTCAATATTGCCTCTGTCACCACCTGTGTGAACTTTGGTAAGCCATTGAACCTCCTTAGGTCCCTGTTTCCTCATCTATAAAATGAGAGGGTTGGACTTGATGGCTTCTAACATGTTTTTCATTTCTAAATCTATGATTCAATGGTCCTATGAGTCTGTTGAAGTTAGAACCAATTGTGTGAAACAAATGAAAAGCCTGAGACACAGAGTTTTTAGGTAATTAATAATTGATTTACTAATTAGGTTGCTTAGATGATAATAAATTAATGGTCAGTGGTCCCAGTAACCAAAGAGAAAACCATGGTGATCCATGAATGCTTACATACCTTTGAAAAAGGAGGTAACAGGTGAGAATCAACCCTGATGAGTGAACAATTAATGAGAGGATAGACACATTAATAAGTAGGTGGGCTAGAAGTCTTCAGCTTCTCCTGCTGAGAACGATTTGATTTGGTCATGAGACTCAGTTGCCTCCAGCAACCTGGACAGGGAAACCCATCTCTACCGAGACCACTCTGGTTGATTTTCTCCTTCAGAAGCTGGGTTCCCTTAGGCTCTATTGGAGTGGTACAAATGACATGGGCTTATTTTCTAAAGGCAAGAATTCACCTAGATTAGATTCTTTTTGTAAGGTCTTCTAGTTGGGTGGGGTTCTGCCAAGATCTCAGAGTATATTGGGCAATCTCATCTTTTTTTTAAAATTTTTTTAAATTTATTAATTTGTTTGTTTCCTTTTAGTTTACAGGATTCAATTCCACAATTCCTTGAGTTTCACATTTTGTCCCCCTCCCTCCCCTCTCCCCCCATGGCTGCTTATAGTCAAGTATAGGATCTGTAAATACTTTCACATTATACATTAGTCAGGTTATAAGGACGGATTGTACCAGCTGGAATGAAAAATGGTAAAGAGGACATAAAACCAAATAAGAGAATGAAAAAGATCAGGTATTTTGCTTCCACCTGGATATAAACTTCATTCTTTCTAGTTCTTTCTCTGGATGCACGTTTTTCTCTCCATCATGCGTCTTTTGGGATTGACTTATATCCCTGTATTGCAGAGAAGAGTCCAGTCTATCAAAGTTGGTCATCACACATATGTTGTGTCTGTAATTGTGTACAAATTTCTCCTGGTTCTACTCTTCTCACTCAGCATCAGTTCTTTTAAGCCTCTCCAGGTAAATATGAAGACTGCCTGCTCCTCGTTTCTTATAGCATAATAGTATTCCATAACATGCATATACCACAACTTGTTCAGCCATTCCCCAATTGATGGGCACCCCCTTAATTTCCAATTCTTTGCCACAACAAAAAGAGCTGCTATAAATATTTTTGTACATATGGGTCTTTCTCCCATTTCTATGATCTCTTTGGGATATAACCCTAGGAGTGGTATTGCTGGATCAAAGGGTATGAAAGTATTTATAGCCCTTTGGGCATAATTCCAGATTGCTCTCCAGAAAGGCTGGATCAGTTCACAACTCCACCAACAATGCATTAGTGTTCCAGTTTGCCCACATCCTCTCCAGCATTTGTCATTTTCCTGTTTTGTCATCTTAGCCAATCTGACTGGTGAGATGTGGTACCTCAGAGTTGTTTTGATTTGCATTTCTCTAATCAATAGTGAATTAGAGCATTTCTTCATGTGCTTATAGATAGCTTTAATTTCTTTCTCTGAAAACTGCCTGTTCATATCCTTTGACCATTTATCAATTGGGGAATGACTTGTATTCTTATAAATTTGACTCAATTCTCTGTATATTTTAGAGATGAGTCCTTTGTCAGAGACATAGGTCGTAAAGATTCTTTCCCAATTTCCCACCTCCCTCTTAATCTTGGTTACATTGGCTTTGTTTATACAGAAACTTTTCAATTTCATGTAGTCAAAATTATCCATTTTACATTTTATAATGTTCTCTAATTCCTGTTTCGTCATAGTCATTTCCTCTCCACAAGTCTGATAGGTAAACTATTCCTTGTTTTAGCAGACTGCTTACAGTATCAACCTTTATACCTAGATCATGAACCCATTTAGACTTGATTTTGGTATATGGTGATAGATAATGGTTTATGCCCAGTTTCTGCCATACTATATTCAAGTTTTCCCAGCAGTTTTTGTCAAATAGTGAGTTCTTATCCCAAAAACCAGGGTCTGGGGGTTTATCACACAATACATTACTGTAGTCATTGACTTCTGAATCTCGTGTGCCTAATCTATTCCATTGATCCACTCCTCTATTCCTCAGCCAGTACCAAGTAGTTTTGATGACTGCTGCTTTATAGTACAGATTGAAATCTGGTAAAGCTAGTCCACCTTCCCTAGCATTTCTTTTCATTAATTCCCTTGATATTCTGAACCGTTTATTCTTCCAGATGAATTTTGTTACTATTTTTTCTAACTCTATAAAGTAGTTTTTTGGTAAATTAATTGGTATGGCACTAAATATATAATTCAATTTAGGTAAAATTGTCATTTTTATTATATTAGCTCGATCCAGCCATGAGCAATTGATATTTTTCTAATTAGTTAGATCTGACTTTATTTGTGTGAAAAGTGTTTTGTAGTTATGATCATACAGGTCCTGGGTTTGTTTTGGCAGGTAGATTCCCAAATATTTTATAATGTCTACAGTAACTTTAAATGGGATTTCTCTTTCTACTTCTTGCTGTTGAATTTCATTAAAAATATATAGGAATGCCGAGGATTTATGTGGGTTTATTTTATATCCTGCAACTTTGCCAAATTTATTTATTGTCTCAAGCAGTTTTTTACTTGATTCTCTAGGATTCTCAAGTATATCATCATATCATCTGCGAAGAGTGATAGCTTGGTCTCTTCTTTGCCTAACTTGATTCCTTTGATTTCTTTTTCTTCTCTAATTGCTACTGCTAACATTTCTAGTACCAGATTGAATAAGAGGGGTGATAGTGGACACCCTTGTTTCACCCCTGATCTTATGGGAAATGCTTCCAGCTTCTCCCCATTGCATATAATACTTGCTGATGGCTTTAAATAGATGCTACCTATTATTTTAAGGAAGGCTCCATTTATTCCTATACTTTCTAATGTTTTTAATAGGAATGGATGTTGTATTTTGTCAAAAGCCTTTTCTGCATCTATTGAGATGATCATGTGGTTTCTGCTAGTTTTATTGTTGATATGCTCAATTATACTGATGGTTTTCCTAATATTAAACCATCCTTGCATTCCTGGAATAAATCCTACCTGATCAAAGTGTATTATTCTTGAGATAAGTTGCTGTAGTCTTTTTGCTAGTATTTTGTTTAGAATTTTTGCATCTGTATTCATGAGGGAGATTGGTCTATAATTTTTTTTCTCTGTTTTATCTCTTCCTGATTTAGGTATCAGTACCATATTTGTGTCATAAAAAGAATTTGGTAGGACTCCTTCTTCACTAATTTTCCCAAATAGTTTGTAGAGTATTGGAATCAATTGTTCTTTAAATGTTTGATAGAATTCACTAGTGAATCCATCTGGCCCTGGAGATTTTTTCCTAGGGAGCTGACTGATGGCTTGTTCAATTTCTTTTTCTGAGATGGGATTATTTAAGTAATTTACTTCCTCTCCAGTTAATCTGGGCAACTTGTATGTTTCTAAATATTCATCCATTTCCCTAAGATTGTCAAATTTATGTGCATACAATTGGGAAAAATAATTCCTAATTATTGTTTTGATTTCCTCTTCATTGGAGGTAGATTCACCCTTTTCATTTTTGATACTCATAATTTGATTTTCTTCTTTCTTTTTTTTTATCATATTGGCTAAGGGTCTATCAATTTTGTTGGTTTTTTCATAAAATCAGCTCTTGGTTTTATTTATTAGTTCAATAGTTTTCTTAATTTCGATTTTATTAATCTCTCCTTTAGTCTTCAATATTTCTAATTTAGTATTTAATTGGGGATTTTGAATTTGTTCTTTTTCTAGGTTTTTTAATTGCATGCCCAATTTGTTGAGCTCCCTTTCCTCTAATTTAATCACGTATGCACTCAGGGATATAAAACTTCCCCTAAGAACTGCCTTTAATGCATCCCACAGATTTTGGTATGTTGTCTCATTATTATCATTCTCTTGAATGAAATTACTGATTGTTTCTATAATTTCTTGTTTGAACCACTCATTCTTTAGGATTAAATTGTTTAATTTCCAATTAGTTTTTAGTCTGTCTTTCCCTGGCCCTTTATTGCATATAATTTTTATTTCATCATGATCTGAGAACGATGCATTTAATATTTCTGCCTTACTGCATAGAATTGTGAGTTTTTTATGCCCTAGAACATGGTCAATTTTTGAGTATGTGCCATGAACCACTGAGAAGAAAGTATATTCCTTTTTATCCCCATTCAGTTTTCTCCAGAGATCTATCATACCTATCCTCTCTAAAATCCTGTTCACCTCCTTAACTTCTTTCTTGTTTATTTTGAGGTTGGATTTATCAAGCTCAGATAGGGGGAGATTAAGGTCTCCCACTAGTATAGTTTTGCTATCTATTTCTTCCCCTTAATTCCTTTACCTTCACCTCTAGGAATTTGGATGCTACACCACTTGGTGCATATATGTTAAGTAGTGATATTGCTTCATTCTCGATGGTGCCTTGTACCAAAACCAATGAAGGAAAAGCTCATATGCTTCCCAACACCCTCCCTTTTTTTCCTCTGCTATACAGTTTTTATGCCTCTATGAGTGGCATAATTTACCCCTTTCCACTTCAACCAGTCCCTTTGTAGCCCTTAGCAAGATTTTTAAAAATTTGTGTATTTTATAGTCATACCCTCTACTTGTCTATTACCAGTTTGCTCTTATCAAATAGCAGGGTGTGTGTGTGTGTGTGTGTTCTCCTTGTTTACCTTTCTAAGTCACTGTTGCATCTCGTAATTGGAGGTTGAATTTTCCATTGAGTTCTGGCTTTTTTATCAAGAAGGTCTGGAACTCTGTTATATCATTGAATGACCATCTCTTTGCCTGGAAGAATATGCTCAGTCTTGCTGGGTATGTGATCCTTGGTTGTAATCTGAGCTCTTTTGCCTTCCTGAAAATTGTATTCCACTGCCTCCGATCTTTCAGTGTAGAGGCTGACAAATCCTGTGCAATCCTCACTGTGGACCCTCGATATTTTAATTGTTTCTTTCTGGCCACTTGAAGTATTTTCTCTTTTATCTGGTAGTTCTGGAGTTTGGCCACAACATTTCGAGGATTTTTCAGTTTGGGATCTCTTACAGCAGGTGTCTGGTGGATTCTCTCGATTTCTATTTTCCCCTCAGATTCTAGTATCACAGGGCAGTTTTCCTTAAGGAGCTCTTGGAGAATGTTGTCCAGGCTCATTTTTTCATCATAATTTTCTGGTAGGCCTATGATTCTCAGATTATCTCTCCTGGATCTGTTTTCCAGGTCAGTTATTTTTTCTTTGAGGTATTTTACCTCTTTTTCTAATTTTTCATTTTTGTTGTTTTGCTTGGCTAATTCTTGGTTCCTCATAGAGTTATTTGTTTCCATTTGTTTAATTCTGGTTTTTAGCAAATCATTTTCCTTGGTTAATTTTTGAAGCTCCTTTTCCATATCATACCCTTTTCTTTTTAGAGAGATGTTTTCTTCATTATAATGTTTTTCTAATTCTGCTATTTTCGTTTTGAGAGAATTATTCATTTTGTCTTCTATCTCTCTCATTTTGTTTTCAAAGTTCCTTTTGATCTCATCTAGGAGAGCCTTCTGTTCTTGGGACCCATTCCCTGTTGAAGTTTCAGCTTTGGGTGTGGAGTCCACATTGTCTCCCTCTGAGGGTGGTTCCTCCCTCTGAGGATAGTAGGACTCCAGAGTCTTTGTCTTTGTAGTCTGCTTTCTACCCATTTTGAGGCAGGGTCCTAACCACGCCTTTCCTCTAGGATCCCAAGCCTTTACTGTAGAGGGTTTTGCCCTGGGCAATAGTTACTATATTTTCAGGGTCAGAGAGGGGGTTTGGAGCAAGTGGAGTTCACTCTGTCATCTTCGTCTTTGGAGGTCCTGAAAGGGGCTTTTTAAAAAAGATTTCTGGGCTATGAAGTGGTAGCCCCAGGAGTGTTTGCTGTCCAGTACAGGGGCCCCTGTATTTGCTTCTTACCTTGCTCTTTCCAGTCCCAGCCCTTTGGTGATAGGCCTGGTAGTGGACCTTGTGGTTGGTGGGAAGACTTGCCCTCCGAGTTGATCAGGCCCCTTCCAGGCCTTCGTCTGCTGCGCCCGCTGCGCCTTCCCGGCCTGCATTTTGCTGTGCCTGCCATGCCTTCCTGGCCTGCATTTGCCACGCCCACCGCGCCTTCCCAGCCTGCCGCAATCTCATCTTTCAGCAATGTCCTTCAGAGACTGACTGACTGACTGGCTTATAGGGGCTGATTCCTGAATGAAGAAAAAGGATCCTAATTTAATAATTGGTTGTTAAAATAATAGAAAAATAATCACTTCTCTCATGTGAAAGTGTGGAGGTAAAGGGGTTAGGAGATTCTCTTTGCGTTGCTGGAGTCTTCTCTCCGTCTTTTAGTCTTCTCTTGGACTTAATTGCTCTCTGTGTTGTTCTGGTCTATAGGACTTTTCTGTCTTTTGGGTGAGAGCAACAGATGTTAGAGATGGAGGATTTTGGGTCATGGTGGTGTTTGTTTATCATCTAGTTCTTGGCAGGGAATTTAAAGTGAAATGCTTGGACTGGGTAGGGTGCTCTGATGGACAAACCATCATCCTACAAAATGGGGCACCCAAAACTCCCTCATTTATTTATTTTACTTGGAACGACCACAGGGGACATCAGGTGTGCTGACTCTTCAAGAATGGGTCTTCACTACATTCCTCTTCTTGATGTTGCACAGTCTGACTTTGACCCTGGTCTTCCTGATGCCCTGGTTGAACTTCCTGGTACAGTGTCTGGAGATCTTCACTCTGGCCTCCATTCTGAAGGGTGATTCTCCTCTCTTGTATTGGGTGATGAAAAATACTGCAACTGAAACCCTCTCTGACCTCATGATGTGTATGTGCTTCCAGAGCCCCATGGGAAGAGAAAACTCTGAAGCAGGTCAGGCAGTGGTAGGCACCTTCTGGAGGGCTGGTCCAGGATGCTGGCCCTTTTTCAGGTTCCCTTGAGGTTCCTGCTTTTTCCTCTTCTATTTCTTTACTGTTTCCTTCCAGAGTGGCCTCTTTGCCAATGAGTAGGCCCAAGGGAGATACATTCTGGGGAGAAGAATCTCTTATACTCCCCTCCCATGCCTCTGTGCTGTACATCCAAGACCTCTTTGGAATTGGTTCCAATTTGGCATCAATCTCCCAAGCAATGTTCTCTGCTGTGATTGTTTCTACATGGAAGTAGCTGCAGCTGTCTGGATCATCTTCACTGCCAGAGAGTGAGGAAACACAGGAATAGTAAGAAGAAGAGGAAGAAGAGGAAAATGGAGAATAAAGTGATAGAGAAGAAGTTTCTCTTTCCTCTCAGCCCTGTCTTCCCCACTGGGCCCAGGCTGTACTAGATCTTCTTCTGCTCTCACAGTCCCTGAGAAATGAAAAGAAGAAGTTCTCAGTTTCACTCTTATTGGTAGACCTCACCCTTCTAGGGTCAATCACTTCCTTTCTCAAAGGGACAGGAATTGTTGGTGAAAAAAGTCATAGGCATCTTTAGCTCAGATTCCTATTTTGGGAGTTTGTCTCTGAAGGGCCCAAAAAACTCCTCTCTACACTGTTCTGTCCCATTCACAGCTCCCTTGAGCCTGTTAAGTGGAGCTTTCTTTGGCCCCAGGGCTTAGGGATTCCCCTTGGAGTTCTGGGGTCTCCTTCATTCTGACCCCTCCTACCTCCTTCAACCCAGCAGGAAAGGTTCTGACTGAGAAGGGAGACTAGGATGTCTGAGATCAGATTCTTTGCTAATAGCAACAAGTCTGGGGCACAGTCTTAAAACTCCTGTAAACATTTTCCCTGGTCACAGTGTAGACAGGTGGGGGTGGGTATAGGCACATAGGAGAGTGGTTAGGGTTGTGTTATGTCATCATATTTCCCATTGGGATTTCTCAGAGAGATGAGAGATAGATTAGACTGTCCTCTCCACTCCCATGCCCCATCCCCAATTGATCTAGCAGATTGGTTCTCAAGGACTGGCTCTCACGCTAGACCCTCAGTTCCCTCTCTCTGCTTTTTCCTCTTCTATTTCTTTGCTATTCTCTTCAAGAGTGGCCTCTTTGCCAATGAGTAGGCCCAAGGGTAATATTTTTAGAGGGTTTTTATATCAAAATTGAGCCACTGCATGGACTCAGAGAATGTTCACTACTCACAGAATTTCTGGTCACCCTGTAGAACCCAGCCCAGTAGTAGTCCCCAAATGGATGCCACGTTAGAGCTCTCTACTCAGTACTATGGCTACTAAGACCAGCTTTGAACTTACTGAAGCAGAGATGTTGCCCTCATGTATGCTCTTACATTGGTAAAAACAGTTTTATCTTTTTATGGAGGCCTTTTGTTTTTACATAACATGTACTACTGACTATGTCCCTCATAATAAAGATTTTAAAAGAAAGAAAAAGATGTTCAGAAAATATTGACTACATCTGGCAGTATATGTGATATTTCATACCCATAGTCCCCCACCTCTACAACAAATTTTAACCAAATAGCACATAGAAGTGCATCATTAGAGAAATGGCTCAGGCCAGCTGAATAACTTCCTAAAAATTCTCATATTTCTCAGCCATTAGCATGACTAAGGAGTAACTTCATCTGTGACTAAACCACCAGGTTGGGGGAGGGGAAAGGAGCAAACATTTATTAAGTGCCTACTATGTACTGGGCACTATGCTAAGCACTTTACAAATATCATCTAATTTGATCCTTACAACAACCTCGGAGGTGGGGGGTGCTATTATTCCCATTTTATAGTTGAAGAAACTAAGGTAGTCAGAGATTAAGTGACTTGCCCAGCCAGGTTCTATAGTTAGTAATGCCTGTGGCTGGATTGAACTCAGATCTTGTTGGCTCCAGGCCTAGCGCTCTACCCACCGAACCACCTGGCTAACTGGAAAAGCATACAAGAGGGCAACATCTCTGCTTCAGTAAGTTCAAAGGAGGTTTTAGTAGCCATGGTACTGAGTAGAGTTCTGACATGGGATTCATTTGGGGACTGGACTGGGTTCTACAGTGTGACCAGAAATTCTGTGAGTAGAACTGGACATTCTCTGAGTCCATGAAGTTGCTTGATTTTCATACAAACCCCTTTGAAGATAGGGAAAATCTCTTGTATTTGTATTCCTGGGGCCTAATGTAAAGCTGGTCTTCCTGAGTCCACCCTCTTGTGTTGAAAAGCAACTGTCACAATTCATTCTTAAACATTTGATTTCCTATGAATAAATGAGTGTAGAAGACAAACCCCGAGGAAAGAAGGGACTCACATAAATGGATGTGGAACTTTGTGTGAGTGGTGGGATGGGAGTCAGGAAACATGGGGTCTAGTCCTTTCTCTGTTAGCTAAGCAATCTTAGGCAAGTTGCTACACCTTCTGTTCCTGGTTTGGGAACTGTTTAAATGCAAACTAAATTATTTTTAAGCAGCAAATTAAAAAAAAAATTCATCACTTGGATTGACCTGCACGCCCTGTGGTCAAGACAGAAGCCCCAAGTCTCCATAGACTCAGAATCATGAAGGATGGCGCCAATTCCTTACACTTACTGGGTGATATCAAGTAGTCCCTTTCTGTGGACTTTGGGATGTGGTGCATCACTTCCTCCCAATCTCACAAGCTCCTTGTTGACTTTCCTCTCCTATGGGTATTATTGGCCACTGGATCTGGCCCACCCCGGCGAATGTTGCCAGATTCCTGTTGGTAACTGGAAAACCTGATCTTACCTGCTATCCCTAGACAAAAAAGTTGCTCAGCAGCTAAGAGTTGTCATGGTTCATTCCCCCATCAGCAGAATCAGAGAAAGAATCACTTTCCTGGCATACACACCTCTATTCAACACCATTGTATTTCCTCATCTGTAAAATGGAGTCTGGACTACTTGAACTTTAATTTTACTTATTCTCCCACACTGGTCTTAGCTAGAGAGCATCTAACAGGGGAAAAAGGAGTAGGGGAAAAAAGCAACTACACAAAGTCCTATCACTGTCTGTTTATATTAAGCTCCTATAAATTTGGTTATCTCTTCCTGTTGAATATAAGCCCTTAGATGACAGGAATCGGGGTATTGTTGATTCTTGTGGTGTTTGCCAAATTTGATGCTCTCATTGAATAAATATGGTCAGGAGTAACCACCCAGAATTTACCTTCATTAGCACTTACCAGAAGTACTTCCTCTTCTAACTCCTCATTAGTCTCAAACTTCACAATATTTTGATTGCTCCCCACTTATCTAGGGAAGGACTAACTCTGTCCATCTTCCCTCCCAATCCATCCTTCTTTGCCTTGAGGGAAATCCCCACCTCTTACCTTCTGAATTCTGTGAGATTTGACTATTACCCTCAAGATCAGGCAACTCCTCCTCACGTTGACGCTTCATAGTGAGGGAGTGAAGGTAATCCTGGGAAAGAATGTCCCTCAAGTCTCCAGGTCCCCTTGTCTCAGTACCTAAGAGGGTCTGAGTCCCTGAAGTAGCCAACAAGAAATGATCTTACTTCAACTGAAGCTACTCAAACCTTCCAGAGAAGGATAGATCCAGACAGCAACCTTCAGAGCTCACTTCACTCTGTGGACCTGTTAGGATCCTAATGGCCACCAGGAGCCTGCAGAATGCTATGACCTCATCAGTGACATGGCCTCCCCACATTAAACACAAACATAGCAACAGTGGAACCCTGATGCTCATCATTGATGGAAGGATGATTTCCCCAAAGGGTCTGCTGCATGGACCATAGGCCAAATAAGTTCTAAATAATATGATTTTAGGGGAATTTAACTACAAAGGAAGGTTAGATTATGAAAAGTAAAAACATCAGCCTATATATGGATTGACCTCACACACCATTACTCATCATTAGCTAAAAGGTTCAGAAGAATACCAAGTTTTATATAACATTTCATAGAGATCATAGGTCATAGATTTAGAGCTGGAAATGACCTCAGATACTACCTCATTCTATTTCCTTATATTACAGATGAGGAAACTGAGGTCAAGAGAGGTTAAGTAATTCACCCAAGATAACACAGGTAGCAGGCCCAAAAAATGAGATTTCAGATTCAAAACACACCTGAGAATTACAGAAGCAGAGAGATGTGCTCCCCATTTATTTTATGCCTTGGAGTAAATATCACATAAATGTATGTGTTTTCTTTATCCTTCCAATTTCTGAGAGATAGCTAGCACTGGAATTAGGAAGAGATGGGTTCCTGCCTCTGACCTATATTTTCTATGTGACCCCGGGCAAATCACTTAACCTCTTAGTCCCTCTCCCTTCCCCTCCTCCCAGACAGCTCTCTAAGGGTATATACTGCAGACAAGTTGCTGAGATCCATGGAAAGAATTTCCACACTGAGAGTTTCCCCAAAGGGATGAAATCACTGTTATGGACTGTTTCCCCCCAACTCTCCTCATTCCCCCTAAAAAGAAAAAAAGTTCTATTATCTCTTCTTCAAGTCATTCAAGGGAGAACTAGTAAGATTGAAGGAAGAGAAGTGTGTGAGTGACCTTTAGGCCAGTAAGTAAAAAATTATACTCTTCTTCAAAATGCCAACTTCCTTCAACCCAGAAGCTCTGACTGAGGAGCAGAAAGGCTTGGGTGCTTGAGATCAGATTCTTTGCTAATGGCTACAAGACCAGGGCCCAGGTTGAGAAACTCCTACAAAAAATTTCCCTGGTCATTGTGCAGACTCAGGTGGAAGTGGGTATAAGTAGACAGGAAAATGGTTAGGATTGTTGTTTCTTTGTCTTGTTGCCTTCTTCCCATTGGGATTTATGAGAAATAAGAGGTAGATTACTTGGACTCCCTAATCTCCCATTATTATTATTTTTCTGGTTCTCACTCTGGGTTGGCACTAAAGCCACAGAGACTTGGTATAAAAGCAATTTCTCAGCACCCCAGCTGAGACAGCTGCTCTGTTACTCTAATGTAGAGGTGATGATCCAGAGACATCACTAGTTTCATAAAGTAATCTTTCAGAAGATTAATTGCTTTGAATATGCTTTGAATATTTAAAATAATTTTGGTAGCATTTTAATTTTTATTATGTTATTCAGCCTATCCATAAGCAATGAACATTTTTTCAATTATTTAACTCTTTCTCTAAACAATGGTTTGTAGCTGTTTTTATATACTTTTTCTGTATTTCTTGGTAGATAGATTCACAAGTATTTTATGCACTCTGTAGTTATTTTAAATAGCGTTTATCTTTCTACCTCTCCCTCATGAATTTTGTTGGTATCACACAGAAATGTCAATGATTTGTGTGGATTTATTTTATATCCTGCAACTTTGATGTAGTTAGTGTTTAATTTAGTTTTAGTTGACTCCCTAGCGTCCTTTAAGTATATATAATTATATCATCTGCAAAAAGAGTTAACTGTTTTCCCTTTTCCTCTACTTATTCCCTCAGTTTTGTTTTCTTGTCTTATTGCTATAGCCAGCATTTCTAGTGTTATGTCAAATAGAAGTGGTAAAAATAGCCATCTTTGTTTCAGTCCTGATTTTATTGGAAAGGATTATAGTTTATCTTCAATATATAAAATGTTAGCTCTTGGTTTTACATATATATATGTATGTGTATGTGAGTGTATATATGTGTGTGTGTCTATATACATAGACACACAATTTATCATTTTAAATAACACTTCATTTTTTTCTCTTTTTTTTCTGGTATGTACAATCTTTATATGTAAATTAAGGAGAATCACAACAGAGAAAATTATAGACCAGTAATTCCTAATTCACATTGATGCAAAAATTTTAAACAAAATAATAATAAAGAGGCCAAAACAAGATACCACAAATATTATACACTATGACCAGGTTGAATTTATATCAGGAATGCAGGGTTGTTTTCATATAGTTTTATTTATATCCTGATTTATTTACTCACTGTAATTTTTTTTTTACCATAACGATCACCAAGTATGTATTTCTTCTATTCTCTTTTCCCCCTGCTTATCCTACTCTCTGTCCTTCTCTCTCTCTCTCTCTCTCTCTCTCTCTCTCTCTCCTTCCCATTCTCAAAAGTGTTTTGCTTCTAACTTTTACCTCCCCCAAACTACTCTCCCTTCTATCAACTCCCTCCACCCTTATCCCCTTCCCTTCCTGCTTTCCTGTATGGTAGATTTTTTTTTGCCCTTTGGAGGACAATTGGGGTTAAGTGACTTGCCCAAGGTCACACGGCTAGTTTTTTTGTTAAGTGTCTGAGGCGAGATTTGAACTCAGATCCTCCTGTCTCCTGGGCTGGTGCTCTATTCACTACGCCACCTAGCTGCCCCTGTAAAATAGATTTCTACACCCAACTGAATGCATATATTATTCCCTATTTGAGTCAGTTCTGATTAGAGTAAGTTCATGTCCTCCCCTCCTTGCTTCCCCCATTTCTTCCTCCACTGTAAAATTTCAGACCTCTTTTATGTCAGATAATTTATCCCATTCTACCTCTCCCTTTCCATTTCTCCAAGTATATTTTTCTTTCTTCTCCCTTAACTTTATTTTTTTAGATAATCCTACCATCACATTCGATTCATACCTCTGCTTTCTGTCTATGTATACTGCTTTAAACTGTCCTAATGATGAGAAAGTTTTTTAGAGGTTGGTTATAAATATAATTTTTCCATGTAGTAATATAAACAGTTTACCCTTGTTTAATCCCTTATGATTTCTCTTTCTTTTTATCTTTTTATGCTTCTTTTACATCTTGTATTTGAAAACCAAATTGTCTTTTCAGCTCTGATATTTTCATCTGTAAGGCTTGAAAGTCCTCTATTTCATTGAATATTCATTTCTCCTCCCCGCTGAAGGATTATACTCAGTTTTTCTGGGTAAGTGATTCTCGATTGTAATCCTAACTCCTTTGCCCTATGGAATATCATATTCCAAATCCTCCAATCCTTTAATGTAGAAGTGGTTAAATCTTGTGTTTTCCTGACTGTGGCCCCACAATATTTTAATTGTTTCTGTTTGACTTCTTGGAATATTTTCTCCTGATCTGGGAGCTCTGGAATTTGGTTATAATATTCCTGGGAATTTTCATTATGGTATCTCTTTCAGGAGGTGATCAGTGGATTCTTTCAATTTCTATTTTACCCTCTGAACCTAGAATATTAGGTAGTTTTCCTTGATAATTTTCTGAAAGATGATGTCTAGGCTCTTTTTTTTATCATAATTTTCAGGTAATCTAATAATTCTTAAATTGTTTATTCTAGATCTATTTCCAGGTCAGTTGTTTTTCTACTGAGTGTATTTCCCATTTTCTTCTATTTTTAAAAATTCTTTTGATTTTGTTTGATTCTTTCTTTTTGCTTTTTTCTTTGGAGGGGGGAAGGTAGGGCAATTGGGGTTACACAGGGTCACATGGCTAGTTTTTTGTGTTAAGTGTCTGAGGTTGGATTTGAACTCAGGTCCTCCTGACTCCAGGGCCGGTGCTCTATTCACTATGCCACTTAGCCACCCCTGTTTGATTATTTCTTGATGTCTCACAAATTCACTAGCTTCCACTTGCTCAGTTCTAATTCTTAAGGAATTATTTTCTTCCGTGAACTTTTGTATGTCATTTTCTATTTGGCTAATTCTACTTTTTAAGGAGTTCTTCTCTTCAGTAAATATTTCACATCTTTTTCCATTTGGCCAATTTTGCTTTCCAAGGCATTCTTCTCTTCATTGGAATTTTGTCCCTCTTTTACTATTTGGCCTATTCTGTCTTTTAAGGTGTATTTTTTTCAGAATTTTTTGTGCCTCCTTTACCAAGCCGTTTACTCTTTTTTCATGATTTTCTTGTATCACTCTCATTTCTCTTCCCATTTTTTTTCCTTGACCTCTCTTACTTGACTTTTAAAATCCTTTTTGAGCTCTTCCATGGCATGTAACCAATTCATATTTTTCTTGGAGACTTTTGATGTAGGAGATTTGACTTTGTTACCTTCTTCTGGCTGTATGTTTTGATCTTCTTTGTCACCAAAGTAAGATTATATAGTCTGAGATTTTTTTTATACTGTTTGCTCATTTTCTAGATGATTTCTTGAATTTTAACTCTATGCTAAAGTGGGACTCTGCTTTTGGAGTGAAGTGGGAACAGTTCCATGCTCCAGGTGTTTTGTGCAGCTGTTTTCAGAGGTAATTCTGGGGATCTGTAATTTTTCAATTCTTCCAAGGTGGTATGATTTAAGGAGATGAGTGTTTACTGATCTCCTGTACTGTGCATTGTGTAATGAGTGACCATAAATACTCTTTCCAGTCCTGGAATAGTGGCCATGGACCTGCTCCCCGGTGGGCCATAAGCTGTGGTGTGCTAGTGCTTCTACTGTCCCTGGGACTAAGACCTAGGACTGTGACCCAGATCCAAATATAGGCAATGCAAGAGAGTCCTGTCCCTGGTGCCAGCAAAGGGACCCCCATAAGTCCCCTTCTGACCTATTGTCTTATCCTCTTACTATATGTGGACTAAGAATTCTAGAAACTGCCACTGTTGCCACTGATTCAGTCACCCTGGGGTCTGCTCCTGGTTTGTGGGGGCCCATAGCTAGCCTGTCTTCCTCTCTCACCTTGGTGTAACATCTTTCCTGCCGACCTCCTAAGTGGTCTTAGGTTGAAAAATTGTTTCACTTCATGCTTTTGTGGGTACTGCTGCTCTAGAATTTGTTTAGAGGCATTATTTAAAGGTATCTACGGGAGTTTGGGGGAGATCTCAGGCAGGTCCCTGCCTTTACTGTGCCATTTTAGTGCTGCCTCCTCCAAATGAATAATTTATATATTGCATAAACAAACTTCTTACAATTTAATTGCATACTAAATATTCATGGTCCTTGAAGGCTACATTTTTTTTCAAGCCATATTCTATGGGGTTATTTTTGCACTTGTTAAGGTTCCTATAGAGAAGGGACTGTTTACTCATTATTTTTTAAAACGCTATTAGACTATCTAAATGAAATTAGGATTAAATCATCTGTTAATAAATAGCTATATAATTATAATATTCCCACTTGTCCTGGAGAAGTGGGGAGCCTGTGAGTGTATATATATTCTTAGGTATTTTTTCATAGAGGGAAATTGTTCATATATCTCATATTTAAATATAAAAATTTATACAACCTTTCACATACACCACATTAATCTGAAACTTTAAAATCCAAAAGTCAAATTTCTGTGATCTATATTTTTTCAGGTTAAAAATTCTTAAAAATTTTCTTGTTCTATACAAATTCCTATAGAGCCTTATGTTTTCTTTTTTTTTCCTCTCAGTTTAAAGGTGCCTGAAAGTTATTTTATCTTTTCTCACAGAAAATGTTTCATAAACATTTTTTGGCAGACAAGTTAAGAAGTAGCTAAGGCTGTTTTATTTTAATCAAGGCTAAATTCCCACAGACACTTAGACTTCTAAAGATCTTATAAGCTTTTATCACAGTCAAGTTAATTCTTGTTACACTGGGTTAGAATTACACTATCTGTGAGATTAAGCATAAAAATAATTAGAAGACTTCAAAAATTGCTGTTAGTGGTCTGGGCTAGGTGAGTGGGGATTACATAATCAAAAGGATGCCCTGGACTTAAATACAACATTTCTGATCGTAAATCACACCCTAAAAGTTTTTCTTGGAGATTTTTTTCTATTTGTGGGTCTTGGCTTACAGATAAGGAAAATCCAGCAAAGATGTCAATGATATTCTATTACACAGAACATAGGTAAAGTGAGAAGAAATTTTAAGGGCCCTGGTGCCACAGAAGCTCAATCTCTGTCATGCAGACATTCATGAAGGAGAGAAATAAGGGAGGAGTGGGAAAGGAAAGGGGGTATAAAAGGGGAAAAAGAGAGGGTAGTCTTTAGTCTCAGTGCATTTGCACACACATTCCATGAAATCTGAATGTACTTTACCAATCCCCAGGGGTATGTCTCCCAATAAATTCCATTAAGAAATTCTGAATATCAGGCAGAGCCAAGATGGCAGAGTAAAAGCACAAACTTGGCATGAGCTCCTGCTCCAACCACTTCCAATGTCTGTAAAAAAAATGCCTCTAAACAAATTTTAAAGCTACAGAACCCACAAAGTGACAGAGAGAAATAAATCTCTCACTGAAGGCAGCCTGGCAGGAAGGGTCTATTACAGCATGCTGGGAGCCGAGCACAGTCCTGCATGAGCCGCATGGTTCTGGCCCCAGGGTGACCCCAACCAGTCACACAGACTGGCCAGAGCAGACTTCAGGAGAGTGAATCACCAGCAGCTATGGCAGTTTCCAGACTTCTTAACCCATAAATGCCAAAGAGAAAGTAAAAGGTCAGTGGGGAACTCTGTTGGAACTGGGTGATGGAAGAGCACAGTCTGGCTTCTGCCCCTGGGGCTAGAAATGGCAGAGGTGTGGCAGCTGCAGCTGCTGCTGCATGGCTGCCTCTAGAGCTCCTGGCCCCTAGATCATAGGGAGACAAGGTTTAGCAGCTTCTACCTTAAAGAATTGGAGAGCAGGGGTGGCTAGGAGGCATAGTGAATAGAGCAATGGCCCTGGAATCAGGAGGACCTGAGTTCAAATGTGGCCTCAGACACTTACCTTGTACTAGCTGTGTGATCTTGGGCAAGTCATTTAACTCCAATTGCCTTGCCTTCCCCCCTCCAAAAAAGCAAAAAAAAAAAAAAGAATTGGAGAGCTTGGAATATGGTATTCTGGAGGGCAAAGAATCTAAGATTACAATTAAGAATCACCTACTCAGCAATAATTTGTATAATCCTTCAGGGGGAAAAAATGGAGATTTAATGATATGAAGACTTTCAGGCATTCTTGATGAAAAAATCCAGAGCTGAATAGAAGATTTGACTTCAAATACAAGATTCAAAAGAATCATTAAAAGGTAAACAGGAAAGGGAAATCACACGGGACTTAATAAGGTTAAATAGTTTTCATTCCTACATGCAAAGATGATATTTCTAATGCATAAGACTTTTCTCATTATTAGGGTAGTAAGAAGGAATGTATATATTATATATATATATATATATATATATATATATATATATATATATATATAGAGAGAGAGAGAGAGAGAGAGAGAGAGAGAGAGAGAGAGAAGGCACAGGATGAGTTGAATATGAAAGGATGATATCTAAAGAATAAAATTAAGGTGTGTGAGAGAAGAATGTACTAGGAGGAAGAGAAAGAGAGATGTAGAATGGGGTAAAAAAGCTTTCACAATGTATGGGAAGAGAGGGGAGGTGAGGGGGAGTGAGTGAACCTTACTCAGAATTGGCTCAAAGAGGGAATAAGAAACACAGGCAGTAGGGTATAGAAATCTATCTTACCTTACTGGAAAGTAAAAGGGGAAGAGGATGGGGGGTGTGATAGAAGGAAGTGCAGATTGGGGGAAAGAGTAGTCAGAAGCAAAACACTTTTGAGGAGTGACAGAGTGAAGGAAGAGAGAGAATAGAATAAAAGAGGTTAGGGTGGGAAATCTGTTAAGCAATAGTAACTGAAAAAATTTTTGAAGCAAATTTCTCTGATTCTCTGACATCATTTTTCTAACATACAGAGAACTATGTCAAAGTTATAAAAATAAGATCCATTCCCTAATTGATAAATGATCAAAAGATACAATCAGTTTTCAGATGAAATAGTTTCAACTATCTATAACCATATGAAAAAAAATTCTTTCTCACTATTGATTGGAAAAATGCAAACTAAAACAATTCTGGAGTACTATCTCATATGTATTAGACTGACTAATAGGACAGAAAAGGTAAATGACAAATGGAGGGGATGTAGGAAAAATGAAACATTAATGTGCTGTTGGCAGAGTTGTGACTTAATTCAGCCATTCCATAGAGCAATTTGGAACTATGCCCAAAGCACTGTAAAACCATGCAAAACCCTTTGACCTACCAATATCACTACTAGGTCTGTATCCCAAAAGAGATTAAAAAAAGCAAACAGGAAAGGTACCTCTACCTGCAAAAATATTTATAGTGGCTCTTTTCTGGAGACATGAAACTAGAAATTTACAGGAGTCTCATCAACTGGGGAATGGCTGAAAAAGTTATGGTATGTAATTATGATGGAATACTATTGTACTTTAAGAAATGATGAGAAGGATGTTCTCAGAAAAACATGGAGAGACTTGCATGGGCTGATGCAAAGTGAAATGTACTGTGTACAAAGTAACAGCAATATTGTAAGATCATCAGCTTGTGAATGAGTAAGTGAATGACTTAGCTATTCTCAGTAACACATGTCCATCCATGACAACTGAAGGAGTTAGGATGAAAAATGCTATCCATTCTGTGAGAAAGACCTGATAGTGTCTGAATGCAGATTGAAGCATACTTTAAAAAATTTTTTCTTTTTCTTGAGAGTTTTTTTTTGTCTACGTTTTCTTTCATAACATAACTATGTTTTGCATGACTACACACGTATAACCTATATGGAATTGCTTGCCTTCTCAATGAGGGGTGGAGGTGGTTGGAGGGAAGAAGGGAGAGAATTTGGAACTCAGTTTTAAAAGAAATGTTAAAAATTGTTTCTACATGTAACTGGGGGAAAATTCAATATAAATAAAATATAATAAATAACATAAATAAATAAAAAGAAATTCAGAATATCAAAATGTTTGAGTACCTGCTTATCACAATTAGGAAATTCACATTCAAAAAATTATTCTTGATTTGAGTCATGAGTTCAGTCCTCTTTAAATTTCCAATGTAACAAATCTTAGGAATTTGAGAGTGATACTTCCTCTTTTCTTCATCACTTCTTTCTCACTTGGTCAGATGAAGGAGAGGAATAATAAACTCTACTGAAATTATCCAATCAGATAAATTCAGAGAAATTTCCTTGCTGAAAAAAATTCCTCTTTCTCAAAATGATTCTACATTAAACAAGAACTATTTACTCCTTCACTAAGCAGGTCTAGGTCCTTTCATGGGCTAAAAGACTCAGATAAAGATGAAAGAACATTTTTAAAGAGCATCAGGCTCTTTCTGTACAACAAAAGACAGACACAAAAAGCTAACTTTGAAAACTTTGTTTTCTGGGATGATGGTTCTATTTAAGCTATTTCTGTTGCAAGAAGGGTCAAGCTCTCTTTCAAAGGGACTAGGAATTTTTTCATCTATGAACCTATCACTGTTGTGTGATCCCTTTCCCTCTCTCCACTCCCAACCCTGCCAAGCATGGCTCTTAGAATGACACTTTTTGCTGCTTCTCTATTCATTAACAGCTGGTAAAGCCTCATCAATTCTTTTTGAATATTCTATAATCAAACATTCAAGTGCAGTAAGTGGGATCCATCTCTACTCTCCAGCTCCCTCTTGTTCTTTCATACTTATGTTTTCCAATCACAATTTCTATATTACTTTGGCTATCATCTGTGGAGTGACTTTGTAGTTGGGGCCAGAAAGTAGGCTCATCTAATTTTGCTGCTTTCTCAAGTGGGATGTGCTCATATATCTGACTGTTGTAAAATATGGCTCCCCTCCCTTACTTTCTCCCTTCTTTTTGCTCCAAACCAAGGCATATTCTCCATTTGGGAGTCTCTATAATCTTGTTCCTGAACACCAAGTGTTTGTTGATTGTAGAGAGTCTAAGTTTGTGGAGTGTGGTAAGTTATAAGAAGCATAACATGATAGCAAAAAGAACTATCAAAATGATAGAAAATAGATAAAAGGGATGAGATGTGGCTTACACTTCTAACAGCAGAGGAGGCCCTGATAAAACCATTGTGGAGTAGGATGTCAGAAAAAGTTTGATTTAGAGGCTTCAACGTCTTAGCTTGGAGCATTATTTTTTATAAGAAATAATTTTTTTACAGGTAATGTTTCATTAAAAAATTTTTGTATCTTTATCATTTGACACAATAAGGTACTCAATAAATCCTTGTAGACGTAGACGGATTGTTTATATAGGCACCAGCACAAATGGATCTTGCCCAGCAGTTGTTTCCCAATTGTTTTGTACTCTGGTTTTATACCAAGTGCTAGAACTAAGAAGGTCTATTGCCTAGGTTTTGGCAGAGGTCACTACATATCTGAAACCAAGAGAACTCCTTTGTTCATCCTGCATTTCCATAATAAATTCTTCCACAAATTTTTTCTCATGCGCCAGGGCAGGACTGTGGACCTTTGGAAGTCGAGTAACAAGGGATTGATTTGTGAGATGCCTAAGAATGAAGGAAGATGAATATGTCCACAAAGAGCATACGACTCCTTAGTTTTCCTTCCTTGGACCTTGAACAAGACTTCTGTCTACTGACTGACTCGCTGGGCTGGAAGTTGAAGTTGCTGGTCGAGGCTGCTGCCCTTCCTCCCTGCCCGCCCGCCACTGCCGTGGCTTGTTTCCTCTTTGCCACCGGGAGCACGGAGCTGGCCTGGCTGTGGATAGTTAGATAGCCCCCGCCGCCAGCCCCCTTCTAGCCACCCCCCACCCCCATCCTCTCTGCATCCAGCATGGTCCAGATGGCAGCGGGGCTGCAGCAAGAGGAGGCGGCGGCGGCAGAAGATGGCGGGCCAGATGCTGACCTGTGTAGTGGACCGTGGCAGCAGGTATACAAAACTTGGACATGTTGGAAATACAGAACCACAGTTTATCATCACCTCATTATTGCTATCAAAAAGTTTGCAAAAGTAGGAGATCAAGCACAAAGGAGGGTGATGAAGGGTGTTGATGATCTAGACTTCTTAACTGGGGATGAAGCAATAGAAAAGCCAACTTATGCGACAAAGTGGCCAAGCCATCAGGGTATTATAGTTGAAGATTGGAGAGATTTATGGAACAAATGATCGTTAAATACCTAAGAGTAGAACCTGGAGATCATAATTTTCTTTTGCCTGAACCTCCTCTAAATATACCAGAAAACAGGAAATATACAGCTGAAATTATGTTTGAATCCTTTAATGTTCTAGCCTATACATACCTGCACAGGCTGTCCTTGCTTTAATTGCATCTTGGACATCAAGACAGGGTAGGAGAGCAGATACTGACTGGTACAGTTACAGACAGTGGAGATGCTGCCACTCATGTCATTCCTGTGGCTGAAGGATATGTTATTGGCAGCTGTAACAGGCACATTCCACTTGTTGGGAGAGATATAACATATCTTATTCAGCAATTATTGAGAGAATGAGAAGTAGGAATTCCTCCTGATCAATCCCTGGAAACAGCTAAGGCAATGATGGAACGTTATAGTTATGTCTGCCCAGATCGTCAAAGAATTTAACAAGTATGATACAGGTGGGTCAAAGTGGATTAAACAGTATACCAGAATCAATGCAATCTCAAAAAAAGAATTTTCCATTGATGTTGGTTTTGAATGGTTCTTGAGTCCAGAAATCTTCTTTCACCCAGAGTTTATTAATCCAGACTACCACAACCTACCTCAGAAGTAGCAGATTAGGTAATTCGGAATTGTTCTGTCAATGTCAGATGTCCTCCCTACAAAAATACTGTCCTCTCTGTGGGTTCAACCATGTTCAGAGATTTTGGACATTGACTACAATGGGATTTAAAAGAATTGCTGATGCAAGGGCTGAAACTAAGTGAAGAATTAATTGGTGGTACACTGAAGCCCAAGCCTGTTGATGTGCAAGTCACATTATACCACATGCAGTGACATGTAGTATGGTTTGGGGAATCAATGCTGGCTTCCACACCTGAGTTCTACCAAATATGCCACACCAAAAAGGATTATGAAGAAACTGGACCTAGTATGTGCTGCTGTTTGGGGTCATGTCTTAAGACGGACTTCATAGTTTTAACAGGGAAATGGGCAAGAGTTCATTTTTCTGATTACTTCTTTTGTCTGGATGGCTGATATTAAGATAGCAAACTGACTTGACAAGACAAAGACCAAACATAATTCAACAGGAATGTTTTAATAAATATCAATATACAAATGTAGAAGAAAGTTAAAATGATAAAGTGTTTTTCTTTACATATTTGAATCTGTGTGTAACAAAAAGAAGTGGGTTTTAGTTCTTTCTGTGAATAGATATTAATGGATTATCCAAGATTTAATGGAATTTAACAGCATGTAGATAGCTCTCTACTACTTGAATTGTACACTTCCAAGGGTACAATGCAAGGGCTTGTTTATATTTCATACTTTGAGGAAAAAAATGTCAAAAAAAATACTTGTCGTATTTGAGGAGAGACTTAGAATTCTAAGGAAATTTTTTTAAACCTCATGACACTTGCTTACACACCCATGTTATTCTAGTTATTAACATTTTCAACCATCCAAAAAAGAATCTGGTTGTCTTTGCAAGTGCTTTTTGGAACTAAAGCTAGTATCTTGGATTAACTAATGCCTGCCTAGTGCTTTCTGAATACTCTCATTCTGTTTCTTACTTCAAAAGAAAAGTAAAGACAAGATTGTTGGACCAGTATTACAGTTATGTAGTGTCATTTCTGATAAAAAACAAATCTTTTTCTTTCCTTTTTGGAGGGGGGAAGGCAGGGCATTTGGGATTAAGTGACTTGCCCAAGGTCACACCTAGTGAGTGTTGTGTCTGAGGCTGTATTTGAACTCAGGTCTTTCTGCCTCCAGATCTGGTGTTCTATTCACTGTGCCACCCAGCTGCCCCCCAAACCAAATCTGAATCTCAAAATTGGTGTATTAAGCCTAACACCATTCCAATAAACACAATATATATATATATATATATATATATATATATATGTATTTTTTTTTTTTTTGCTTTTTGGAGGGCAATTGGGGTTAAGTGACTTTCCCATCGTCACACTGCTAGTAAGTGTTAAGTGTCTGAGGCCAGATTTGAACTCAAGTCCTCCTGACTCCAGGGCTCTTTTCACTGTGCCACCTTGCTGCCCTACAAAATATCTTTTGATATCTGTTTGGAGTTCTTCAATCTCCTTACAAGTTAAATGATAAATTTTTTCTGAGGACCTCACAATCAACAGTTGATTTAGCAAGGTGAATTTTTTATGTGCTTTGTACAAACAAGTGTGTAATTTTAGAACTAAAATATTGACTGTTTTCATTTTGATAATTGTTCCAACATTTGATACTTTCATTTGCATAATTAATTTTCGCAGTTTGAATTTTTTTCCCCAATCACTATCATGCAAGTTAGATTTTCATTGCATTTTAAAATCTCTGGATCATGAAAAAAAATGAAAATAAATTGAAGCTTAACTCTCTTTTCTAATGTTTTTAAAAAAACATTTTATGTATTTTAGATGTAATTTCTTCTGCATTCTATTGAAATTGTGGAAATAAAAATCTTGATAATGTGTGTGGTGGGAAAAATTATCAAGATAGTTCAAAAGACCAAAAGAGGGAAATCTTTTAGGCAGTTTTTTGTTCCACAGTATGATTACATCAGTAGTGTCAATATTAAAGCTATAAAATGTGTTATCCTTGAAAATAATAGGTTAAAGTAAATCTACCCAAAAGATCAAGACCAATTTTTAAAAAAAGTTGCAATATGTTAGTCTAGGTATAGAATTCTGGAGCAAAAACTAGTTTTCATTTGAAATGATTCAGAAATGTGAGAATTTACTAAATATTTACTAAAACTTCATTCTTTGAGAATGGGAGTAAATGCTAATAGAATGTATGTCATGTATCCTTTGTAGCAATCATTTTTTAAAGATCATGTGGTTTAGAAATAAATTAGATAAACAGTGGGGGAAAAATACTTCTGTCTATTCATTCTTTCCCATGTAGCTGGGAACAGAGGAGTAGAGATGGAAAACTTCCAGTGGGACAAATAACCGTTGCCAGTTTCTTGTTGTTGCTGACACTGCATCTTGAGCTAGGAGTCATGAAGACAGATCTGGGGCAGACCCTGGAGGGCTATAGTGGCAGAGGTAGAGACCCTGGGATGCATACAAGGCCAAAGTGTGGTTTTGACTGGATAGACCAGTGAGCATAGAGGAATGAACTGACAATTGCTGTGAAACTGGTGTGATCAGAGTAGAAATCCAATCCCTTCTTGTCTTTGTTATTTGCAGTCTAACCCATTGGGTTTCAAAAACACAATTTCTTCACTTAATCTTTCTTTTGATCTGTAAAGGCAAAGAAGGTGGGGGAAACTGGTCAAAATACTTTGAGGGAGAAGTATTTGACAGTTGCTTAGCAATTTAATTTACTGTGCTTCACAATGAGGATTACTAATGTATATACAAACATCATAAGTTGGTCAGAATGAAAGAAATTTCTCAGATATGGAATGGGAATGAACCAATTAAAATATTCTTAATCTTAATGTTTCAGAGTGATATTCCATTTTCTTTCCCTGTGTACAGAATTTCATAGCCAGCTAGTGAGGGAAAATAAACTAACCTAGCATGATGAAGAGATCTCTTTTTTAAATTTATTTTTAATAGCATTTTATTTTTTCCCAATTACATGTCAAGGCAATTTTTAGCATTCATTTTTAGAAGATTTTGAATTCCAAATTTTTCTCCCTTCCTCCCTTTCTCTACCATCCCTCTTCCTAAAATGATAGGCAATTTGTTATAGGTTATACATGTATGATCATGTAAAACATATTTCCCTATTAGCCACAGTATGAAAGAAGAAATAGATCAAAAAGAAAAAAAATGAAAAATGATAAAGTGAAAAAAGTATACTTCAATCTGCATTCAGAGTCCTTCAGTTCTTTATCTGCATGTGGGTAGCATTTTCCTTTTCATACTTGTCTTGGATCATTGTTTTGCTGAGAAGAGTTGAGTCATTTGTAGTTGATTGTCACATGATGTGCTGATGGTGTGTACAAGTTTACCTGGTTCTGTTCATTTCCCTTTGCATCAGTTCATAAAAGACTTTCCAGGTTTTTTCTGAAATCTGTCTGTTCATCATTTCTTTCTTTTTTTTTTTAGTTTTAAAATAAAATTTTATTGATAGCTTTCATTTCTAAACCACCTAACATTTTCCAGTGTCCTTTCCCCCATCCTTCCCACGGAGCCATCCCTTATAATAAAGAAAAAAATTTCGACACAATTAATAGATTGAAGAAGTCTGACACATATACAATGTTCCACACTCATGATCCCAACCCCTCCCCTACAAAGAAGCAGGGAATGGCATCTTCTCAGGCCCCATCTTTGCAATGAGCTTAGTCCTTATCATTTCTAACCATTCTCTTTCACTTGTTTTGTTATTATTGTTTTTTCCCTTTATACAGTCATAGTTGTATATATTAACTGGTTCTGCTTACTCTGCATCAGTTCATCATTTCTTATTACACAGTAGTATTCCATTTCATTCATATATAACAGCTTGTTCAGTAATTCCCCAACAGATGGGCATCCCCTCAGTTTCCAATATTTTGCCACCATGAGAAGGGCTACTATACACATTTTTGCATAAGTAGGTCCTTTTCCATTTTATATGATCGCTTTGGGATACAGACCTAGTTGTAATATTGCTGGATCAAGGGATATGCACAGTTTTGTAACCCTTTGGGCACAGTTCTAAATTGCTCTCCAGAATGGATCAATTCACAAGTCCACCAGCAGTACATTAGTGCCCCAATTTTCCCATATCCTGTTTAACATTGATCATTTTCCTTTTTTATCATATTAGCCAAGATGATTGGTGTGAGGTGTTTTTAATTTGCATTTTCTCTAATCAAAAGTGATATAGAGCATTTCTTTATATGCCTACAGATAGCTTTTATTTCTTCATCTAAAACTGCCTATTCACATCTTTTGACCATTTATCAATTGGGGAATGGCTTTTATTCTTTTCAAAGTTGTCTTAATTCTCTTACATATTTGAGAACTGAGGTCTTTATCAGAGACATTGGCTGTAAAGATTGTTTCCCAGCTTTCTGCTTTCCTTCTAATCTTGGTTATATTGGTTTTATTCTGTGCAAAAGCTTTTTAATACATTCAAAATGATCTATTTTAACTTTCATAATACTCTCTGTCTCTTCATTGGTCATTAACCTGTAGCTCACTTTACTTCTCCTTTAAGAATTTGGATTCTATACCACTTGCTGTATGTATGTTTAGTATTGATATTACTTCATTGTCTTTGGTACCTTTTAGCAAAATGTAGTTTCCTTCCTTGTCTTTTTTTAATGAGGTCTATTTTTGCTTTTGCTTTGTCTGAGATCAGGATTGCTATCTCTGCAGCCTTTTTTATGCTTAAGCTAAAGCGTAATAGATTCTGCTCCAAACCCTTACCTTTACTCTGTGTGTATTTCTCTGCTTCAAGTGTGTTTCTTGTAAACAACAGATTGTAGAATTCTGGTTTTTGATCTCCTCTGCTATCTGCTTCTCTTTTATGGGAGAGTTCATCTCCCATTCACAGTTATGACTACTAAGTGTGTGTTTCCCTCCAACCCTATTTTTCCTCCTCTTTGTCCTCTCTCTCCTTTCACCCTTTCTCTCCTCACCAGTGAAAACACTGGTTTTCTCTCTATCACCCTCCCCAATCTGTCCTCCCTTCTATCAGTCTCCCCTCCACCCCTCCCCACCCCCCGGGCCCTTTATTAAATCTCCTCTTCTCCTACTTTCTATATTGGATAAGATAGACTTCTATACTCATCTGATTGTGTATATTATTCTCCCTTTGAGCCAAACTGAAGGGAGTAAAGTTCAAATGATGCCCATAGTCAACCCTCCCATCTTCTCCTCCACTATAATAGATTTTTTGCACCTTTTCATGTGAAATAATTCACCTCATTCTACCTCTCCCTTCCTTCTACACCCAGTGTACTCCTCTTTCTCATAACTTATTTTTTTAATGTCATTCTCTCAAATTCACCTTCTACCCATACCCTTTATGTATATTCTGTCAATCAGATCAGAATCTGCATCTAACCTGTGAATGTACAGAGCTGAACAAAGGAGGCCAGAGGCAGGAGTGAGGAAAATGTTTGCAAGCAAAGCTCCCCTTAGTAGGAGGACTTAACTTACTGGGGCAAGGGTAGGGCTTATATAATGAAAACCACAATGGGACTGGACCACAGCACAGTCATTCTAAGGTCTTGAGTAGCAGTTCTCATGATTGGCATTCATTGGGCAAATACAGGCATTCTTAGGTCCCATGGGAACAGTCTCTAAGCTTCATAAAGGTTGTTGAGCCTTGTGATCATTTAGTGGAGTACAGAAACAAAGTACGTGTAGTGGAAGGAGAAGTGTAGTACCTGGTTCAGTTCACTTGGCAGTAATAAGAAACAGGGATTGTGAGAATGTCAGGAAATGTAATGGAAGACTTTAGGCTGTAGCACATCTCCTGCTTCTGGCTCTCAGGTCCCTGGGAAATAAGTGAAGCTCTAACAAATCTAAGCAGTCATTGATTAACATAAAAAAATAATAAATCTCTCAATGAACACCTGGTTCTGGTCAAAGAAATACACTTTGCCAGAGGATGAGACCATCCAGAGTGCAAAGGATTATTATTATGCAAAGGTTAGGGCACAACTTGCTTATTGGGCCTTAGCTCTGGGAAATAGGTTATCTCCAAATATGTTGATGATTCCTTCTATTAGTGGTATGATTTTTAAGAATTACAAGTATCATCTTCCCATGTAGGGATAGTAACAGTTCAACTCTATTGAATCCCTTCTTACCTTTTTAGGCTTCTCTTCAGTCTTGATATTGAAGATCATTTATTTTTTTGTTGTTCAATTCTGGTCTTCTCCTTTTGAACACTTGAAATTCTTCTATTTCATTGAATGACTATTTTTTCCCTTGCAGTATTATGTTTAATTTCACCAGGTAGGTGATTCTTGGTTCCTTTGGATTGTAGCTCCTTTGCCTTTGGGAATATCATGTTTCATTACCTCCTATCTTTTAATATTGCAGCTGCTAAGTCCTGTGTAATCCTGATTGTGGTTGTCTGACATTTGAATTGTTTCTTTCTGTCAACTTGCAGTATTCTTTCTTTGACCTGATAGTTCTGAAATTTGGCTATGATGTTCCTTGTGAGTTTTTATTTTGGAACTTCTTTCCTCAGGTGATCAGTGGATTCTTTCAATACCTATTTTGCCCTCTGATTCCGGGATATCAGGGCAGTTTTCTTAGTTAAATTCTTGAAAGATGCTAGACAGGTCCTCCTTTTGATTATGGTTTTCAGGTAGTCCAATTATTCTGACATTGTCTCTCCTGGATCTATTTTCTGGGTCAGTTGTTTTTCACAAGAGGTATTTTACGTTTTGTTCTATTTCTTCATTCTTTTGAATTTGTTTGATTCTTGATGTCTCATAGAGTCATTAGCTTCCATTTATTAGTTCTAACTTTTAAGGAGTTGTTTTCCTCAGTTAGTGTTAGTACTTTCTTTTCCACTTGACCAACTGTACTTTTCAAGGAGTTGTTTTCTTCAGTGGATTTTTGTATCTCCTTTTCCATTTGGACAATTCTACTTTTTAAGCAATCAATTTTTTTTCCCAAACTGTTGACTCTTTTTTCATAATTATCTTGCTTGCATCAGTCTCATTTCTTTTTCCAAATTTTCTTCTACCTCTTTTATATCATTTTAAAGGTTCTTTTTGAGCTCTTCCATGAGTTCTCTCTGGGCTTGAGATCACTCCCCATTTTTCTTTGAAGTTTTGCCCATAGTTGTTTTGACATTGTCCTTTTCTGAGTTTGTATCTTGATCTTCTCTGTCACTACAATGACTTCCTATCATCAGATTATTATTTTTTTGCTTTTTGCTCATCTTTTTTGACCTTTTTCCTTTCTTTTAGATTTGAGCTCTGTTTCTGGAATGGAAGGGGCACTGTCTCAGACTTGCTGTGCAAGAGATTGCAGGCCCTGTGTATTTACCTGCTGCTGCACTGATATTTCCCTGTGACCCAAGGAGGACCTACGTGTCTGATGCTGCACTGAAGGAGTAAGGTGGGAGGTAGCTAGTGTGCTGGAGGCCATAGTGGTCTGGCAGCTTACTTAGTGTTGAGCCAGGGTCCTAGTGGTGGAGTCTGGTATGTCCCAAGGCCAGTGGGGTGTTTCTGTGTTTCCCGGGGAGTACACTGAATCATATGGTGACCTGACTGCTAAAGGTTGCCTGTTCACCCAGGGCTATGATGCAGCACATGGTGACTCTTGGATCTGGAGTCTTCCAATTACCCTGGCTATTCTGAGGCATGTAGGGGATCCTAGTTTTGGCGTTTGCCTGCTCTACCACATTGGTTCTCAGGATCTCCCACTGGTTTGCTGAGGTGGGGCTTAGTCCTGGCTTACTGGGATGCTTCCTGTCCTGGAATGTGAGTGAGTCCTGGGTGAGACATATTTTTCTTTCCAATCTTCCAAGTTTCTTTGGTTCAAAGATTGTTTCACCCCATCTTTTCACTAGTTCTACTGTTTCAGGATTTTAGGGTGCTATTTTATGGTAGCATGGAGCTGAATATGGGAGAATTATGGCAATTTACTTTGTCAGCTTGGCTCCCAGAAGTCCAGGAATCGATCTCTTGCTTGCATGTTAGATAGATCCTTCTTTGACCTCTTTCTCTCCCCATGGCTAGTGGTAGCTGGAATGGAGCAACATTTAGTGGTTTAGTGAATAGACTATACATTGCATGCCTGTGCTATTTGATTAAATCATGTGACACTCTGGTTTTCTGGAGTTTTGCAAAAAGCAGGACAAAAGCTTCATGCATGCTGTTGATGATATAGTTCCTCAAGTATCCTTTGGACCACCACCAACCTTCACCAGAGTGGAATGTCATTCCAGAACTTTTCCCTGTTATAGCTGGTATTCTATTGGTAGGGTTACTTCCATATTGTGATGCACATTAGTGTAGGGCTTTTGTGGATGGACATATAGAAGTTTTGACAAATTGAAAATAGAAGCAAAATTCTACAGGAGCAAGGGTTTATTAACACCTCTTCTGCCACTTAGAACATTTACAATGATCTCTTTCTGCTCTGAATATGGGATGCATGGAATTTCCCCAAATCAATTTGATATTTTTTCTCTTTATGTCTGAAGGGGTTAAGGAAAACAAAATTGCTATCTTATGTTCTAATGTTGTTAACAATATAACTTTTTCTAATGATCCCAAGGTCACCAGACTTCTCATCTAAGGGGACCCTGACCAATGAGTATCTCCTTTTTTTTCTCTCTCAATAATAGCTGAAAAGTAATGTGTGGGAAGTCATTAAACATTTTGAGGAAGGTATTCATAGTTGCTACCCTGTGCCTTAATCCTGGGGTTTGGGGCTAGAAGAATCCCCTCTAGACAAAATCTAACTGTGGGTAGCAGAGGAAGAAACATTGTGTCTTGGGTCTGCAAATAGGTCAGAAACTTCTAAACCAGGGAGAGTCCGCATGCCCCCACATCTTCCATATTATAGCACTCTGATGAAGATAGAATCTGTTA
>NW_027187367.1:14656546-14716117 GCF_028583685.1 Petaurus breviceps papuanus
TAAAATTATTTTGACTCTCCATTGTGCAGTGAGAGTTCCCACCCATGCACACTTAGGTTAAATGTTTAAAATGAAAATATAGTTTTGGATTGAACCCTTATCCATTGCAAACTCTACTCACCAGCCGGTCAAACAGCAATAGAAATAAGACATTTTATTGAACCATACTAACAAGATATAACAGCAAAATACACGTAGCAAAAATCATTCTTATCCCTTCATAAACCAGTGAAAAACAATCCCTCACTCAGACATCAATATCACTGGAAGAAAAAAAGAGCAAATCCTCACAGAGAAATGGGGGTAGATCGTAGAATAAAGTTCTGATCCAAAAACCTTACAAGGAAAGCTGCCTTGATTTGTTGCTTAAATAGCTCTCTGAGAAGTTCTATTTCTTCTAAGAAATATACCCCAGAGATTCTGGGAGCAAGAGTGAGTTGTTGATGGAACAGGTCTCCAGGCAGCTCCTTGTCTCCTCAGCTATGTACCTGAGCTTGTTTCTTCCAGAAACTACCTAAATTGGTTAAAAGAATCCCCTCTCTCAAAAGTTATTTTGTAAACAAGTTCTGATATGTTTTTGCACGAGATGTTTTTAAGTAGAAGAAATGCCTTATCAGAATAAAATATAGACACCTAGATCTTTTTTTTTTTTTTGTAAAGGGTCAAATCAAATAGCCTGTTATTGCTGTGCTAGTCTTACATTCCTGAGTTGTAAAACTTGTTGTCCAAATTCCCCCAAAGCCGTAGCTGCATAGTGAGCATCTATGCAGGTGGGCTTCTCTATTCAAAGTCCAAGTCCCTCTTCCATATTACACCGTTTCAGATATTTAAAGACAACTCTATAGGGACAGGCAGGATGGCGTAGTGGATTGAACACTGGACTTGAAATCAGGAAGACCTGGATTTCAATTCTCCCTCATATACTTGTTAGTTACCCTGGACAAGCCACTTATTTATACCCTCTGGATCACAATTTTGTCATCTGTAAAATGAAAGGGCTGTCAGTAATGACCTCAAAGGTCCTTTTCAGCTCTAAATCTGGTCAAGGGAATTCTTTGATTAGCTTAATGAGCTTGTAGGGTAATGAACTTTTTTCATGGGATATTGTTCATCTTCCTTTGAAGTGTGGGAATGCCCCTCAGTGCCTCCTGGTGGATGGATTTCAATTTGGGGGACTGACCCACAAATCTTTAACTACTAGTGTCCCCATTCAGAATATGCTAGGAAGATCACTAAATATAGCTGGGTCCTAGGTCCTTATTGATGTAACTTAAAAGGCTCCTGAGAATCCATATAAACACTCAAGTTAACAGTGCATTTACTAGTAGTAGAACAGTCTTTATTCTGTCCCATAGAAATAAAAAAAATGTAAAGAATTTATAGGTGCTCATAAATTAGTACAGTCAAAACATAAAGGACCCTTAATAATCCATAAAAAATAAATATAGTCCTCTTCTCTCTCTGGAGAGTCCAACTTTTTACTAGAGACCTAAAGTTCTCCAGATTCAGTACCATCCTATAGGTTGGATTCTTTTTGGAAGGAAAACACATTTTGGGTTGCCACTTGGGGTAAGCCCAGCTACATTCCAATGAGTGCCACTATTTTTATGGTGATGCATACAGCCCCTCATAGATTGATAGAACTACCTAGTGGTTTTCCTTGGAAGGTTAATACAGGTTGAAGTTGCTGACAAAGATTACACTCCAACATTCTAGTGTATGCTTCTTTGGTCCCACAGAGACCCATACAGCCATTCAGCTTTATTGTACTACTCTGAGGTCTTGGACTTTTCCCAGCAGGAAGCATTAGGTCTACTATACGGGTACACCCTATTCTATCAAAATCATACCATCTGAATAATTCAAACTAACATCAGAAATAAGATCCAGATCACTTGCTACCTCTCCATATTGTGACTCTTACGAGTACCAGGAGACATATGATCTTTTCCTTTCAATGGGCATATGTTGCTCAAGAAATCCCCCTTTTTTTCAGCAGAAGGCCAGATCTCTGAAATTTTGGATGTGGGGTTAGATGTAATACAATTGCTGAGGCTGGCGTTAACCCAAGAAATCACCCTTATTTGGCTAGAAATTTGAATTCAAAGGTCATGCTACACAGGAAATCTTTTCTACTATGGGTGAAGCTATGATTTGGTTCAACCATTCTGGAAAAGTTTGGAACTATACTGGAAAAGTTGTTATATTATACATAAACTTTAAATCAGTAATGACACATTAATGGCACATATGTGATCAAGAAGATCAAGCTAGAATTGCAGGAATATGTGGTTGAGGTCATGTATATCTTGGCCACCACCTGTCTGAGAACTCTTGGTACTAAACTGTCCTGGCTACTGCCTTCTCTTGTGCCAGGAAAACCAACATTCAGAGCTCTGGTCTCAAATCTCTGCTTAGAGAAGGGGAAGAGAAACACAGAAAGCCAATACCCATTTCCTTTTCAAGGTCTACTCTCCAATGCTTTTCCCCTTTTTCCCCCAAAACCATGAACCAGGGCAAGCAACTAGAAAAAGCATCCATTGTTTCTCTTGAGAGCAAGTCAGCAAAAAGTGATCCTCTGGATGTTCCTTGTCTCTCTTCTGCATGCTTCTATCCCAGAAGCTCTTCCTCTATATTTTCACTCCCTACAAAATATTGATTCGATAGCGAGGGTATCATGATTCTAGGCTGTGATATATTAATTCACTCCTATTCCATTCTCTCCCAATTTTTATCTTGTTTGAAGTCCATAGAGATTCTTTCTTGACTGGCTCACTGGCTCTGGAAGAATACAAAAGTATACTGTCCCTGCCCCAAATCAATAGTCTTATTTTGTCCTAGAAGTATGGAAGTGATAATTTCACTGTTTAATCTTTTCTTGCTAACTGAACATACTCATTTAAAAAATGTTTCTTTTAGGGGCGGCCAGTTGGCTCAGCAAGTAAGAGCAACGGCTCCAGTGTCGGAATGACCTGGGGATCAAATCTGGGCTCAGATACTTAGCACCACACCCAGAAATAACTGGCCGTGTAACCTTGAGCAAGTTACTTAACCCCCAATTGCTTAAAAAAAATGTCTCTTTTGTTTCATGAAGTTTAGACAGTCAATAAAAATTTATTAAACACCTACTATGTTCCAGGCATCATACTAAACACTGAGGATAAAAAAAAAAAAGGTAAAATACAGTGCATTCTCTCAAAGAGCTCCCAGGGGAGACAATATTTAGTTATGTATAAACAAGCTGCTTACAGCATAAATTGGCAATAATGAAAAAAGGAAGGTACTAGAAATAAAGGAGATCTTGAAAGATTTCCTATAGAAGGTAGGATTTTAACTAGTAGTTGAAGTAAGCCAGGGAAGCCAAGAGATACAATGACAAAGGAGAACTCTGTTGTTCAGTTGTTTTCAATTGTGTCTGACTCTCCATAACTCCACTTGGGATTTTCTTGACAGAGATACTGAAGCGGTTTGCCATTTCCTTCTCCAGCTCATTTTACAGATAAGGAAACTGAGGCTCATTGAGGAAAGTGACTTTGAGGAACAGCAAGGAGGCTGTTGTTAATAGATCACAGAGTATGTGTGTGTGTGGGGGTGATGATAAGGCATAAGAAGATTGGAAAGGAAGGGGAGGGACAGGTTATGAAAGACCTTGAATGTCAAACAACAGATTTTAGATTTGTTTCTGGAGGTTACAGGGGGCCACTGGAGTTTACTGAGTAAGAGAGTGACCAGATCAGAGCTACACATTAGGAAGATAAGTGACAGTCAAATGGAGGACAGGTTGGAGTGTGTAAAGATTTGTGGCTGAGGCACCAACCAGCAAGCTACTAAAATAGTCTAGGTATGAAGCGGTGAGGGCCTCCCACAGGGTGGTGGCAAATATCAGGAGAGAAAGGGATGTATGTGGGAGATGTTAGGAAGATAAAATTGAAAGGCCTGACAACAGAGTGGATATGAGGGGTGAGAGAGAGGAGCCAAGGATGACACAGATTGTAAGCCTGGGTGACTGAGAATATAATGGTACCCTCAACAGTAATAGGAAAATTAGGAAGAATGATTTTTAGAGTTTTGGACATATTGAGTTTAAATGCTTATAGAAAATCCAATTCGAGAAGTCCAATATGCAATTGGAAACATGAGGCTGGAGGTCAGCAGAAGGATTAGGATAATTGTATTCATGAATATTAAATTCTCTGTTTATATCTGATTTCATAAGACCACAGATCCATTTTACACTTTTTAATGCTCTCTGGCTTGTTTGCTCATAAAGTCTCCCCTTCCCCATAGACCTGATAAGAAAACTATTCCATATTTTCCTGATTTACTTATGGTATTACATTTTATGGCCAAATCATGTACCCATTTTAACCTTATCTTGGTATATGGTGTAAGATGTTGGTCTCTACATTGTTTCTGCCATACTGTTTTCCAGGTTTTTCCAGCCACTTTTGTCAAATAGGGAGTTCTTGTCCCAGAAGCTGGGATTTTGGGGTTTATCAAATACTAAATAACTGTGGTCCCTTAATATGTGTCTTGTGTCCCTAAACTATTCCACTGTGGATCATAGCTCCAAAACTGGAAGGGACCCTAGTGTTCATCTGTTATAGCCCCCTTATTTTACATGTGCAGAAATTGAGGTCTAGAGAATTTAAATAACTTGTTCAAGTTCAAACAGGTAGGAATTATCTGAGCTGGGGTTGAACTCAAGTCCTATGACTTCAAATTCACCCCTCTTTCCATTGAACTACTTGAAAGAATGTTTCAAAGTCCTCCCTTTTGTTGAAGGTCCATAATTTTCTACTGATGACTAAGCTGAGCTTTGCAGTATATTTTTGATGTGTAAACTGATCTCCTTTTTCTTTTTTGAACATCATATTTCAATAACTTCTCAATTCCTGATGCTTATAGATGGCATTTTTCTGACTACCTGAAATATTTGATGTTGAAATTCTGTAGTTTCACCATGACAATCTTAATGAGTTCAAGTTAGAGTTGCTCTCTTATGTTCTATGGATTCTATCTATCTGAACTTTGCTCTCTGTTTCCAATACTTCTAGGTGATTTTCCTTTGTGATTGGCTTAGAAATAGACTTCAGAGTGGCACAGTAAGAGCACTGGCCCCAGAGTTGGGAGGACTTGGGATCGGTTCCAGCCTCAGATACTTAACACCCACACAAAATAACTGGTCGTGTAACCTTGGACAAGTTACTTAACCCCAATTGCTTTTAAAAAAAATAGACTTCAGAGCATCATAAAAGCACTTTGGATTATTACTATCAGCATAAAACTGAATTTTATCTGCCTTCTTACTGAGCCAAGAATCCTACATCTCTCTAAGCTTCACTTGTACTTTGCTTTTGATGGAGTTAAATGCAACCTTCTTATAGATGAACTATCCTGCTAGTAAACCCTACGAAGTTCTCATTTTTCATTTAGCAACTTCTGAATTTCTCTTATCACTTTCATCAAACTAGTCTTGATGTTTGCTAGTGTTCTGGCCCAGATGATTAAATGCAATGCTGCACACCAAATCTCTGAAAGCTGCCCCCTTCTTTTCTGCTCCAAATACAGACAGTTCTTACTTTGCTTAGCATAAAGTAATTTTTACATAATGTGAATTTGCCCCTACCCACCCACTTAAGTTAGCCTATATAACAGAGGCATACAGAAAATACCTTTATAAAAGTCATTAGATGTGCCAAAAATCAGACACATTAAATACTTTACCATAATAAACAAAATTATGAAATGAAAGGTAAAGTTAATGATAAAGTATGCCCAGTACTGTACAGCAAAGCTATCATAGGTGTGCAGTATGTTGCCCCTTCCCTGCTCTCTGCACCTAGTCTTTATTACTAGTGGTTGGCTGTGTAACTTTTTTCATGAAGCTATCAAGTGATGTTTGGACAGTGGTTCTCTTTTTTTCCTCCTAGATCTGACAATAGCAAGCAATATTATCCTCAATTAGTCTTCAAACTAAAAAATCTTGAAATATTTGGACCCATCTAAGAAACTCACTCAAATGATAAAATGCTTCTGCCAACTGCCTCATTGTGAACATTTTTGTTTTGATCTCAGATAGGAAACTTCCCTTTCTTCTTGCAATCTTTGCAGCTAGAAGCTCCATTAGATCCTCATACAATTGTCCTTCTCCATTAGACTCAATAAATTCTTCCAAATCATCCTCATCCATTTCTAACTCAAATTCTTTTTTTTTTGGCAAATAATATTTTATTTTATTTTCAATTACATGTAAAGATAGTTTTCAACATTCAATCTTAAATAAGATTTTGAATTTCATTTTTTTTCTCTTTCCCTCCCACCCATCCTTGCCTCCCAAAACTTCAGGCAATCTGACATAGGTTATACATATACATTCATATTAAACATTTCCACATTAATCCATGTTATGGAAGAAGACCCAGAACAAAAAAAGCCACAAAAAATAAAAAACAAGTGAAGATAGTATGCCTTCAATCTTCATTCAGACTCCATAGTTCTTTCTCTGGATGTGAATAGCATTTTCCATCATGAGTCTTTTGGAATTGACTTGAATCATTGTATTGCTGATAAGAGCTAAGTCATAGCCGATCATGGCACAATGTTGTTATTATTGCGCACAATCTACTTCTGGTTCTGCTCACTTCACTCAATATCAGCTCATGTAAGTCTTTCTACGTTTTTCTGAAATCTGCCTGCTCATCATTTCTTATAGCACAATAGTATTCCATTACATTCATATGCCACAATTTGTTCAGCCATTCCCCAATTGATGGACATGACCTCAGTTTTTAATTTTTTGCTGTCACAAAATAGCTGCTATAAATATTTTTGTGCATGTTTTTTTTTTTTTACTGATCTCTTTGTGCTATAGACCTATAAGTGGTATTGCCAAATCAAAGGACATGCACAATTTGATTGCCCTTTGGGCATAGTTCCAAATTGCTCTCCAGGTGGTTGTATCAATTCATAATTCCACCAACAATACATTAGTGTCCAAATTTTCCCACATCTCAAACATTTATCATTTTCCTGTTTTGTCATGTTAGTCAATATGATTGGTGTGAAGTGGTACCTCAGAGTTTTTAAAATTTGCATTTCTCTATTCAATAGTGATTTAGAGTATTTTTATATGACTATAGATACTCTAGCTTGAATTCTTTTGCTAATTTTGCAATCTTGTTAAGTCTCCAAACATTTCCTCTTTGTCAAATCCATTGGGAATGAACTGCAGGCATATTTTTTTTCTGAAATTTTTTAAAAATATGTTTCTGTTACATCTTCCCATGCCTTAGCAATATTCTGGATTGCATAGTAAATATTATAGGGCTTCCATAAATCTCTCAATGTCAAGTCCTTATATTTGCATCCAAAGCTGCAATTGCCTGGGCAAATGTAGTGTGGAAATAATAAACCTTGAAATTAGAAATCTTTCCCTCATTCATAGATTGTAATAAAGAAGTAGTAGTATTAGGGAGAAGGTAGACCACTTTTACATTTTCATTAAAATGAGAAGGGTGACTTGGGGAATTTTCCAAAATAAGTAGAATTTTGAAAGGAATGTCATTATCATTACAAAGTTTCCCTTGGGAATGAAGCAGTGCATAATCCAAAGATCTGTAATGGTTACCCATGCCTTAGGGTTAGTGAAATAAAGTAGTATTGTCTTACTGATTCCTTTCAATGCTCTGAGTAATGTGCAAGAGCAGGTTTTAATTTGCAAGTCCCAGATGCACTCCCTTGGAGCCCAGAGCAATTCTATTTTTTCAAAGCTTTATGCCCTCAAACAGTTTTTTCTTCCACCAAGATGTAGATTGGAGATAGCATTCTTTGATAATTCTTTGCTGCATCAAGTAGAGACCTGTATCTATTATTTCTTTCAGGAACTGGGAATTTCTTTGCTACTTCAACATCTATACTAGTAATCCTCTGGAAACTGCCATTATGGAATGCTGCACTACTTTTAAATTGTGAGAACAAGTGACTGCCTGCTCTACATACCTGTGTTCCTTCAGACTACTTTATTTTTAAATCTTCAAAAAGGCTTTGAGCCTTGAATTGTCATCAAGCTTAAAGGAATATTCTTCTGAGTCCAGTATTCTATCCACATAGTTCATAGTTTCTCCATCTCTAGAATAGCACCTCCCCTTTGTTTTGAGAGATAAGTCAGCATCCTACAAGCCCTACCTTTTGTGTGCTCCTTTATCTAGGGAGCATCCTTCTCTGATGTTTCAGTCAACAATCAAAATGAAGTTCACATGCTACTGATGACAATTTTTGTTCTTCATATTTTTAATCATTTTCGTTTTCATTTCCAAGTCTAGTGGCTTAAGCTTTTGAGATGGTTCACTTTTCCCCTCAAGAGCAACTTTCCTGGGGTGGCTGGGTGGCACAGTGAATAGAGCACGAGCCCTGGAGTCAGGAGGACCTGAGTTCAAATCCGGCCTCAGACACCTAACACAAAAACTAGCTGTGTGACCTTGGGCAAGTCACTTAACCCCAATTGCCCTCCAAAAAGCAAAAAAAAAAAAAAACATTTGGGGCAGCCAGGTGGCACAGTGAGTAAGAGTGCCGGCCCCAGCATCAGGAGACCCGGGATCAGTTCCAGCCTCAGATACTTGGCACCCACACAAAATAACTGGCCGTGTAACCTTGAGCAAGTTACTTAACCCCAATTGCTTAAAAAAAAAGAGCAATTTTCCACTAGCCATGGGGAAAATATAAAAAGCATTACTGAACATAGGAAAAGACACTGTTGGCAGGCACATAAGAACTGACTTAAAGATGCTTCTCAGCTTCCCACCATTGTTTGCAGGAGCTATGTTGTACAACATTCTATCATACAGCGTCTGCTTTGCATAAAGAATTTTCATAATTTTTTTGAAGTGCAGATTTCTTTCAGAGTTCTTTATGTAAAGTAGAATTTGCGTAATGTGAATTTGTATAAAGTGAGAGAATTGTCTTTAAATGGAACTGTCAATATTATGTGATGAGATCAATGTATTCAATCAGTTACAAGGGAATGCAAAGGAGGTGACCAAGTTTTATACTGATCACCAATTTTTTAAACAAAATAGAATTTATATGCTTTCTTAATCAGAGGAGTAAAATCTAGTTTCTGAGATTTATAAGTTAGATAAAAGTAATAATGAAAATACTCCTAATATTTACATAGTACCTACTATGTGCCAGGCACTGTGATAAATGCTTTACAAATATCTCATTTAATTGTCACAACAACCCTGTGAGGTTAGGTGTTTTTATTATTCCATTTTACAATTGAGGAAACTGAGCAAATAGAGGTTGTTTCTTGCCCAAGCTCACACAGCTAGTAAGTGTCTAAGACCAGACTTGAATTCAGGTCTTCCTGACTCCAGGCCCACCTCTCTAACTACTGTACTACTTAACAGCTTATGCCTAGATGAATATACTCACTGAAAATTAGCAAAAACTATTCAAAGGAATGACTTTTGAGGCATACTTAAGATATAAGCAATCAGGAATGTCATAGTAAATGTTTAACAAGATCGCCAAAAAAAAGCACATACAACACACTTTTTAAGTGGGTTAACATTTTCTTCATCAGTATTTAAAGTCTATGTAATTAATATAATAATAAATCAAGCCTTGATTTGTAGAGTCTGCAGATTTCCAAAGTGTAAAGGCTCACACTGAAAATTTAACAATTGGCTCTTGAGAACTGGTTCAAGGTGGTTTTAATGTACTGCTATGAGTAAAGCATAAAGCAAGCCACTCCAAATGAGATCAGAAAGAGCTGGACATGACTGAAAACAACAACAACAAATAAGAAAAGTGCACATTGAAAATATCAGTAATGCACAACAGAGTAAAGACCATTTAAGTAAAGAGGATCAGAAACAATAGTGATCTTTATCAAATGTTGCCTGGTGCATGATAGCTACAAATTTTTGTAATATGCTGATTGTTTTGCTGCAAGACTAAATAGGTGTAAATTTGTCCTAGCCTGTCTTCCTGAACAGCACAAAAGCAGGCACTTTATACAACGTGGCAGAACGAGGCAACTAGTGATTTATCACCTCCCCATCCCTGCCAGCTGCCTGCTCCTTTTAACCAAATCACACTTTATTACTATTCTATGTTGCATAATTTAAATCAAAACTCATGTATCACTTGTAGGTGATAAATTCCATTTGAATTTTTGAACTCAGAATTAAAAAATACATGCAAATGCTAAGAAATTTCCATGTGACAGAAGAGATGTTGAGTAATGAATAGTTACCTCTTTTCATCCTAAGTTCCATTTTCTTAGTTGTAGAAGGCCCATTTGTCCTTCCATTAAAAATAAATATAGCACTTATGGTTTAAAAGGCACTTTACATATACCCAACCCTTTGATACCCATAACAATCTCATGAGCTTAGTAATGTAGGTATTATAATCCCTATTTTACAGGTAATGAAGCTTGGACTTACAAGGGTGAAGTTACCTGCCCAAGGTCACAAACTGAGAAGTGGCAGAGCCAGGATTGAAACCCAGTCCTATGATGCCAGACTCTTTATGCTCTTTCTGCTACAGTGCAATTACTTCCATATGTTGCAGTGAGTCCATTTTAGAAATGTAAATGGTTTTACCTGTTCCCTCTTAGCTACTTAAAAAAAAAAAATCAACTTTTTTTTTTTTTGGGGTAATGTAGAGGGGAAGAAGGGTAGTATATTTCCAGGCCAGGAGAGCAGAGAGAATCAAACTTTCCAGAGGACAGTCATCACAGAGACAGAGAGGTTGTCACTCTAGACTAACTTGGCATACAGGGACCCTAGTCTAACAGTAAGAAAATCACTGTTCCTGCTGTCTCTCTTACTGCCTATGGTCACTTTACTGGCATTACTTTTTTGTTGCCTTGTATATGGGCCTCTGTGGAATGACTGCTTTTGTGGGGAACTCAGTGGGTTTGTTGAGATATCTTAGCTACAAAATATAACTCCAAATAGTGGAAAGAGGTAACTTGATAGAAAACCAATCATTTGAAAATTTCTCCCAGATACAGTGACCTAAATGTTGAATTGTTCTGGTTAACAGTAAGGAACCTATAGGTCTAATTGATTCTCATTTTAAAATAAGTATTTTTATTTCTGCTTTAAAACATTGTTACTATTTCTTGGTGATTCCCTCCTTCCCCTCTGCCCCAAAAGAAACTCCCTTGCAATAAGGAAATAAAGCTAAAAAAAAAAAACCACATTGGCATAAGTCTTATTCTAATCTACACCAAGGAGAAAAGTAATCCTCTTCTATCTGGAATCAGAGTTGATCACAGTATTGGTCAGCAATCCATAACTTTCAGTGCTATTTTTCAATCAATTGACAGGAAATTATTAAGCTCCCATCATATGCCTGTAATGGCAAGAAAAGAAGTAGTTAACACCTTGTTTCAGCTATTTAGTTGACACCTTGTCTCAGTTCTTGCCAATGATTGTATCAAGTCTTTGTTGAGGAGCAGAACTTGTGAACCCCACAATTTATGAACCCTAGAATTGTGAACTCCTGTTGTGGATTGCAATAGGAAGGGGAGGAGCTAATGAACATATATAAGGAGAGGCCCAGGCTGGAGAGAGAAGGACTGAGAACTGAGTAGAACTGAGAAGAGAATTGAGAAGAACTGAGAAGAGAACTCTTGTGGTGGCAGAGTCAAGAAGGAGAAAACATGTGATATCCCAGCACTCTGTTTGTCTGCTCTGTCTGTGTTGATGTTTGTTTGTGATACTTTGTACAGAAGCCCTGGGACTTTACTGGAAGTCCTGAAAGAGGATTTTCTGGTTGTCTGTTTACAGAAGACCTGGAGGAGGGTTTTGGAAGTCCTGGGACTATACTGATAATCTGTGTTGACCTCTCAGACCTTGTTTGTGGGTCTGTGTTGATTTCACAGGTAGATAGTGAATTGATGATGATGATGATGATGGCAATGTGCATAAATGTTATTGTGGCTCTGTTAAGCTTTGTCTTCCCAGGAACAGAAACCATGAAGGACTTGAGGTGGACTGGACACTGTGAGCTTCAATATGGAATTGGAACTGGATGAGGAGCTGGACAAGGAACTGGGAGCTGCCTGCCTTTGAATCCAGGTGACAATTAGGCAGATTCAGGCAGGAGCTGGGACCATAGAAGAGGAACCATGGAAGCTGAGAGCCAGCCTTGAGTCAGGATGAAAAGACTTCTTCTTGGGTACCTGATGCTGAGAAGATTATGATTTACTGTGACTTAAGGGTGGAGAACTTTGACTTTTGTACTTTGTGTCCCTTAAGGAGGCTTGCTTCTTAAGGATATTGAGTTAAGAACTTACTAAATGATTATACTTTGTTTAAAACTGTGTGGTCACTTCAGTGATAAGTTGTTAAGTTATAACATTGCGAATGCTGTACTTTGATTTCTGTCAATGTTTGGTCTTAGTTTAGTACTGAATAAATAGAGAGTCCTCTGGAAAGCTGCTTGTCCTTGGCTTTACAATGCCAGGCATTGTATTTTCTTTTATATCATTGTGGTGAAGGTCTAAGTTTTTCTCTTCATTCTGCTTACATCACTCTGCATTAGTTCAAAGAAGTGTCCCCAGATTTCTTTAAATTCTCTAGATAAATTTCTTATGCAGTAATAATATTATTGGCATTCATATGCCTGCATACCCCTTGGCATCCATAAATCAATCCATGATAGCTGTAGTTTGTTTTGCATGTAACTATTAATTATGACCTCTCTCTTGTACCCTCTTACTTCCTTTCACTCTCCCAGCCCAGTCCACTTTTTGCATTATTGCATTTCTATACTGTACACCTTTAACCACTAGCACCTTAAGTATCCCCTTCTTGGTTTAGATAAAGTGATTTTCATGAGAACCCCAATCCCCCTGACCCCATGCCTCCACCTTTGTACATACTCCCAAAATCTTTTCTTGTGGTGCCCCAATCATGAAAAAAAAGTCTCCCCCCTTTCTGTCTCTAAGGTATTCATTTTCTTTTCCCTTTCTTTAAAAAAGAACACAAATGAGGTGGCTAGGTGGTGCAGTGAATAGAGCACTGGCCCTGGAGTCAGGAGGACCTGAGTTCAAATGCAGCCTCAAACACTTAACACTTACTAGCCATGTGACCTTGAGCAAGCCACTTAGCCTCTCTTCCCCCCAAAAAAAGTTAAAAAAAAGAACATAAATACAGGCATTGAGTTGGTCTTTTTTTTGAGTTTGTCTTTCTTTGTTCCCTTATTGACACTTAGAAATGGTGGGCTTCTGAAAGGACAATAGTCTGTTCCCTTCCTTTCAGGATGTGGAATATTCCCTTCCCTGGAAGGCTTGAAGGGGTAAGCAAGTATAAGGTCACAGGACTTTAGGAAAAAAAAAACTTTTTAAAATTAACAAATGCAAGAAAAAAGAAATACCCAGCAAAATTGGTCTCAAAATGAAGGATGTGAGAGGCTATGTCAGGTGCACAAGGAAGATCAGAGTCAAGGTCAAGAGGATGAGATGAAGCAATAGCTCTTTCCAGGGATATCCACTTGCTGGAAGTACCTCATGGTTCTTCAAAATCAAAAAAGTAAGAAGTGAGCTGGAGTGGACACACTTTAGGAGATGAGTTTGTCCATTTCAGCATCTTCCCCAGTCTGACCTCCTCAGTTTAATATACATGCATAGCACCACTAAGACCCCGAATTCTCCATCCCTAGTATCTGCTGCTGTCATCGGACTATCAAAAACCTTACTGACCAGAATCTTGAGAAGAGCAATAAGCCCAGGAGAAGACCAACAGACAAGAGAAGAGAGGAGAAGTAGAATCAATGAGTAATTAGTAGCATCAGGGCATGTCCCCCACACTTGCTTCTGATCTGTAAAAACGCTTTCTATTTTTAAGCTATTATCCTTAATATTATCTTGGCAGGAATCACACAGTAAGCTGTACAAGCCTCCACTGGAGATGCTACCAAATGTCAGGTTTCAAAGGGGCCACCATCTACTCAGTGTGGCCCAATATGCATGAGTTAGAGTTCAGTCGCATCTCACATGTAGTGCCGAGGATTTGGGTTTGGCCAGGGACCTCTACTATGGCTATGGGTAGTACATGCCGTTCTGTCCCAATTGATAAAGCATTCTTAAATTTTGCTTATAAAGAATAATTTATTATTCGGTTAGTTTTAAATAACCACAAAAATTGAACAGATGAGAAACGGAGGCCCAGAAGAGTAAAGCAACATACCCAAAGGTAAACTCAGAGATACAGGACTAGAAGCAAGGTCTCTAGGCTGCCATCTTGCTATTTTTTATAGGAGGCCTCACCCATGCACTAGGCCTTCTGCTCATGAAGATAAAAGTACTCCTCCAAAAGTGTTACTCCAGCTAGATCTATTCATAGAAAAGCAAGTGTTCACTAATAATTAAGTGGAAGTTTGTTCAGTGCGGAAGCATTGACCTAATGGGTAGATAGTACTGGAGAGAAGCAAAGAAGAAAATCATGTTTAGAGGAGAATGGAAGAACTGGTAAGTCTACACCAAAAATCACCTCAGGGACACTTCCTTGGTCTGCCTCTAATCCACATTTGGAAGGAAGGGTATGAGGAATGACCAAAATGCTCCTGGAATATCATGATAAGGATCTCAGGCATAATACAGTTCTTTTCCTAAACATTTATCAGCATTAGCGTAATGGAGGGTGGTGGTGGGAAGAATTGACCCTATGGTGTTCCCATGACCAGTAAGAGGACTCCTGAATGCATGATCATTACTGGCCTCTAACACTTCACAGTCCTAGTGCAGGCTCCTGTTTCTGTGCATTGAGACAAATCTTGGGAGCAAATGACTTGTCCAGAAGTGTCAGTCATGTCCAGAGCCTCTAAAAGAGAGGGGCTAGGCCACAATAGACCCTTGTGGCTAAATCAGGATTGGGATAGAAACAATTTTACAGTCATTCATTTTATTCTTTCATTATGCCTCCATACTAGGAGAGCCTAGCTTTGTTGCCAGCATTCAGTGGAGAAAAGCTGGATTCAGAATTGGCAATAAATAAGAATTTTTCTGAAACAAAGGAGAGTTTGGGCCAGTTTTCTACTAGGGAGGAAAATAAGGTCTTTTCCTTCTTGACTAAGAGAATGTTTAAATAATATATTTCTCTTCAGCTTGAAGTTCCCTTTCTTCTGGGTGAAACCTGCCTTGAGTTTCCTACCTCCTGGAGGAACCTGCTTGGGCATTTCTGAAGAATTTGTGAGTTGTCCACAGAGTAAGTCTTCCTATTTTGTTCATACTTTTCTCTATGGATAACTAAGAGAAACTGAGGTCTAGAGGTCCTCTGTGTACAGAGGAGGAAATGGGAGAACACAGCTTTCCTCCATGTCCTGCCCCACACCAAGGGATCAATGGCTTGGGGACCAGAAGACCAGGGTACAAATCTCGGTCCCATTACTCCCTGTACCTGGGCACCATCAGGCTGGGAGAGCCCCTTAAGCTCTCTTGGCTGCAGTTTCCTCATCTGCAAAATAAGGGGATTGGACTAGATGATCTCTAAGGCCCCTCCCAGATCTTAGTCTTGTTTGGAATGGTCCTCAGCTGGATGTCTGAGGGCTGTGCTCCAATCAGTGGTATAAAAATCAAAGGCCAGTAAGAGGATAGGTCAGGACAGATTTTGGGGATCCCTGGCATGACTTGATCTCTTGACATTGGTCAGTAATTGTGGGAAAAGCCCAGGTTCCCACAAAGGGACATAGTCACTTAGGGCTATTGAGTGTGAAGTCCTGAGGGATGTTCCTATGCCATTATCTCCAAGTCTAAGTGATTATTGTCATCTGGTTATCTTCAGAAAGAAATACAGCACCACACCAAAGGAGAAGAGGAAGAAAAGAACCACTGAACTTATTGAGGATGCCAGAAATGTCCAAGGTGAGGGCAGGGGAGCCTCGTGGTCTTCAGCACTAGGTGGGAGGGGAACCAAGAGAAACCAAGGGAACTCATTGGCTAAGTTGTGATCTGGTCTGAGCCCATGAACCAAAGGATATTTTGATGAGAGAGTAGGAATGTCAGGCCACAGGTGCCCTGGGAAGACTTTTATTCTTTCTCTGAGGCTATTCTGAACACATGCCTCATGCCGTTGCTGGGTTTCTGAGTTCTTTGGGACAATTTGAAGAAAGCTCTGACTTCCAGAAGGGCAGATGGATTATATGACATAACAGCTATTCTATTCTATAGGTAAACATGGGATTCCTTCCCCATCAGAATGATGTTTATCTTGATTCTCAATAGGAAAAGGTATCTCTATCTGACCCCTCATGACCCCAAGACCCTAAAGAACAACAACAGACTATATGCAGGCTTTTGGAGACTTCTCACTCATGAAAGAAAATTTGTTAGTGATGAGGAGGAGAGATGGGACTCCATGGGACCGCTGCTTCCTTCATGACAGGAGAGTGTCCTACCCCTTGTTGAACTCCCACAGAGCCTCAGTGCAGTCAATGTGGTGTTGGAAAATACAGTTTGTCATTACTCTTAACTTTCTCTTTATATATCCCCCTTCACATTCCCTACTCAGAAAATGATAGAATCTTAAAGGCAGAAGAATTTGACATGTCATCCAGGCTAACAGCCCTCGTAGTTCCTGAATTCCCTTAATAACATCTCTGATAAGCAATCTGCCTCTGCCTCTGCCTGAACACTCCCAGGGTTTGCTTAGGGCTCACTATTCAGTGAAGTAACTGTTTTCATGGCTGGTCAGCTCCTCCCCCTGGGACTTTTTTGAAGTCACCTACCAAGAACACTCTGCCCTCCAGGTTTGAAATCTCCCAGCCAGGGAGATGAGAGGGTCATCCTTACTTTACTGTCTGGGTTACTCTTTCAGACAAAGGATTGACATTTCCCAACTCTCCCCTCATTTGACTCCCCTTGTTATTTTCATGGAAGCTTGGGAAGCCCTTCACAAATGTGACTAATCAAACAATCGGTGGGCATTTATGCACCTCTTTTATGAATCTTGTACCATACTAGGAACTATGGGAAAGAGATAAACTAGAAGTCTTTTAGAAGTGCCTTCCAGAATTGAAAGACACAGGATAAGTGCATTGACTGATTCCAAGTTTCAAAAACTGACCAATGTCTGATTTTCCCTTTTATTTCGGTAGAATGAAGTGGCAGTGAGAAGTAGGAAGGGGGCTTCTTGGTGTAGTGGATTCTGGAAATTCAGAAAAACTGAATTCAAATTCCATCCCTGACACTTATGAGCTCTATTATGAGCAAATCATGTAACTTCTCTGAGTCTCGTTTTCCTCATCTGTAAAATGTGAATAATAATAATACTTACACTACCAACCTTACCATGTTGTTGTGAGGCACAAATGAGAGCATAGATGTTACATCTATGTAGCTTTGTAGAAGTTACAGCACTCTATTATTGTCAGTTATTCTATCTACAGAAGGCTAAGGCACCTCGGGCAATATCTAGTTTGCCACTTGCTTTTTCAGAAAAGGAAACGGGCTATGAGAGGTGACATAGATTGACTAAGGAAGCACGTTGACAGTTAGTGGCAGAGCTGAGCCTAGAAAATGAGCCTCCTGACTGTCCAGTGCTCTTTCCCTAAGTCTTCCTACCTTGCATAATCTCTGAACAGGGGTGAGCCCATTCTCTTTTGGTGAAAGTTCAAGCTTTCTTGAACTTTGATCAAATTCAAGATCGAAGTTCTTTTTTGATCTTGATCTACTGATCATTTCTTTCCCTTCTAATGAATTCACCAAAAAATATTCCCTGTGATTGAAATATCTACCATTCTAACTAGTAGTATATCATGTATGGTTTGTATATGACCATATTCAAAATTCTATCAATGACTCAATGAACCTAATGGTCCCAGAGAAAGATTTAAATTAAACCTGAAATCCAAAGCAGATTTTATAAAACATATGACTATATTAAACAATTTTATAGCACAATGGCAGTTTTTCAAGCCATCTTTGCATCCAGAAATCCTCCAAACATCACATGATCCCATATGATCTGTGTTTGCTGTAGAAGCATCTTTTCCATGGGAAAACACATAATAGTGCATGCTTTTGAATGTCACATTGACCTTCCCTCTCATTTATTTGGCATCACCAATAGCTCAGAGGCATCAGGTGAGGCAACAACCCTAGCTATGACTGAATGACAAGTCAACCCTTCTAGTCAGCCATGGATAGCTGGCCATAGAGATCTGAGTTGAGCAGGCATGCTCTCCACATGAGACTGGCCAGGCCCTCAAGCTCTGGTGAATCTTGGCCAAGTGAATGCTTAGGTGGATAGGATCTATAGTTTTTCAGACAAGCTGGACAGGGTATTGTGTCCATTTGGTGTGACCTATCTCCCAAGCAATATGAGGTCATTCTTATAAGAACTACATTCCTCAGGTGATTGTGTACAATAATGAACTATAACTTGGAAATGTAACATATCATAGGCAATGATTCATTTTCCTTATTCATATCAGCAGGAGGATGAACCCAGTGACAGATGATATGTCTGTCATCCAAGGACCAGTCTAGCTAAATTCAGAGAGATTCATCACCAGGTTTGCAACAGAGTGATGAGATATTCCCTTACAACAATTCTTGAAGTGTATCTAATAAGTTGTATAATGGGTGGACTTTATATCAATGGAGGTCAATATGGGACCTGATGACATTGGGTATCCTGGAACTATTTGAGCAAGTAAGAAAAGACTAAAAAAACTAGGATGAGACAGAGTTTTACCTCAAGGTTGTCAAAATTTGGAATGCAATGGCAGCACCTGCATTCCAACAGGCAGGAACAACTGAACTTAGCACCAAGCTAGTGAGAATAATTAAAACGGAAAGCTACTAGATGGTACAAGCTTCCTCCCTAAGATGTCCATGTCCCAGCTGAGTTTCTCCCTTCCCTGAAGTGACCTCCCTAGCCGTGGCTATGAAGGCAATGTCATAGAATCATTTACAGCTAGAAAAGACTTCGGAATACATTTTGTCCTGGGGATTTCTCCCCAATGGGGCCTTGTATGTCAAAGCCTGAATAATTCCCAATATTTTCTCATCACTCTCAACTGCATTTGTCTTTAAATTTTGATACGAGGGCACTTTTGGTGAATTTTACTTCAGGGTTTCTGTTGGGATGTTTATCCCAGGTGCTGCAATTGCTAGTTGCAGATCTGAACTAATATTGGGAGTCAGACAAAGCAAAGAGTATTACGGTAATTAGGAAGAAAGGAGAAGAGAGGGCATCCAGCAGCATCCACTATTCCCAAAGAACATGTAAGCCTGGCACTTCTCTGTTACAATGGCTCCCTATCACTGACAGTAAAAGAACCTAATTCCTCAATTTGGGGCTTAATATCCTCCAAAATCTGCCTTGTATCCTGTTTTTCCTTTCCTCCTCTTGTATTGTTCCTCCTCATGAATGTTCTACTCCAGCCAAATTGGTCTTTAGTACTGGTACCTGAAGACTATTTAGGCTTTCCTTCCTCCCTGGTATGGAGAATTCTCCCAGGAATGCCCATTCTCCCTATCTCCTTCGCCATTCAAAATAAATAAAAAACTGATCCATCCTTTAAACAAACTCATTCATTGCAAAAATTTTAATGACCCTATTTATGATATTTTTGCTAAGGTTTTTTTTAAGGAGGTGTCAAGATGAACGAAGACATGGCTACTTACATCTGGTAGCTCAAACCTTCCCTTCTTTCTACCCCCATCCCTCCCTGATCACCTTTTATCTATAGGATTCATTTGAAAAAATTTTTTTTCCTCACAGATATGTTAGTTGTCTTTCCCTTCAACAACATCCCTGAAAAGGGGACATCCAGGCTCCACTCGAGAACTTCCAGTGATGGGGAATTTCATGACTTCCAAAGAGTTCACATTCCATTTGAGGATAGCTATAAACATTAGGAAAGTTCTTTTCTTCACATTTCAAGTCAACTAGCATTTATTAAGCGCCTACTGTGTGCCAGGCACTGTGCTAAGCACTAGGGATACAAACAAAGGCAAAAGACGGTTCCCATCCTCAAGGAGCTCACAATCTGATGAAAGTAACAGTACGCTAAGCATTTCCTGGAGACCCAGAGACCTCTTTCCAAGGTAGCAGGTGTGGTGGTAGTGTTGTTTGGGCAATCAGGACCAAAGGCAAACCTGGGTTTGAATCTCCTTTTCTATACCTACTGGCTAGGTGATCATGGGCAAAATCATTGCACTCAACCTCAGTTTTCTCACATTGTAAAATGGGGCTAATAATATTTTAAGTGTGAATAGTTGCTAAGAAAATTTAGTTATTTGCATTAGTGCTAAATGTTTGGGTTTTAATAAAACATTAAAAAAATAATAATACCTGCACTACCTTGCCTTATGGGATTGCTGTGAGGAAAGGACTTTATAAATCTTACAGTAGCATGGAAATGTGAATTATTTTGTAAGAGGGGCAGGGGCAGTTTGTTTTAACTGACAGAGCTACTGAATGGCCACTGAGTCAGAAGAGAGGCCTGAACCTCAGCCTGGCCCTTTCTCTCCATGTGCTCCCATTTGCATTATTCTCACAGGTATGTGGGAGAAGATCATTTATTAAACTATCAAGGACCATAGAAACAGTGGTTATTAAGTGTGAGTTAATGGGGTTCATGGAAAAAGCTCCATAAGAGATGAGAGAAGGAAGACTGATATGGCCCAAAGGGTGTGGATTTTGAGTCACAGGAAAGAGTTCTGCTGCTCTCAGAAGCACCACACATTGGGCACAAGGCTATTTCCAACAGCATTTCTCATCTGTACCCCCCCACTCTCTGACCTGTCCCCCTTTTTTTTAATCCCTACCTACTCCTTAAGACACTGACATCTTTGCTCACCCAAGCTAAAATCACCCCAAACTTTCTGTACACCCAAAGTAAAGATAATGAGACAGGGCAGGCTGCAGATGAGGGAGGAGCTAGGATTTTCAGAAAATGGTCTTATGGACATAGATATTGTCAATCTATTTATAGTGAATAAATTGAGGAATATGAAAAGAGGAAGAGGAAAAAAAGAAAAGATCAGAGGAGAGGAGAAGGCAAGGGAGACAGCAGTTAAAATAAATGTACACCTACAGATAGGAAAATATTTAAAGATTTGAAATGTTTGGGGAATTTGAACATGGAATACCCCAGAGACCTTGACTAAACTATGGATAAAAACTCTTTGTTCATCTCCTTGTCTACTTGGCATCAATAGCAATTTACCAGCAAGGGGCCATCTTCACACAGGCAAATTTTTGGGTATGGGGGATTATCTTAATCATCTGTTGGATAGTGATTAAAACTACCAATATTGAAATCCATTCTCCCAGGTTTTGGAAGATCCCCACATTCATCTGTCTAAATTATGTGAGGTCAGGGTAATAGAATGTAGGTCATAATAGGCATTTTGAAGCATCTTAATTAGATCCAGTCCCACAGAAGAGAATGCATAACTCGATGAAGTTGCTGAAATCACCCCCAAATTTCTGTACCTTGACAGTACCCAAATTAGGGAAAGAGGTTGTGGCCCTGTGAGAAAAAGAGAGTGATGGAGATAAGAGGAACCAGTAGGAAGGACATATGTGATTCTGGTCTTTGTTTACAGAGGTTAAAATAAAGAAGAGTCTTACAATTAAATAATACAAAAGAACCATAAGGAGGGAGGACAGGAGAGAGAATAAGCCATTACAGAATTAGTATGGGAGTATAAATTTTCCACTAGAAGGGAACTCAGTGAATCCCAATATCAATTGTATTTAATATGTATTTAAAGACTATTCATCACAGGATTCGGATAAAGACAAGACACCTACACCTCCTCCAGTTCTTAATCAGAGGACAGGAGAGGCCACCTGAACAGAACTAGAGACAAATTACTTCCTCCCCACTCCTGTTACTAGTTTGGGGCTCTGTAAATTAAACCCAAGATAAGATAGAGAGTCAAGAAAGAGAGGAGGCCCCAGTCCCTCATGGAGTCACGCACAGTAGAGGTTCTATACAGGGCTTCCTTATCTTTTCAGGTTCTGCTATTGTTTTTTTGGGAGAATCTCTGATACCATCTTCACCAACTCAAAAGCATTTGAACCTCCACTGATTCCTACCTAAGGGCTTCCTATAGAGTTGGGATCAGTATCCCTCTCACAGCAATGAGCACATCATTCAGAAGCCTAAAATCAAAATCCTGTTGCTGAGGACTTTTATCTGTCCAGCACAGGACCAAACCAGGTTTTTGTGGTACTTAATTCCAAAAGAACTTTCTAAGTTCTATGGATTGACACCTGGGAATATGTATAGCTTACAAATTTTTGGAAAGGTAAGCCACATTTCCTAAGAAGTATCATCTTTCCTCTGTCTAATGACCAAATGCAGTAATTAGTTAACAATTTTAAATGATAATAAATGCAATAACAATGTATACTTTTTTTTAGCAGTCAGAAATATATATATTTAAAAAATAACCCTTCTACTCATGTAGGAGGTGGTGGGGGCTGTGGTAGGGAGGATGAAGAGGGAAAATAGAGGTTGGAAAATCCAAGAGAAAATCCGTAAGTAGTGGGTCACCTCTACTGGAAGGAACTGTGGCCACTATTCCCTTTGTCCTATGTTAGACCAGATTGGAGAGATGGCAGAATCTTGCCTATGGGGTCAGAGTTGAGAATCACAGTGCTCCCAATCAGTGTACTTGGCAGGAGAAGAAATGTAGACAACTTAGTTCTGTGCCAAGGTCATTTCCAGAGAAAATGAAATCTGTAGTTTCTTCCTATTGAAGTTATAAATTCACAGATTATTAAAGCTCAAACGGCCCTCTGAGTTCACTTAGTCCAATTCCCTTATTATACAGATAATGTGATGCAACTAAAGGCGAGCCCAGTTCTCATTCTGGCACAGTTCTCTCCCCTCTATATCACACTCTTTGACTCATTTGTAATTCCCTCATTTGTGAAGGAGTTATACTTCAAGTCTTACCCAAGGCTTTAAAGTTGGAAGGAACCCTAGAGATCATTTAGTTTAATTCCATTACCTTACAAATAAAGAAAAGTGAAGGCAAGAGAAGAAAGTGGCCTGCTCAGGATATCCCAAGTTTTAAGTTACAGACCCAGGCTTCAAACCCACATCCTCTGATTCCAAATCCAGTGCTCTTACCAAAAGTCCAATGTTGGAGTACAGTGCCTTTCCTGTGTCAGGTACTTTGAAAGTGTTTGTTTGAGTGGAATTCACTCACTCATTCATCTTGCTTCCCTGCCCCCCCCCCCAAACAGAAGGTTTAATCTGAAGAGAAGGGCAGAGAAGAACAAAGCAAAAAAACAAAGAAGAGGAGGGCCCACATTAAGTGTGTAGAAAAAAAAATTCCCTTTGGGCTATTCCCAGGGCCTCTGTTCATTTTAGATTGGGGTAATCCCCCTTGATCTGATGAAGATGTGGAATTGGGAGCAAGTTTATCCTGACTATTCCCAGGAGAGTATATAGGAGAGAGAGCACAGGCTCCCCTGTGGAATTTCTTTGACCACTGAGGAGACTCTTGAGTGTGTGAATGCTACAGGCCTCTTAAAATACACTTGTTGAGAGGAAACTAATATTTCTTAGGACAATAGAATGGGGAAGATATGAGGAAGTCAAGAGTTTAGATTTGTTCCCTGGAATTGCCAACCACATCAGGAATGTCCAAAGTACAGGGCCTACCCTTTTGCTTAAGGAAACTTAGCAATTTTCCCATGAAACAGCTATTTTCTGAGGTACCCTTCAGAAAATGGTTAAATTTGTCTTGAAATGCTTCAAGGTACAGACCCAGTGATTAATAGAACTTGAGTTGAAATCAAAAGAAAAGAGAGGAAAGGTTAACTTCAGTAAAATAAAAGGAAGTTTGGGGAAGTTGCAGCTGATGTGGTAGCAAAAGTGGAGAGCACATAGTTTCTTGGGTTTTGTATTTCATTTTCATTAGGAGGTTCTGATTGAAGCCCAAATATGACCTGAACCTGAGGTTTTCTGGAGAATTTGTTTCTGGCCTGCAGAGATGTCTGTCCTTTTTTGTAATCCATCTCCCTAAGGATTCTAAAGTCCAGAGGAAGAGAGGGTGGCTTTCTCCCTCCAAGGGAATTCCATGGTATACCCCACTGGCATGCTGTCCCACATTGTTGAGGACCAAAGGCATCATCAGCAGAACTGAGTATATCACAGTACAGTAGTTCCTTTAAGTATATACACACACACACACACACACACACACATACATATTGAGATACAGATATATGTTTTATCCCTGTGTCCCTGTCACTGCTCTTGCAATTCCCCCTACTTGAAATGTAATGTGCCCCCTCCCCACCTATCTTACTTGTCTTCATCCTATCTTTCCTTCAAAGCCTAGCTCAAGCTCCATCTTCTCCATGAGGTTTTCCCAGACCACCCCAGTACTTGGGATCAGGTTTTCCTTTAAACTCCTATATCTGGGATTACCTGCACCACACTCATCACCTTGATTTCCCTGTGTTGTTGGCTGTCTCTTTATGTAGTAGTAGTACTATGTCCCCCTGTGAGGTTGTAAAGTCCTTGAGGGCAGGTCTACATCTTATGATTTTCTATAGCTCCAGGATTAGGGGCCAAGCTTAGTGGTCTGTAAGTACTCAATACATAATTAGTGATTGATATGGCTAGTGCTGGGGATAATGGGCTGGATGAAGAGGATCTCACAGTGATTTTAAGAGGATTTCTTTATATGTGTAGCATCTGTACATTTGTTCATGGGGTTTGGGTCTTTATTAAAGAAAGGGGACTATCAGTTCTGCTAGAAAGGTTGGAAGAAAATTTTCTGATACGTAGACAAATAAAAGGCATATGTAGCTGTGAAGATTTTAAATAGTCTTTCCAAGTCTCAAATAAATGATTCTTTAGGGACCTGTTGCCTTAAATACACTGAGAAAAAGTGCTTATTACACTTCAGGTCAAACTTCCTCTGAGTAAGTACAGAAAAGGATGGTGCTTTGGAAAGAAGACCTGCAAGGGCTTTTAAATAGTAGTCTTGTCAACTTAACTTAGCAAAATACAGAACCCATGACTACTGCTTCTAAACCAGTGAAAAGTATACCTAAACATACAATAACCATGACATAGCTAGTTTTGGAGTATTCACTCCATTCCTTCCCTTTTCTCATTTCAATTGGGAAAATAAATTATATTTGTCCCCTTATTTTTTTTTAAAGTGGATAAGTGAATATATTTAGTAAATATGTTAGTAAATATTTAGTAAATAATCTTAGTAAGATTATAGGTGTAGTCAATACTATTTTCTTTCAACTTTTCATTTACTTTATATTATATGCTTTTTCACAGTTTTTTGCATTCTTCATTTTTTTTAGTCTTTGTTGGTGCTATGGTATTCTATCATATTGACGTAGCTGACATTTGCAAAACATTTTAAGGTTTTCTTTCTTTCTTTCTTTTGTGGGAGGAAGGCAAGGCAATTGGAGTTAAGTGATTGGCCCAAGGTCACACAGCTAGTGTGTCAAGTGTCTGAGGCCGAATTTGAACTCAGGTCCTCCTGACTCCAGGGCCTGTGCTGTATTCACTGTGCCACCTAGCTGCCCCCGTTTTAAGGTTTTCAAAGCAACTCATATACACAGTAACTAGGTGTGGTAGATGTTAACTATGAAGAAACTGAGGGTCAAAGAAAGTAAATGACTTATTCATGGTCAACCATTAGGGTCAACCCTCCCCATGTTATATATATATGTGTGTAATTGACTGAATGATGCCAAAGCAGCAGATTTTACAACCTAACATTTGGTTTTGTCTATAAGGATTATAAAGAGATTCCTGTTCAGGTACAAGTTGGATTAGAAGGTTTCTGATAACCCCTCTGATTCTGAGATTCTGTTTGTTTCTAGATTTTTTAGGGGCTTGAGTTTAAAGCTGAATTAGCAGAATTACTACACAGTTCACTTCAGACTCCAAGTTCAATGGTTTTTCTGCTTATACCGCACTGTTATAACTTTTAACCATCTCCTAACTTTTGGACTTTTGTGTTGATTCCAGCTTTTATTACAAATAATAGGGACACAGAAGCTTTTTTTTTTTCTTAAAGAAACATTTTCTAATTCTTCTTGATTTCCTGGGACATGTTTCCAATGGCAGAATCAAAGGGTACTATCAGTTTTATCGCTCTTGTTACATAAATGTTCGATTGTTTGTTCTCCAAAAAGACTGCCGTTTCTCACTACCATTCCACCGTTTAAGCAATTCTGGAGTATACCTATTTTTCCACATCCCAACCAATTTTATCACATTTTTGCCAGTTTACTAGATATGAGGAAATTACTCATTGTTGTTTGATGTATAGTTTGATTATTAGAGACAATGGATTTTTGCTTATTATGTGCAGTTACAGGTTGTATTTCCTCTTTTGTGAGTTGTCTGCTTATGTGCCAGTCAAGACAAGATTTAACCTTTGTAGATTTATATCCATTCTTTGTAGATTCTGAAACTTTGGCTTTAATCTTTATTATGATCACTTAGACATCCCACCCTCAATCATTTATTATATTTTGCTCTTGATTATATAATTTATTTAGACTTTTAATTTTCATATAATCAAATCTATCCACCTTGTTCCCATTTATTTTTCTGTCTTTCATAGAATGTATCTTTCCTTCTCTTTCAGGGATAAAATTCTGTATTTTTCATCTAATTTTTAATGTTTCTTTTTAACTCTATTGCATGTGGTAGACAGCTAATAAATGTTTATTGAATTGAATATAATGCATTATGGCAATATTACAAGTTCCCTGCTGAACACAATGGGCTGTGGGGAGAAACAAAGACAATAATGAAACAATACCTGCCCTCAGGGAGTTTTATACTCTCCAGGGAGGGGTAAGGGTTAAAACATGTATGTAGTAAAGTAAATAGAAGGTAATTTGAGAGAAGAAGTCATTGACTGACTGGATAGTGATGGGAGTCAGGGAAGATTTCATCAAGATGCAGTTCCAAGGAAGGTTAAGACTTCTGAGAGAAAGAGATTAGTTTATTTCCTTCATGGGAGGGGCCAATGCAAACACACATTCATTGGGAGATGGATTGTTAAATTTGAGTATCAGTTACTGGTCCATTTTGTCTGGAACATAGAATTGTGAAAGGGTATGATGTGACATAAAGTTGGAGTTATACTGTGGAGGGCTTTAAATTGCCAGAGTTAGGAGTCTAGGATAATAGGGAACCACTAAAATGCTTTTGAGAAAAGCTGATCAGGCCTGTGCCTTAGAAAGTTTTGGGCAGGAGTGTGGAGGATGGACGGAAGGAGAAGGAGAGACTGGAGGCAGCAATACCAATTCGTACACAATTAGTGGAGTCCAGTATGGTGAAAGCCTGAACTTGGGTGAGTGGGGTAAAGGAGACAGGGGCAAGAGATGTTCTGGAGGCAGAATCTTCAATGATACTTGGTAACTGAAAATTAGGGATGAAAGAGAAGGTGGATTCAGAGATGATTTTTTGAAACTGGGTTGTGCCCTCTACTGAAATAGGACGGCCACTTAATTGGGCTTGAGAAGAGATATAACTAATTTTGCTTTGAATATGCTCATGAGAAGCTCATGAGACTTCCAAGTGATGCCCGGAAAGGATATAATATAGTGATGAAGAAATAAAATGTTTTAAATATTCTTAAATACCTTATTAATCTGGTAAGGCAATTCCTTTTTCTTCTGCCTTTGTTTCAATGTATCCCTTCAGGGTTATTTCCCTATATACATTTGAATATCAAGGTATTCAATTCTAGAAAGCAACCCATTGAGATTTTAACTGGCATCCTATTAAATCTTTAATCTTCAATGGGTAGTATTGATAGTTTTTTTTTTCTATTCTTCCTTTCTAGCCATAAACATAACAACAGCTGACATTTCTATGGTGCTTTAAGATTTCAAAACACTTTCCATACATTATTTCATTTAAACCTAAAAACCACCTAGGCAGGTAGGTACTGTAGGTATTATGAATGCCATTTTACAGATGAGGAAAGTAGAGCTCTGTTTTGTTGGTGATCACATGCCCAGTAAGTGTCAGAGGCAGGATTCAAACCCCTAATCTTCCTACCCACTCTACCATAGGGTTTATATAAACATGAAATATCCTTTATTTCTGTAGGAAAATTTCATTTCTGTCAGCAGCATTTTGGGATTTTCCTTCTATGCTCCTTGATAGATTGATGGCCAGTGTTTTATTTTATTTTTTTTACATTTTAAATAGGATTAAACAAAAAGATTCCTGTTCGGGGACTAGTTAAAACTATCCAATTGGTGGTTTCTGAATTCCCTGGTTAGGCTTGATCATAGCATCTAGGAGTTATTCCTCTCTGCTTAGATCATTACCATCAGGAAGGAAAGGATGCCAATTATTCTAGACCTTGCACCTTGTAATCTGACAACCCTGAAGGGATGTATAGGTTGTACAAATTTGGATTCAGATTCCTAATTTATAAACTCTGTTTATAAACACATGTAAAGAAAGTGATTGCCATTCCTTATAGTCAGGACTGAAACTGTTTCCAACCCTAGGAGATGGGCTTTGCCCACCAGATTCTAACTCCAACTGTCATTTTTCTGCTCATGGACACAATCCCATGCCCTTGGCTTTCATACAATGGAAGGCCAGGCCGGTTGGGTCTTCAAAACAAATCCTAATCTTAACTGTAAACCCTCCCCATGTTATATGTGTGTAATAGACTGAATGATGCCAAAGCAGCAGATTTTACAACCTAACATTTGTGTTCAGCTATAAAGATTATGAAGAGATTCCCATTCAGGCACAAGTTGGATTAGAAGGTTTCTGATAACCCCTCTAACTCTGAGATTCTTTTGTTTCTGGATTTTTTAGGGGCTTGAGTTTAAAGCTGAGTTAGGCTTTCACCATTGCATATAGGGATTGTATCTTGGTCCTCAGATTGCTGCTAGCAAGGATGGAAATGGTGCCAGATACTCAAGAGTCTAAGCCTGAGGCCTGCCAGCTTAGGTTATGAATGGATTGAACATCACTGAGGTATCACAAAACCTGACTCAGACTCCTTCTCATTTATTACTGAAGAAAAAACTACTGATTTACAAACAAAATTAAACTTTTGTGATAAATCCATAAGAATTCCTCTCCAGAGCAGAGCTATAGATAATGGGAAAAGTAACTACTCAATCACCTATTCATTTTCTCAGTAGATATCTTTGGCTCTGATTTTATCAGGGATCATAGCTTTCTTTGGATTTCGCTCAGTTTGTCAAGACGTATTTTCTATCATATACCCAGCAGTATCTCACCATGAGTTTTTGGTTTGTTATTCGCCACAGCTCCCTTAATGGGAAAATGTGCCTTCTCTGACTAAAACTGATCCCAGCTCTGGGGATGAGGGGTTCTGCCTGCCGGATTCTAACTCCAACTGTCATTCTTGTCATGGGTTCTGTCACATGGCCTTGGAGTCCAGGCTGGACACTAAAGGACCAGGTCCTTAAATTGACTCCTACCTTCTTACAAAAGAGTTGCTGCCTCAATGGACCATTAAAGAGAAAAAGAAGACACCCATATTTATTTGTCTTTCATATTGGTAGTATGACCAGCCTGTTTCACCAGATGATAGGAATGTAAGGACCCAAATGCTGAGCTTGCACAACTTAAGGAGGTATTAAGATGATTAAATGTTGGGGTGTCCAGGTAGCACAGCAAGTAAGAGCACAGGCTCCAGTGTCGGGATGACCTGGGGATCGAATCCTGGGATCAGACACTTAGCACCCACCCAGAAACACCTGGCTGTGTAACCTTGAGCAAGTTACTTAACCCCAATTGCTTAGGGGCGGCCAGGTGGCTCAGCGAGTAAGAGCACCGGCTCCAGTGTTGGGATGACCTGGGGATTGAATCTGGGCTCAGATACTCAGCACCACACCCAGAAATAACTGATCGTGTAAGTTACTTAACCCCGATTGCTTAAAAAAAAAAGATGATTAAATGTTAATTGTGTTTATATCAGGAATATAATTTGGTTGTCTTCATTTCTTCTTGGGAGCTGGTTCCATTTGCTTTGGGCCTGCTAATACCTTACTTCATCTCTCTTACACTCTGTAAATTGCTTCAGGAAAGTGTATTCTAAGCCAGAGGGAGGGACAAAAAAGGGATAAATTTTTCTTTTCTTTCAGAGAGGATGCTTGTCTCAGTTCAAAATGCTTTAGATGTTTGGTGTTTGGTTCAAAGTGTCCTGACGAGGAGCCCTGGGTTTCAGTTGCTGTTTGCTTCCTGGCCACAAAAAGATTTTAACTTCAGGACAATTGAGCTATATAATTTTTGTAGTAAATATACCCAATAAAAATCTGACATCTCATTATCTGAGGAATTAATATAGATTTCTAAGCATCATTCACAATGGATAAAGTTCTAGAAAGAAGAAACACAGGGGAGGCAAAGTGATGCAATGAATAGAGCACTGGCCCTGGAGTCAGGAGGACCTGAGTTCAAAGCCGGCCTCAGCACTTAACACAAAAATAGCCATGTGACCTTGGGCAAGTCACTTAACCCCAATTGCCTTGCCTTCCCCTCCTCCAAAAAATTTACATTTATGTTTGCATTTTTTCTATTGATGAATCATATATTTCTGTTTTTATCCGCCACTATGGTAGTACTGAAAAAAGCTCTTGTGTTTTTGGCTTAGTCTTTTTCTTTCCAATAGACTATCTATTCTGTTGTCATTTCCCCTCCTTCTTCCTGGTATCTCCTTCCTTTTGTCCTTTATCTGGACCTTTTGCTCTTTATCTGGATACCCATTCCTCCCTGCCCTAGGTTACATTCCCCCTTTCCCCATGATAATCATTAAAATATCATATTTTGGCCAAACTCTGAATTAATCAAACAAACTGCTTTCCCTTGCTTTGAAAATGCCTTTTCCTGTGTCAGCAACTTCAGAGACCAGATAAGGCTGGAGGTGAAATTCTGCTTACCTTGGGATATATTCCATATGGGAGGAAAACAGAGACCATAGAGTGCAAATGAACTCTGACTTCCTCACATATAGATGGTAACAAATGGAGATCATAGACATATATGACATCACCCTGAATTGGGATGTTTCTAAAATGTAGTTAAGTCTTAAGTATTTAAGATCTCTCTGTTCATCAGTCAGGACTTGGCTCTTGACTCCTTGTACAAGTCTGCTAGCTTTGGAGGAATAAGTGCTGTAACTGTATATTACTATATATACTTTTTGCTTTTTTTTTTTTTTTGGAGAGGGGAGGGCAGGGCAACTGGGGTTAAGTGACTTGCCCAGGGTCACACAGCTAGCAAGTATTAAGTGTCTGAGACTGGATTTGAACTCGGGTCCTCCTGATTCCAGGGCCGGTGCTCTATTTACTGTGTATATCACTAATTTGTCTGTCTCCTTTAACCAAACTTTTAAATAGGTTGACACCCACATTCTGCAAACTTCTATATTTGGAACATAGCAGGTTGGAAATGTTTTCCTAGCTGATTGACAACTCTTTGCTTATGTCTTCAGGGAAATGAGAAACTAATTAGTGCCTGGCTTTCTCTGTAAATATTTGAGCCCTCTGATTCTGAAATTGTCCATAATGCCAAAGCTTATCTGACATTAGCCCTGAAGCATGAGCCTAGGAGTCCTAAGCCACTGTGGATTTCCTTTATCTGCCATGACAAAAGGATCATCATGCCTGAGGCTTCCTGATGGCATCCCTGGTTTTGCACCTTACTCTCTTCCCAATCCATCTTTGTATATTTTAATTTGGGCCTCAGTATAAGGGGCTCATTTGACTTCAATAGTACCCTTCTCTTGCCCCTATCTCCTACGCTCTTGCATATCTCCAGTTAAGTCACATGCTCTTCTCTTTTGGGCCTGTGCTTAAACATACTGAATAAAAGGGCCTTTTGCTTTTAACATTGATTGGCTCATCTAATTATTCTGTGCTGATACCCCTTTAAGACCCAGTGGTAGACTGACAGCCACCTACCTCTGGACATCAACCAGGCGTAGGGTAGTAGAAAGCATGTTCAACAGTGATAATTAATAATCACAGTCTCTCAGGTGCAGTTTCATCATTTACAAAGTGGGAATAATAATGCTTGTAGCATGTAACTTGCAGTGCTGGTGTGCAGAGAAAAATTTTGTAAATCTTAAAACGCTACATGGATGTAAATACTGTTATTACCAGGGTAGAAGATATGGGTACATTTTCTCCCATGGAACCTCTCTGATCAGTAAGGATAGTCTGATTCCTAAATGTGTGATTATCACTGAGCTTCAGAATTCCACACATTTAGCACAGACTGATGTGTTCATCTGTGCACAGTTGAAGCTTGAGAACTCTAGCTGGTGCAGTAGATTTGGTATTGGAGTCAGGAAGACGAGTTCAAATCCAGCCTTTCTAGCTGTGTGACCTTGGGCAAATCACTTAGCTTCCATTTGAATCAGTTTCCTCATCTCTAAAACACAGGGATGATAACTGATGGCATCTAATTCCAAGAGTTGTGAGGATCAGTGCCTGGCACATAGTAAACACTATATAAATGTTAGCCATTATTATTCTTATTGTTGTTGTCATTGTGATTGATGATGATGAAGATGATGTATAAACCATGTCAGTCATGTCTAAATGGAGGAAGAGTCCAAGATCATGTAGGCAAATATGGATGACCTAGAGGCATTTCCCTAAGGATAAGTAGTCAGTGTAAGCTCCTTGAGAATAGAAACTGTTTTTATCTTTTTCTTGGTGTCCTCAGAATTTAGCATAGCACCTGGCTGAATGCATGAGTAAACAATATAAGCCAACAGTTCTTTACAAAAGAAGAATTAAATGATCAACAATCGTATGAAGGATTTCACTAAAACACTAATAACAAAAGAAATATAAATTAACTCTGATGTTTCACTTACTATCTAGCAAACTGGCAAAGATGACCATTGATGTTGGCAGATCTATTTATGTAAGACAAGCATATGAATATACTACAGGTGGGGTGATGAATTGGTTTAACAGTTTTAGACAAGAATGTAGAATCATACAAGAAAAGTCACAAAACTGTTTATACCTTTTAAATCAAGAGATCCCACTCCTGGCTAAAGGTATAAAAAAGGGCCTTTTTATGTCAAAATATTGATAGCACATTTTGTGGTAGCAAAACATTGGAAGCAAAAAGGATGCTTATTGATTAGGGATGGCTGAATAAATTGTGATATGTGCTTCTACTGGAATATTGTACAGTAAGAAACCTGAGAAAACTTGTATAACCTAAGGTAGGGTGAAGTAAGGAGAGAACCAAGAGAACAACATACCTGGTGGTGTTGAGGTTTAGGGTTTAGGGGTGCTCGAGACTCCAAAATATTGACATGTCAGGTCCTGCCAAATGAATTTGGGGTGCGCCCAATGTCTCCTTGGGAGGAGAATTCATTATAGATTTTCTAGTTCTGGGAAGAAAACATTTGGATGTATCTATAGATTCTGTAATTTGATAGTAGCAATGTTGAGGTTTAAAATGTTGGGGTTCTCGGGATTCCAAAATACCAATATGCCAGATCCTGCTGAATGAATTCGACTCAAGCCTTCTTGAAGCCAAAGAAAAGCAAAATTTATTAAAGATTCGCTGTATTGGGTAGACTCTTAAGGATCCTAAGCATTTGTGAGGTTAACAGACAATGGAGGGCTTGTCTAGGTTAAGGGTAACAGATTTGGACATGAAAAAGCTAGATTAAGTGGGAAACTTCAAGAGAGTTCAAGGTGGGGGTTTCCCAGGGCCTAAGGACAAATGGGACTCAAATTCTTTTGGGGGTAAAGGGAAAAGGTCTCGGCTTGGACCTGTACCCCATCAGCAATATTACTTTCTTTTAAAAATTAATTCCTTTCTTTTTGGAGGGGGGAAGGCAGGGCAATTGGAGTTAAGCGACTTGCCCAAGGTCACATGGCTAGTAAGTAGTAAGAATCTGAGGCCAGAGTTGAGCTCAGGTCTTCCTGACTCCAGGGCCAGTGCTCTATTCACTGTGCCACCTAGCCACCCCAATTCCTTTCTTATTGGATCTCTGGCAGTGACCTAGATCTAGAGATCAGCTGTATGCAGAGAGGAGAGCAATGTGGCTGTCCCCCCTCCTCAAGGGTACATGTTAGCCAGCTGGGTCTTAAATGCTGGCTCAATAGATATACAGATCAAAGACCAGGCAATGCTAGGCAAGTTTTGATTCTCATAGGACAGGCTCTAGGGACTCCCCAGTGTGACCTGATGTCTCAACATCTAACCTTAATTGTGAGCAACCTCAAGAATGCCACAGGTGACCACACTACTTGTCTTGTAGGCATCATGATCTATAGTTCCCTCAGGTCCCAGTAATTATCATCAGCTCTAAGCAGGCAACATAGTACAGTAGAAAGAGGCCTGGGTTTGGTGTTAAAGGATCTGGATTTGAACCCTGGCTCTGCAACTTAATACCTGTGTGATCTTGAGTAGTCCTCAGTTCCTTACCTAAAATGAGGGGAGGAGGTTGAATTCTGGAGATTAGTTTGGTACTATGCCCAAAGGGCTATAAAACTGTGCATACAACTGTGATCCAGCAATACCACTACTAGGTCTGTATCCCAAAGAGATCATAAAAAAGGTAAAAGGACCCACATCTACAAAAATATTTGTGAGAAATAATCGTCTTACCAAGAATTCCACCTGGCCATAAAAAAGAAACCCTTGTGAAAAAAGGTCCCCTAGTAGCCAAAACACACTTTAAGACTATTACAAAGCCCTTTTATGATTTCTATCCCAATTAGCATTTCCCCCTTGCATCTCATTGGTCAGGAATTCCAGGGTTCACAGCCTATCAGAAAACACCTAAACCCCACTCTCATGTGGGTCTACACTCCATCCCCTTACAACTCTCATTTCCACATTTAAATCCCCTCCTCCCTTTTGATTATCATTTTTATACTTTAATAAATGCTTTTGGTCTCCTCCCAGTTTGTCTGCATCAGATGTTATGATCTCCATAGCATGACAAAGGAATTTTCTCAATTGCAAAGATTATTGACAAAAGCTGTGAGTTCAAGATTTGGCCCAGGATATCCATGAGAAATAGTCCCATTATCTAAGATTGTGTCTGGGTTAATGGACCTCATCCTTAGTGAACCACACCAGGTCCAACAGTTTTTGATATCCTGGAAAAAGGTCTTCTCAGAACAAAAGAAGATGAGTCTGTTTTTAGATATGCTGATTAACAGGTGATCATCCATACCTCCTCCCCCCCCCACTGCCCTTCTACTACAATCAGTTTTCCATCAGTATGACTTATTAAGCTTCATATAATTTCTGTGGAAACAAAATTCAATCATCCCTTACAATATTTATAGCAGCTCATTTTTGTGATGGCAAAGAATTGAAAATTGAGGGGATATTGAGGAATGATTAAACAAGTTGTGGTATATGAATATAATGGAATATTATTGTGCTTTAAGAAATGATAAGCAGGCAGAACTTCAGAAAAACCTGGACTGATGCTGAGTTAAGTGAACAAAACCAGGAGAACACTGTACACAATAACAGTAACATTGATCAACTTTGAGAGACTTAGTTCTTCTTAGCAATACGATTTAAGACAATTCCAAAAGACTCATGATGGAAAATGTGATCCATATCCAGAGAGAGAAAGAACTATGGAGTCTGAATGCAGATCAAAGCATACTATCTTCTGTCTTTTTTTTCTTTTTCATGATTTTCCCCTTTTGTTCTGCTTCTTCTTTCAAATCATGATTAATGTGGAAATATGTTTAATATGATTGTACATGTATAGACTATATCAGATTGCTTGCCATCTTGGGGAGAGGGAAGGGAAGGGAAGGAGGGCGGGAGAAATATATTTGGGGCCCAAAATCTTATAAAAATGAATGCTGGAAACTATCTTTACATGCAATTGGAAAAAAAAATACTATTAAATAAAAAAAAATGAGAGGGTTGAACTAAATGGTTTCCAAAATCCTTTCTAGATCTATATTAAGGAAATCTAACATTAATATTGTCACAATTAAAAAGGTTCAAGAGATAGTTTCTGGATAATTTAACCATTTTAGTAATAAGACCAGCATGTTATTAATAAAAGGATGGTCATCTGACTCCTTGATGATGGCCATCCATGGTCTCTTACACCAAGGACTCCTAATGGTGGTGGGGTCACAGTTTATAATCCCTTCAAAGAGTTGGTCTTCTGAGGAATGGCAACCAACTCCAATTGGTTAACACAGTGGGAGGTGTGAGCTATATTAAAATGAGTGTCTTGAGGTTTGTGATCTGTGTCACCCAAATCTTGGTCAAAGAGGCATCAGTTTCCATACCACCTAACTAAAAGGAGCATCCATATTTTCCCAGACCTGTTTGAACAAATACAATGGGCACGAATGCACCCATTAGCCTAAAATTAGACTTTCTTTTACTGTCTGATTAGATCTTGACCTGGGCAAATCTGTAAGAGAAATTCAGTTTTTATACTAATATGAAGCTTGGGGTCCCCAACCAATTTGTCATGAAGAGATAGGGAAGTCTCTTTCTTGCCTGAAATGTTGCTATCACCAATGGTGGGGCCATTTCCAGTTATCACGATCTGTATCTTGCCACTGGACTCAGATGACTCTGGAGGAGAAAGTGAGGGCTGGGATAAGGGAATAAAGAAAATCTCCACACTGGTTGGATTCTGGATGAGGAAGCAGAAAAGGGAAAAAACCTTGGTCCTGATGCAATAATTAGTTACTAAATATGAGAGAAATAATTTCTCACAACACTATGGAAAAGGAAATCAGAGATCTGAGGAATGGCTAGAGATGCTAGTTGTCATCCAGGGTGAAGACATGGGAATGTGGTGACCTTTGGTATTTGAGATTTGATACTGGAATGATAAGGCCCCAAGAACATCAAAATACTAGTTTGAGATCTGGCCTGAGTCTATGTATAATGGCTCCATCAGAACAGGAAAATAAATGTTTGAATGATGTAGGATCATCTCCATGTGTGCTGGAAGTGGTAATTTTTTTTCCTCTGAATCTACTGTGGCCAAAATGTCTTCCACGGCTTTGCCAGCTTCCTGGACTGCTAAATGACACTTTGGCTTCCATCAGGATTAATGCTTTAGCATCACTGCCAGAAACCATTCTGTGCCCATGCTAAAAAATTAGATATCCCATTAAAATAAAATGAATTATCTTCAGCAAGAGAGAGAAGCACCTAGAATGGCTAGGCTAGTTCACCATGAACTGAGTGGGGTGGGGGAGGAGGTTGGAGTATCTATTCCCTAAGAGTGAGGACAGGGTAGGATACTGGCTTTTGTTAGAGAGACTCTTGGTCTGGAGTGTGACTTTTCAGGGATAACACATAAAAAGAAATCTTTATGGCTCCCATAATATATCCCAAATGATGGAGCCTTATGGTCAGAGGGATTCTTCAGTCCTATACACCAAATTCTCACATATGATACCACTTAACAGGGCCCCCAGCAGTTCCACCAGATGGAAGGGAACCATATTTTAGGCCTCCCTAATACAATATTTCCAAGTTGAGACATGCTTTAACTTAGACAAGGGAGGGGACTCCTTCCTCATGTGCTGCCCTCTTTATGACTCACAGGGACCTTTTCTCATCTTCTCCAACCCCCGTCTACTCCCTGAGCCCTTAGACCTTTAGCACACTCCCTCTCCTTGGGATGATTGTTATTGTTATTTGTCCCCCATTCTTGAAGAGGACCATGACATCTGGAAGATGATGTTATAACTTGCAAGTGAATTGGACAAAGTCACCAGCCTCATTTTCTCTTCCAGAGCCATCTGCATCCAGTAGCGAGATACAGATAATGATGACTGGAGATGACTCCACTATTAATAACAGTAAAATTTGGGGGTGAGAGAGAGACTTTCCTATCTCTTCAGGACAAGTTGGTTAGAGACCCCAAGCTTCATTCTAATGTAAAAACTGAATCTGGAAATATGTGGAAAAGATTTTTAGCTTTGGATCTTTCATTTCTAGCCATAATTATTTCTTGCTTCTCCCATTTGAAAATCCTGCTACATACAAATTGAAGGAAGCAGCATTAGGTACTGGAAGGCGCTCAGAAAGGGCCTCAGTCTGAATCTTGACTTTATTTACTTTCATCTAACCTTGATTCAATCACTTGGAGCATCAGTTTCTAGCTCTACCTCACCTTTAGAAGTCCCTTTCTTTTTCTAAAGTCTATGATTCTGGGGTGTTTTCATTATCCCTCCCAACTCTAACCCCAAGATATCTGTGCTATTTGCTTAGATGCTCTTGCTTCCCTCTTCCCCATTTGCCTCTCTTCATTTTGGTCCATCCCAATTCAACCCAACCTTCAAAGCCCAAAGCTAATGCAACTTGCTCTATAAATTCATCCTTGATCACCCCATTATCTCCTTTCTGAATCCCAGGGAGGTCACTTTTCCACCTTGTTTCCCCCCTCTGTAAAATGTTGGATTGGATGATCTCTAAGGGCCCTTCTAGCTCAAAATCTCTAATCCTATGAATATGCTTGACAGGAAATCTCTAGCCAAACTCTTCCAGGAATGAAGATCTCAATATTTTTCAAGGAAGCAGTATCCATCGTTGGACATTGTTGAACTCTGTTCCCAGCAATACACACTGACTCCCACAAAGACAATATCCTTGAGGATGTTCCTTGGCCTCAGCAGTGGCAACTCTTCCCTCAAGACTTTCCACTTTACAGGGGTGGTTAATTTCTGGGGTGGGAATTCCCTCTACGCATGCAGACTTAAGGAATCAGAATGGGATAGCATTTATTAAGTATGTACTATGTGCCAACCATTGTATGCTGTACTGGAGATAAAAATGGAAAATTGAGGCAGTCCCTGCTATCAAAGAGCTTACATTCTAAGTGGAGGGAAAGCTAATAAAAGAGGGCCATGTTAATGATTGGTACATGGTAGATGGAAAGGCCCCCAGGACCTTGGGAAGCAACAGCAGGGCAGATGGTCGATAAACAAGAGATCAGAGTGGAGTGAGGTTCAGGAATCACAGCTGTCCAAGACTTTAGTAGACAAGTCCTAAGGCACATAGAGATTAAATCCAAGTGTTAGAGGTGAGATGTAGGTCTAGGTCTTTCTGATTCCAAGCCTACTAGGCTTTTCAAACTAAGTCCACTGCTTTTACCATAGTTCCTAATAAATATTGGAGTTGGTTTAAATTTAATTCAATTGTCTTACAGTTTCAAACTTCCCATGTAGTGGGTCTTGTTTCCACTCTGTTGTCTCATTTACTCTTTCATATTGAGGACCAGTGTTGTTTTTCAGCTCTTACTTAGCTTAGCTTCCTGTATTCTTTTTCTTGAATCCCTAAGACTTCACTCCATGAAGCGCATCAGTCAGTCAGTTAGTGTTCATGGAACTCCTTCTGTGTGCCCAACACTATGATTGAAATTTGAGGTGATACAGTAGAAATCTACCAGAATTTCTACCAATTGAACAATCTAAGGTTAGTCCATTTATTCATTCTAGCAAGCAACCCTGGCTGGATTGGAATTTAAGCAGTTTTTAGTCAAGCCCTTTTCAGAGTTCAAAAAACTGAATTCCAAAGAGGGAAAGAGAATGGCAGAAATTGGGCATAGACTGATATCTTACACCACTTATCAAGATAAGATCAAAATGGATACATGACCTATATATATATATATATATATATATATATAAAGGGAAATATCATAAGAACACCAGAAGAATACAGAACATGTTACCTATCAGACTAATGGTGTGAGGTATAAAACGGACAATTATGATTACATTAAATTAAAATTTATTTATGCCAATAAAACCAATGAAGCCAAAATGGGAAGGAAAGCAGAAAACTGGGGAAAAAAATTTTATAGGCAGTTTCTCAGATAAAGGTCTCATATCTCAAATATATAGAGAACTTTGTCAGATTTATAAGAATATGAGTCATTTCCCAATTGACAAATGATCGAAGGATACAGGCAGTTTTTCTTTCTTTCTTTCTTTCTTTCTTTCTTTCTTTCTTTCTTTCTTTCTTTCTTTCTTTCTTTCTTTCTTTCTTTCTTTCTTTCTTTCTTTCTTTCTTTCTTTCTTTCTTTCTTTCTTTCTTTTGCTTTTTGGAGGGCAATTGGGATCAAGTGACTTGCCCAAGGTCACATGGCTAGTTTTTTCTTTTGTGTGTGTGTGTTAAGTGTCTGAGGCTGGATTTGAACTCAGGTCCTCCTGACTCCAGGGCTGGTGCTGTATTATTCACTGCGCCACCCAGTCTCCCCAACAGACAAGTTTTTTTTTTTTAAGCAATCGGGGTTAAGTAACTTGCTCAAGGTTACATGGCCAGTTATTTCTGGGTGTGGTGTTAAGTATCTGAGCCCGGATTTGATCCCCAGGTCATCCCGACACTGGAGCCAGTGCTCTTACTCACTGTGCTACCTGGCCGCCCCCAGACAGTTTTTCAACGAAGAAATCAAAACTATATATAGTCATATAAAAATGGTCTAAATCATTATTGATTAGAGAAATACATAGTAAAACAATTCTGAGATATCATCTCACACCTATTAGATTGGCTACAATGATAGAAGGGGAAAATAACAAATGGAGGGAATGTGGAAAAATTGAGACACGTGTAGAATTGTGAACTGATCCAATAATTTTGGAGAACTATTGGAGTTATACCCAAAGAGTATAAAGTCATATATACCCTTTGACCCAGACATACCACTATTAGAACTGTTTGCCAAGATAATGAGAAAAAAAGGAAAAGAACTTATATGTTCTAAAATATTCCTAGCAGATCTCTTTGTGGTGGCAAAGAATTGAAAATTGAGGAGATGTTCCTCAATTGGGGAATGGCTGAACAAATTGTATGATCATGATGAAATAATAATCATGAAATGCTATAAGAAATGATGAGCTCATTGATTTTAGAAAAAACATGGATAGATTTGAAGGAAATAATGAAGAGTAAAATGAACAGAACTAAGAGAACATTGTGTACAAAGATAACAATATTGTTTGAAGAACAACTGTGAATGACTAAGTTATTTTGAGTATTACAAATACTCAAATCAACTACAAAGGACCTGTGAAAGAAGATGCTGTCCCTCTCCAGAGAAAGAACTGATAGATAGAAGTACACATAGTATGTTTTTACATATATATGTATATGGTGTGTATGTGTGTGTGTGTATAAAGTGCACAATAGAGAACACAACAGGGTAGCTTTGAAAACACTGTGTAGTATTTATTACATAGTTTTCCAAAAGAAAACAAACTGTGAAATGAAGATCCATGGTTCATATTAAATTAATGTTTTGTTGTTTTGCTGTATATATATGTATATATATTTATATATGTATATACATATGTAATTTAAAAAAATCTTTGTATTTTTAAATTTCATTTCATTTCAACTCATTTTTCAAAATGAGTTAAAAAAAAACACCAAAAAAAGAAAGTGACAGTGGTAAAGTTTGGTTTACAAATGACTTCTCTGAGTTTGTAACCCATGAATCACTTACCTACATGGCCATACCTCTTCTCCAAGGTCTTACTTTGCTATCTTCTCACATCTTCTCTGACCTTAAAGCTCCAACAAGAATAGGAAAATGCCCAGGTATAGTCCAATCTGAAAGACAAACTGAGAGAGTTAGGGGACCCATCCCTAATCAGAGTACACATGCTATCCTGAAACCACTGAAAACTATGCTCAACAATGCCTTGTTCAAATTTTATCTTCAATATTTGGTTTTTGGAGATGTAAAAGTCTTAGAAAGCAGTCTATACTTATAACCCTTCAAGGTGGAGGGCACCACAAACTCACCATGAGTCAACAGTGTAAAATGGAAACTAAAAATGCTAATGTAATCTTAGTCCAAATTAGAGGTATAATGTCCAGGAACTGGGTGGGAGGTCCCTCTGTACTCTGCCTGGAGTACACCCGGGGTATTATACTTGTTTCTGGGAGCTTGTACATGAGCAACCAGAAAAGGGTGAGCAGAATGGTGAAAGCATTCAAGATCATGCTTTGTGAAGACCAATGAATTATAATGAATAATAATATATGACGTTCACATGGCACCTCAAGGTTTCTAAAGAACTATAGTCATCTCATTTAAAACTCATAAATGAGGTTCAAATGAAAAAGCACTACAGTCAGCACATTCAGAATGTTGCTTGGTGTCTGCAGTATTTCTGGGGATAGAATATAAGCCAGAGTCTAGAAAGGGGGAAAACAATAAAAAGACAAGCGTTTTGCACATCCAGTCTGTGCAGTCACCTGTAATTCCACTGGGATTTTGCATATTTTCCATAAATCCAGGCTCAATTGTATTAGCAGCCTTGACTTCTTAAAAATCTTTACTCTGCTCCAGTCCCCAATCAAATTCATATTTCTCCAGAGTAACTTTATATAAGGTTTTCAAAATCTGTCCCAAATGTGGAGTGTGATGTCACCAATATCCAAATAATCCTATAAACTTTTGGGCCTCTTTCTTCTTGTTAGGGATAGGAACATTCTGAATCTTTTGTCTGGTTTATGGGAGAACCTCTCACAGTCCCTTATTCCATTGTATACCCTAAAATTTTATGGTTTGAGCTGGCCCTTGAATCTTTGCAGGAGCATATATTCATATGCTCAATTCAAAACCTCAAACCCTTGTCCACTTCTCTTGCATTTTTATCCTGTGTCATATCATCAATGTAGTGGGTAAACTGTATACCAGGTAGCTCTAATTCATCCAAATGTTCAGCTACAATCCTAGGACAAACACTGGAGCTATTCAGATATACCTTGTGGCAAGCAGGTAAAAGTATATTGTCTCCCCTTCCAAGAGAAAGTAAACTGGTCCCATTGTTTAAAATCTATTGGGATAGTAAAGAAATCATCGGCTAAATCAAAAACTGTGTACCAAGTCCCATCACATTTCTGGATCCTTTCTATTAAAGTAACAGTATCTGAAACAGCAGCATATGAGGGGGGAGTCACCTTATTCAATTGTCTATAATCCATTGTCATCCTCCGCATCCCATCTGACTTTCATGCTGACCAGGCAGAATTATTCCATCGAGTGGTTGTAGGGACTAACACTCTTGCCTCAACATATTCCTTTATAGTATTGGTAGTTTCATGTTGCCCACCTGGCACACAATACTGCTTTAAAGTAATTACTTCAGAAGGTTCAGGTAAAGTGATTGGGTCCATTTTTATTTTTCCCACTAAAACTATTAATTCCTGTCTTCCTTACTGCAAATTGGTGTCTCCCCTCAGGTAAATTTAGAGTCATCCCTCTCAATATATCTATTACAATCATTTATTCAAGAATGAGCACAGTTACCATGATATATTCTTTCTTAGCATAATTAGTTTGACTATCTGGCTGATATTTCAACCCCTCCAAGTCCTATGATGGCAATAGGAGTTCCGTGTTTGAAATTATCAGTTCCCATATATAAGGGAGGCCTCCACCCCAGTATCTATTAATGCCCTAATTACAGTATCTGATCAGTTTTTTTCAATATATGGTCAAACTGATATGGGGTCTATAATCCTGTCTGTGTATTTCTTTAATCTGAGCTGGGACATGGCCAATTTCCTATTCTCCCTGAAGGTGTGATGAACTTGGATACAAGGATTCAGGGGGATCTGTAGGGGGCAGTTCTTACTTCCCTATTCTGTTTAGTATTAAGCTCTTTTTCTCGGTACATTTTATATAGTTCTTTAGTTGGAATACCATCTATTCTTCCAAAATCTACCCCTGCTCCCAATAGAGCAGCAAACAATTTTTTTCTTATTAATCTGTTCTGACTCTGGATCTGCTGGCTATTTGCTCTTCTCTCTCAAGGAAATTTATCTTTTTCCCATTTTCTTAAGGCACTTAGCTGTGAAATCTTATCCAGCACCTCTGAAAGAAGGTGCCCTATCTCCCCTGTTAGTAGAGTCAGAATTGGGTGCTTATAAGCAGGAGCAGCTGTTTTCACTATGATATTCCTATGAGAAACTGCTAAGGGGATATCATAATATGCATCTGTGTCTCCTATCATGATAGCAGTTTTCATTACCTCCTCCTTTAACTTTCTCATATAGTCTGTAAGCGAATACCAGGGTCTCTCTCCAATAGACCCACAGAATCAGTGGGATACATTTTATTGCATCCCCTGGCAGCTAAAGCTAGCAGATTGGTTGTATTGTTATCGCCTAGCATTTGATGATCCCGAAAAGCTTGCTATACAAAAGAATTCTAATACCTATAAATTTCAAGCAATCCATGCTATCTACCAATACTCCTCCAGCCCCTTCATCACTGATTCTCATCTTGCAAGACACTAACAATTCTCCCATCCTTTGGGTGAATTGACTTAATATATCAGTAACCTCTTGCTGAGTGAAATCTTCAATTATTTCCCTAAACTCTCTTTGGTCCCTGTGGTTCTCCTGCTTTCTTTTTAGTATGGGGCAAACTTCTGCCTGAGAAGCCTCAACTCACATTGTTTCATTTTCCTCCCACATATTCTTCTGGAAGTCATCAATCTAATATTCATAGCCCCAATGATGACTGTGAATATACAGGCATAGTTCTGAATTGCCATATATAACAGACTCTCCATATAGAATACTGAAACAAAACATTTACTCAGACACAGAAAGCCAAATCCCAACACTAGAAAACTGAATCCATCATAGCAACAAAGAAGCTAATATACAGTAGGAAGCTGCACCATACCTAACTATCTCTTTGCCTGCATGCTCTCCTCTCCCCAGTTCTAACTGCTCTGACTCCCAGCTTCCTCTGGACTCTACTCCACTTATTCCACAAACTCCTCCCACCACAGGCTCCATGTGATTACATTTGGCCTATTAGAGGGCAGGGAAGATCTTCAAATTCCCTTAGGCCTATTAAGGGGCAGGGAAGATCTTACCATTACAGTTGATTGAAGGGAAACTCATCAAATTCTTTAGTGACTCTTCTGATCAATCTGTCATTAAATATTTGCTATCTCAGGAAATCAGACTCATGTATTATCCATGGGTTCATGCTCCTAATTGACCACAGGTTTGTTGACTTGGTCATAGAGCAGAATTCCCCCCAAAATAGGAAGCAGCCAGACAGTGGCCACTTAGGGACACTAGGGCTCTACTTCATTCAGAATTTTTCTGTTTTTTATAAAATTTTATTTATTTTAGTTTTAATTTTTAAAATAAAACAAGCATTTCCATAACATAGCAGAATAAAAAAAGATGATTTCAAATGAAACTTAAAACTATTATGTACATTGGGGCGGCCAGGTGGCTCATCGAGTAAGAGCACCAGCTCCAGTGTCGGGATGACCTGGATGAAATCCGGATAGCACCATACCCAGAAATAACTGGCCGTGTAACCTTGAGCAAGTTACTTAACCCTGATTGCTTTAAAAAAAAACTATTATGTACAACTTGCTATTCCTTTTAAATATATAACAAATTTATCACGTAAATTTCTTTTTTTCTTTCTTCCCCCTACCGTACCCTATTATAGATGGCTACCATTAGACACAAATGTGTATATATAAAATAGTTCTATACTTTTATCAGCTCTTTCTCTAGATACAGATAGATAGCAACTTCCTTCATAGGTCCTTTATAGTTAATTTGGGTATTTATAATAGTCAAAATGACTTAATCTTTCAGAGTTTTTAAAACAATATTGCTGTTATGGGATATAACATTCTCTTGGTTCTTCTCATTTCACTATTAATTATTTCATGCAAGTCTTTCTATGTTTTTCTAAAATCAGCAAGCTTGTTTCTTTGTGTGTGTTTTTGTTTTTTGCTTTTTGGAGGGCAATTGGAGTTAAGCGACTTGCCCAAGTTTACATAGCTAGTAATTGTTAAGTGTTTGAGGCCAGATTTGAACTCAGGTCCTTCTGATTCCAGGGTCAGTGCTCTGCACCACCTAGCCACCCCAACAAGCTTGTTTCTTATAGCACAGTAGTATTCCATCACGATCATATATAACAACTTGTCCAGTCATTCCTCAGTTGATGGACATCTCCTCAATTTCAAGTTCTTTGCCACCACAAAGAAAGTTTCTATAAATCTTTTATAATATACAGGTTCTTTCCCTTTTTCCCTAATCATCTTTGGAAATAGACCTAGTAAGTACATTATTGGGTCAAAGGGTATAGGCTCTTTAATAACTCTTTGGGCATAATTCCAGATTGCTCTCCAGAATTGTTGGATCAGTTCATAGTTCCACCAAAAGTAAATTAGTATCCCAGTTTTTCCATATCCCTTCAACATTTGTCATTTTCCACTTCAATCATTTTAGCCACTCTGATAAGTCAATGCCACCCCAATTAAATTACCAAAAAAAATATTACTGAATTAGAGTAAAATACCAAAATTCATTTGGAAGAACAAGAAGTCAAAAACATAAAAAAAACCTAATGGGGAAAAAATGTAAAGGAAGCAGATTTAGCATTACCAAATCTCAAAGTATAGTATAAGGCAGTAATTATAAAAACTATATAGTACTGACTAAGAAATAAAAAGGTAAATCAATGGAACAGAGTAGACATACAATTTACAGGAGCAAATAAATATAGTAACCTTGTATTTGACAAGTGTAAAGACTTAAGTTTGGAGGATAAGAATTCATTATTTGGTAAAAATTGTTGGAAAACTGGAAAGCAGTATGGCAGAAGTTGGCCATAGAACAATATCTTACAACATTTACCAAGATAAAATGGATACATGACCCAGATATAGAGATGTTACAAGAAAATTTGAACATGAAATATGTTACTTATCAGACTTACGAGAGGTGAACAATTTATGAATAATCAAGAGATAGAGAGCAGAGTGAGGAGTAAAATGGATAATTTCGATTACATTAAATTAAAAAGGTTTTGTACAAATAAAATAAATGTAACCAAGATCAGAAGGAAAGCAGAAAATTGGGGGAGGACAGAAATTTTATAGTTTCTCAGCTAAAGGTCTCATATATCAAATATATAAAGAACTTTGTAAAATCTATAAAAAATATGAGTCATTCACCAATTGATAAATGGTCAAAGGATATGAGCAGGCAGTTTTTCAATGAAGAAATCAAAACTATAGTCATAAGAAAAAATGCTCTAAATCATTATTGATTAGAGAAATGCAAATTAAAACAACCTTCAGATATCATTTTATACCTACCAGATTGGCTAAAATGATTAAAGGGGAAAGTATTCAACTTTTTACTGGCTTATTTTATATCATATTGTACATTGTTGGCCTTTGCCATTTCATGACCTTTAGTTTTTAACATTTTACAACAATCCTAGAGCTTGTTAGGAAATTAAAAAGTGGGTAAGAATTTCTGGATTCTCCTCCTGCTCTTTTGCATGTCTAGTTAGTCAACAAGCATTTATTAAGTGCTTAATATGTGCCAAGCACTGTGTTGAACTTTGAGGATTCAAAGAGAGGCAAAAGACAAAAGACATTCCTTTTTTTTTTTTTTTTAAGCAATTGGGGTTAAGTAACTTGCTCAAGGTTACACGGCCAGTTATTTCTGGGTGTGGTGCTGAGTATCTGAGCCCGGATTTGATCCAGGTCATCCCGACACTGGAGCCGGTGCTCTTACTTGCTGAGCCAACTGGGCGCCCCTAAGCAATTGGAGTTAAGTAACTTTGTCAAGGTTACATGGCCAGGTGTTTCTGGGTGGGTGCTAAGTGTCTGAGCCCGGGATTCTATCTCCAGGTCTTCTCAACACTGGAGCTGGTGCTCTTACTCGCTGTGCTACCTGGCCGCCCCAACAAAAGACATTCCTTACCTCAAGGAACTCACAATCTAATGGAGATTAACAAATAAATATGCACAAACAAGCCATACATAAAATAAGTAGGAAATAAAACGAAGTCAGTAGAATTAAGGGGAGCTGGAAAAGGCTTCCTGTAGTAGGTGGGGTCTTAGTTGGGACTTGAAGGAAGCCAGGAGGCAGAGAAAGATAAGGACACTTTCCTGACATGGAAAGTGTCCAGAGTTGGGAGATGAAGTGTCGTGTTCAAGGAACAGCAAGAAGGGCCAGTCCCACTAGAAGAAAGAATAGGGAATGAGTGGGAGTATAAGGTATAAGGAGACTGGAAAGGGGTGTGTGTGTGTGTGTGTGTGTGTGTGTGTGTGTGTGTGTGTCACTAGGCTATAAAGGTTTTCAAAGCCAAACAGAGGATTTTACATTTGATCCTGGAGATGACAGGGAACCAGCAGTATATTTAGTTTGGTAGGCAGGAGAAGAGGTAACACTGTCAGACCTGTACTTTAAGAATATCACTTTGTTGGGGGTGGCTAGATGGCATAGTGAATAGAGCACCAGCCCTGAAGTCAGGAGGACCTGAGTTCAAATCTGGCCTCAGACATTTAACACAAAAACTAGCCATGTGATCTTGGGCAAGTTACTTAACCCCAATTGCCCTCCAAAAAGCAAAAAAAAAAAATATCACTTTGTTGGATGAATGGAGCATGGACTAGAAGTGGAGAACACTTGTGGCAAGTAGACCAACCAATACAGTGTTTCAATAGTCTGGGTATGAGGCAATGATGACCTGCACCAGGGTGGTAGCACCATCAGAGAAGAGAAGGGAGTGTATTTGAGATATACCAAAAAAGTGATATCAACAGGCCTTGGCAACAGATTAGATATAGAAGGTAAGTGATAGTGAGGAGTGGAGAATAGCTAGGTTATGAGCCTGGGTGTCTGAATGTTGGTGCTTAGAGGAGAAATGATAAGTTCAGTTTTGGACATGTTGAGTTTAATGTGTTTTCTATCCAGTTTCAGATGTCTGAGAAGCAGTTGGAGACATAAGGGTGGAGATCAGTAGAAAGCTTAGGGCTGGATAGATTGAGAGATGATAACTAAGGAAACTGATGAGATCATAAAGTGGTTTATTTTTTCTTTAGTATTTCATTTCCACCCTCCCCAATACATGTGAAAACAATTTTCAACATTCCTTTTTAAAATTGAGTTTCAAATTTTCTCCCTCCCACCCTACCTGCCTCACTGAGAAGGCAAGCAATTTGATATTGGTTATAAATGCGTAGTCATCCAAAACATATTTCCACATTGGTCATGTTGAGAAAGAAAACATAGACCAAAACAAAAACCCAAGAAAAATAAAGTAGAAAAAGTGTGCTTCAATATGCATTCAGACTCCATCAGTCCTTTCTTTGGGGATGGATAACATTTTTCATCATAAGTCCTTCCTTGTAGTCTTGCATTATTGTATTGTTGAGAACAGCTGAGCTATTCACAGTTGATAATCATACAATATTGCTGTTACTGTATACATTGTTCTCCTGGTTCTATTCATTTCACTTTGCATCAGTTAATGTAACTCTTTCCAGGTTTTTCAGAGAATACCTAGGTCATCATTTCTTTTATCACAAGAGTATTCCATCACACTCATATACCACAAATACCACCAGAAAAAAGCTACTATGAATATTTGGGCCTAGTTCCAAATTGCTTTACATAATGGTTGAATCAGTATGTGAAGTAGTTTAGAGGAAGAGCAGTAGAAGACCCAAAGGGGCGACCAGGTAGCTCAGTGAGTAAGAGCACCGGCCCTACTGAAGGCAGCCTGAGCTGGGAGCCGAGCACAGTCCCATGTGAGCCACTTGGTTCTGGTCCCAGGGTGGCCCCAACCAGCTGCACAGACCAGCCAGAGCATACTTCAGGACAGTGAATCACCAGCGGCTATGGCGGTTTGCAGACCTCTCAACCTATAAACGCCAAAGACAAAGTAAAAGGTCAGTGTGGAATTGTATTGGAATGGGGGGGTGGGACAGGAGAGTGCAGTCCACCCCTGCCCCCGGGGCAAGAAGCAGAGGAAGTGCAGTGTCCGTGCAGTCACTGCCGCACGGCTGCTTCAGGAGCTCCTGGCCTGCAGATCGTAGGGGACTAAGCGATCATTCAGAGGGTAATTGCTCTTGCTTTAACCTGCTTGGATCTCGATCCCGGTCTTGGGTGGTGGTCCTGGGGTGTGTGGCCAGTGAGCCAGAGCTTGTAAGGGCTGTAGAGAGGGCGCCCTCCTAATAGCTCCAGCAGCTGTGAAAACCCCAGTGATTTCGGACAAAGCTCTCTCCATTCTGGAAGCAGAGTTCTACTGTGGCAAAGAGCTCAAGTAATTGGCTGGCAATATGAGCAAGCAGAGGAAGCACAAACAGACCATAGAATCCTTTTTTGAGAACAAAAAGGATCAAGGCATGGAGCAGGTGGAAGACAATGAAGTCAGAACTCTGGTCAAGAGTCTTTCCAAGAGCAAGGAAAATAGAAATCCAAGCACTCTGGGAATTGTATACTTAATACATTCCACAGCTTGGGCCTCTCTGATTCTTTATCCTGGAGTCTGGAAAAGGAAAAGGCTTTGGAAAGCTGGGTCATGCATATTAAGTTAAGGGGCGGCTAGATGGTGCAGTGAATAGAGCACTGGCCCTGGAGTCAGGAGGACCTGAGTTCAAATCCAGCCTCAGACACTTAACACAAATACTAGCTGTGTGACCTTGGGCAAGTCACTTAACCCCAATTGCCCTCCAAAAAGCCAAAGAAAATACTCATGCATATTAAGGTAACATAGAACTAGACCTCACCCCAAGTTTAATACCTATCCAACATAAATCTCCAATTTCTAAGATTTTTTTAAACATATTTTTCTCCTTCACCTCTAGTTGCCTGAACTATCCCACTTTCTTCCACTTGCAACCCAGCTTCTAGAAACTACAGAAAAATTCATCAGGGATCTAAAGAAGTCAAGTTTCTATATTTAGGAAGCTTGGGGGTCTGATACCATGAGAATAGAGTCTAATCATTTTTTTATGAGATATTCCTATAACCTTTGTGTCAACAACTCTCACAGAACAGGAAATTCCCAAAGATATCTTAGAGAATTAATTTCTCAGTGTCTCACTTCTCCAGCTCATTGCTGCTCCATTAAGCACAGTAACTCTTATTGATAGAGCAAGGACTATTACTATTTCTCTCCTTATTGTGGGTTAGTACTGTAGGAGTACATGAGTAAGAGGCAACCTCAGGTAATTTAGATAGCCCCACCCAGCTGCACCCCACAGTGAGAGGTATAATTGAAAGATATTGGGAAGGTATTGAGGTATTCTCGCTAGGCACTAGAACTGTGACATGTCAGACAGATACTGTTGGAGAACAGATACCTTAATGTTGGTGACACAGACCTCCCTTCATGTAGCTGCAAACATAGGTTCTCCTACATCTCTCTACCACTGACCAATTCTTAGCCATTCAAGTTTTCTCCTCATCCATAACAGGGACTCAGTGGGTCTCCAAGAAGTCTCCTGACCCAAACATAGTTCTTGGAATTAAGGATCTGGTACCTAATACCCATATAACCTTGGACATGGTTGACATTGCTATCTAGGGCCTCAGTTTCCTTTTCTTTAAAAAGAGCAGGTAAGATCTAATGATCTAAAAAGCCCCTTAAGTCATTAAATCCTACAAACCAAGTGTTGTATGAATTATAATCCATCTTCCCCTGAAGGTAAATAATATTCAGAAGACTGCCTGAGTTTTAGTTTCTAAAAGCATTTTGAACTTGGTGCAACATACACACTTTCAATGATCTCATTTTGTAAATAACTTTCTTCCTGATTAAGCACCAGAAAGACCTAGGTATGCAAGAGAGGTTTGTTGTGCCTATTTCTCTTGACTAAGCTCCCTTTGTATAAATGTTTTCTAAGGCTCTTTGTCCACATAGCCTCATTCTTCTTAGCTGAAAGTCCTTGGATGATTCCCTGAGAAGGAAGAATAAGAGAGAAAGTTCCTTGTTTCTTCCTTCAATGGCCCCTTTTGCCATGTGATTTTAAATGGAATATGTCTACCTACCCAAAAACAGGGAAAACATCATTGAGTCGGGAAATTAAATTCTCCATGGATTAAAATTTATTCCTTCCCTTTCTCTCTCCCACTCCAACAACATATCCACTTTACTAAATTTGTACTTCCTTTAAAAACTTATATTGATATATTTTGTTTTTATATAACCATCTCTCAATATGTCCATCTCCCTCTCCCTTGCCCATCTCCTTTAACAAAGGATAAGAAAGGGAGAAGAAAATAATTGGTAAAATTAATCAGCATATCAACTAAATCCAACAGTATAGGCAATATTCCACACTCATATGCTTTGGCTTATTCAAAGAAGAAATGTGTATTCTCTTGTCTGTTTTTCATTACCAAACTAATTCATTATAGTTTTGTGGTATTCCCATTTTTATCCTATTGTAGTCATTATATATAATTTTTCTTCCTCTTATTATTTCACTTGTAACAGTTCATCTAAGTCTTCCCTTGTTTCTCTGTATTCTTCATATCTGAAGCACAGTAATATTCATTCCCCAATCAATGGTCAGCTACTTTAAAAAAATATACTTTCAATGAAGTAAAAATAATTTCACAATGTATATTCCTTGTGTATTCTTTACATAACTTGCATTTTACATGCCCTCTTTCCCCACCTTTTCCATTCTCCCACCCCCCAGGCAGAACTTCATTATATATCCTGCTCCTCCAGACTCTGTGTCTGTGGTGAGGAGGTGGGAGTGGAGGATGTAATGACTTCAGTAGTAGCATCCTGGCTCAGAACATTCGAGTTTTCAGACCAAGATCCAATGTTCCCACCCAAATGTCCATGTCTAACCCTCTCCCACTCCAGCTGGATGCTAGTTAAGTGAACGCCTTTTCTTCAAGATCTAGGAGTGGGGCACAGAGAAGGGCATTCTTTTGTCCAGACTCTGCCTCTAAAACTACTTCATATACATCGCATTGTAACCATTAGCAAAAGCCTTGGAAGAAGACATTAATTGGTCAGGTTGCCCTTACATAGAATGTATTGGGGCCTTGGAACCATCAGGAAAAGTTATACTGTTAACATCATGATAGAAAACAAACCATTCCCTTTTCTTTCAGTAACCCTTTGAGGTGGAAGGAGAAATTTTCCCACATCTTATCCAGGCGGAACAATAATCCTTTGTCAACTAAGAAGAAGGGGTTTTGGTATATTAAAGTACAACTTCTGGAGATTCTACTTTTATCTATTTTATAAAAACTGTTACATTGATTCACAAAAAGTCCTACATCTGTGTCACATCCCAGTGACCTCCTTGAAGGCTATGCCATTGTAACTTTTTTTCTGTTAATTTTATTTTTATAAAACCTCATTTATTTCTCCAGTGGTGTGGAGAGACAGTTGGATTTGGAGTTGGGAAAACCTGTGCTTATATTCTGTCTTAATCACTTATCAGCAACGTGACTACAAGCAAATCACTTAATCTTTCTGATCCTCAGTTTCCTCATCTCTATAATGGGGACAATAATAGTATCTACCCTACATGGTTGTGATTATCTATCTGTCTCAGTCTGGCTCTGGCTTTGTGTCTTTATTTCTCTATTTCTGTCACTGTATGTTTGTCTTTGTTTCTGTCTCCATCTCCCTTACCACACTCTCTCTCTGTCTCTCTGTCTCTGTCTGTCTCTGTCACTGTCTCTGTCGCTGTCTCTGTCTCTCTCTCTCTCTGTCTCTGTCTCTCTGTCTCTCTTCTTGTGAGGAGGATGATAATGGCTCATCATGACATGGAAGAGACCTTGATTTCTTGAGGACTATGTCATCTCTTTCAGGTTATAACCTGTCTGTAAAGGCTTTGAACATGATTCTGACAAAAGATTGTCTACTGATTCGGGCCCAATATAACCAATTCGAAACAGTTCAATTCAATGTACAATTATCATGTTCTAAGTATGAAGAGGCTCATCACCAGAAAACTTGCTCTTAGGTGATCTTTTGTTTTTTGCTTTTTTGGAGGGCAATTGGTGACTTGCCCAAGGTCACACGGCTAATAAGTGTTAAGTGTCTAAGGCTGGATTTGAACTCAGGTCCTCCTGACTCCAGGGCCGGTGCTCTATTCATTGTGCCACCTAGCCACCCCCTTTTTTGTTTTGTTTTGAGGTACATGTGTGTGCGTGCGTGTGTCTATAGTAAACCACTGGACTGGAATGAATACAAAAAGCTCTCCTCCAAGAGGATGACTTAAAAAAAATCTACAACCAACATCACTATGGAGTCATGTTTCATTTGTAGTAAAGTTGTCAAAAGGGATGTGGTTCAGTTAGATAATAATATCAACTCATTGGTCAATTAAAAGAGATTTCATGTCAAAAGTACCAAGAGTAATATTTCTATCTGAGGACTCCATAGTGATGTTGGTCACAAAAGAGTATAGTAACAAATGTTTAGGAAAAAATAGTTCAGATAAAGAAATGAAAGACACCAGAGGCTTGTAGGCTTCTACACAGAAGTATCATACTTGGACATCATGAAGAATTTCTTCAAGAAGAAATTTGTAAGGTGTTTGATTTTAAAAAGCCCCATTAATATCCTCCCCCCACCAATGAAATTGACTTCACTTAAATAGGAAACTATTTAGAGGCACATGAGTTTTCTTCAGAACAACCATTTGAGTGTGAGCAGACCACAGAAAAAGGTCAAAACCAAATTTTAGGAATGGAGAGAGATGAAAAGGGACTGCTCACTGCCTACCCATACTCTATTACCAACCTGATCTGTTTCAACAAGCTTCCAATTTCCCCAAACTGGGAAAAAGACAAAAGAAAAATATTCAATAAACATTATTTAGTCTAGTTATTTATTGATAACTTAAAATATGAACAAACTGTAAAAAAAACCATGGTGGTACAAGCCTGTTATCCTGAGGAGGTTGAGATTGGTGGATCAACTGAGCTCAGGAGTTCTGAGTAGTAGTGGGCTAAATTGCAATTGGGTGTCTGCACTAAATCTGGCATCAGTATAGTGAACCCTCCTTCAGGAGCAGGGCTAAGGGGTAGGGGAGGAAATGAGCTTGCCTGAGGAGGGGTGAAGTAGCCAAAGTCATTGTCTCTCAGTAGTGGGATTGGGTCCATGAGTTGCCATTACACTTTCAGCCTTGGTGATATAATGAGACCCAGGGTTTTTTTTTTAATGTTAATGACTGAAATGGAATTTTTCAGGGGGGAGGTGAATCTTCAAATTAAATCCTAAAATTCAAGTTACTTATATTTTAATAAAAAATAAGTAATATTACAACAAAATAAGAAAAAAGTGAATGCATCCGTCTACAATTTTCCATTATAACCCTTAAAAATATAGTTGCAGTCAATATATGTTTATTTGCATTGCTAACTTCAATTTTTGTCATTTAGTGTAGAAATTTCCATAATTTTATGTATTTTAATATTTTTTCTCTTACAGCTTCATAGCCTTTTGATTTGACAGAGGATGGCTGAGTCAAGAAAAGGCAGAGAGAATACAGGAAACCACTGTAATGGACACCTGAGATATAACAGGACAGTTAGGCCAATTATGATTTGATAGGAGTGTTTATTAACCAGCTGGGACTGCCTCTCAGACTGAAAGATAGCCCCGAGCTTTCTGTTAAACATAATTTTATAGACAATGTTATTGCTGGCAACAGAACATGTTTCTAAGGGGTTCAATGTCTTTAGCATTGTTTCTATTGAAGCAAAGCTTTCTCAGTATTATTCTTATTGAAGTAAAACATTCTCAGTATTATTCCTATTGAAACAAAGCCTTCTCAGTATTATTCCTATTGAAGCAAAGCCTTCTCAGTATTATTCTTATTGAGGCAAAGCCTTAGTATTATTTCTACTGAAGCAAAGCGAAGCCATGGTCCCTTAGCAAAGCCTTGGATGCAAACATAAACAGATCTGAATCCGTGGGAATCTGTGGCATATTTCTAGCAACACAGGTGAAACATTTCTTTACTCTTGGAGCCTATTAGGTGGTTTCCAAGGAACCCAGTAGGGGTCCCCTCTAGCAGGTTTAAAGGGGCTCTAGTGTATAATTTCTGGTGGTCACTTCACCACAAAGGACATAAGCACCAGCTGGGAGTAGGGCTAGAAGGCCTCTGAAATAAAATTTTAAAAATCTAATCTTTTGAGAAATAGGATTATTTTGGATTAAATGGTCATACCATTTTGACTGTTCAATATGTAGCAGAATCCCTCAGTTTTGTATTTTGATTGGTACATCGGTCTAATTCTTTTCATTCTGTTTTCCCACACACAGCAGCCCCTAGTCACTATGGACCTTTCCTTTGGATCATATGTCCTTTTCTACCATCTTGAATTTTTCCACCCTTTCCTTTTTTAAACAACAGGCCATTTATTACAATACATTTTAACTCTCACAATGGAGATTTTGAGATGTCCAGGGCTGAGGGCACAAGGGAAAAGTGCAGCCAAGGCAACAAGCTAACACCTCCATTTGGGACCCCGAGAAGAAAGGTGTGGGGGGCTATTGATATCCCGTCCTCTCACTTACCCATAGTAAGTCTTCGGTCGTCACCGGCCTCCTAGGAGGAATTACCACCGGCCTCCTAGGAGGAATTACCAGACAGAGCACCCGAGGTTTGCAGGAGTTGTTTATTCAGGCTCAGCTACATCGCGACAAAGAGAGCTGACTTCCGTATCAGAGCAATTTATAGGTACACATAGCCAATCATCTTCTACAGCTCTATTCATTACCTTTTAAGGTCATACATCAAGCAAGCAGGCACTAGCCCATATACCATTACTTCCTGGCCCCCAACATCTCCCCCTTTTTGTTTAATCAGGATGCTTGTCTGGTACAGCCTTAAGCGGTGCAGTTGCAATAACCTGAATTTAGCAGACCCTGGCGGCAGTAGGGGAATGCAGGATGTTCTGGCTTGGGTCATCTCCTGATCCCTGAACCTTACCCGTCCTCGGTAACCCAACGCCCTCGGGCCCTGTCTTAGGCGGCCGGGTCAGGAGAGGTTGCCCGTCATAGAACGGATCCCGTCTTACTTCAAGGGCGTTACATGTCTTCCATGGAAGCCAGCCATACTTGAGGGTCTGCTCCTTCCTCAATGGCCATAATGGCCTTTTGTGTGAGCAACATATATCCTTGTTGTCTTCTCTGTAATCGGCAGAGGCACCAGACAAGCAACCCTATGGTCAAGAGTAACACCATACTTGACGCCCCCAAACCTCCCCAAGAGGCAAACCATTGGGTAATGTTTTGGAACCACTCAGTCCATGCTGATAATTGGGGACCAGATATGGTGGTAGAATTCAATACAACTATAGCATGTCTTAATTCATTTAACTTCAGTGTAAACTGCTTTTTCCATGTGCCGTTTAAAAATGAACCCAGAGTATAGGACAGATTAGCTGCCCTAGAATATCTTTGGTACAGGGCAGAGGTCACACAAAGACCGGTTGTGTGCCATTGGCACCCCATGAGACCCATTTCCATTATGGCATCAATTTGCTCTTGCTGAGATAAGAAATTCTCATTACCTTTAACCAAAGCCGTGGTCCCTACTGCAGTGGACCCGGCAATACCAAGTCCTAAAAGCAGAGGTACAAGTATGGGGGCTCTTTTCTGTCTAGGCAAATTTGCATGCTCTCGCCCACCCTCACCGGAATAAAAGTAAGGAGAGGGGGCCTCAATGCATAGACAAAGGTCAGAGCTGACCAAGGGGAGCATGTGAATAGACAGTTTAGATAAGACTTTGGGCCAGGTGGTTAAGGAGACAAAAGGCAAGGATAAAGGAGGGTGTGGGCCAGCCCTGGCCTTGATTACTTAATCAAGAGATTAAGTAAGAACAAAAGGGGTCGAAGGGTGTTGCCTAGGTGGAATGGGCAGAGTCAGAGGTTGGGAAAGGAATTTTACAGATAACAATTTTACAATACAAATTGCAGTTACAATTTCACAGACTGGTTTCACAAGTTGGTTTCACAAATTGACCTAGACCCCAGGTACCCCATCATTCCCCCCTTAAACAGATGACACCCGAAATCATTTGGGGACACAGGACGATGATCTCAGCCTCCCGAGCTACTTCCCGCTGGGGAGGGGCGAAGAGCTTTCCCTGCCTCTCAGGGTATCATCGTTCAAGGGGTGGGGTCCATAGCCAAGGTCCGGAATTCGGCCGATGCCAGGTCCAAGGGGTGATGGGTAACGACTTCAGGCAACGGTTGATACTCAGCCGACAATGTTCCCGGTAGAAGAGTCACCTGCCAGTGAAGGGTGCTGAGCCTAAAAAAACACAAATCTAGCAAAAAGATTAGACAAACAAGGGCCAAAAAGGAGTAAGAGAAAATTGACCAGAAGTGGGGTGAGTATGGGCTAGTATAACCCATTACTAAGACTATTTCACTGTCCTTCATATTTTCCCATAGAATAGGCCTTTCAAAATCCCACTAGAGATTTAAAATTTCTTCTAAAAGTATTTTCCCTTCTTTAAAACAGTTCAAGACTCATAAAACTTTTAGAATGATCTTAAGCAGTTTGCATAACTTTCTGTATCCAACCATGCAGTATCCATTCCACCTCAATGCTAGACTCAGGAATAGGTGGGGAACATTCCTTTTCAAAGGAACCCCATAGGTGTTCATAAAGTCAAATCTCCCATCAGGTTTATAAATCATTGCCCTAATAGATTTGCATCTACTGCCCAAGATTCCTCATCTTTCTGTAACTATGCTTAATCTGATCTCACACTAAAATTTCCGTTCTCTCAACTAAAGTGTCTCTGATTTAATTCCAATAATTAATTCAGTCAATGGCATTAATACCCAATTATACTTTGAAATACACTGGGATCCCTATGACATATACACAGATATAACTTTTCTACAGTAACTTTATAATCCCAATCTCAGTCCATGGGATAATGATTCAATATTGCCATTTGTATTCTTATTTCCTTTTTTTTTTCTCAAATATGATTGAGCTATTAATTATAAAATCTAGTTACAAATCTTTCTGTCTTCCTTAAAACTTCCTCACACCCTTCTCAACATACTTAAACCATCTGATACAAAGGTATCCATACCACTATTTAGAGACAGGAGGGGCTTGGAAATCCCCATTTGTCCCCAAATCTTCTTATCTTAACATCAATTTACTCTCATTAAGTTGCAATATACCACAAAGATTTGCCAGGACTCATATACATAAGGGATTCCCTTTAACATCTTTCCCTTCACAATTTTCTGAGATTGTCCTGGTAAGGCCAATTGTTAGAGATCCTTTTTACTCTTTTGTACATAGACTTTGCTGCTTCTCAGTAAGTCAAGCTTATAGTTTAGGAGCTTCATACAAGTTCGCTTTCCCAGGTAATTTTACAACATTATACAGTAGTAGGGGGACTGTTCTGAATGAGCAGAACTAGTCAGTATAAAGTTGTCACAGTTCTAGGTTTTAGCATTAAAACAGTAGCCCAATAACTTAGTTAACAGTCTTACAATTTCAAACAATCTTAACTGAAACTTCCTTTTAAACAAAGATAGACTTGGAAGCTTAAGATTTTCCCAAATTACAATACTCCAAAACTTTAAGAGAAACTGCTTTTCATACAGCATAGATAGTACAGATGTTTACCAGTAATGATATCATCTCAAGTTTGAACTTTGAAATAGGAACAAATGAATTACCAATCTGATGACCTTAAAACTCCACATGAAGTTATACTCAACTAAAATCCTTTTTTTTTTTTTTTTTTTTTTTTTTTTTTT
>NW_027187367.1:14716217-14746452 GCF_028583685.1 Petaurus breviceps papuanus
CTTTTTTTTTTTTTTTTTTTTTTTTTTTTTGCTGCCATACAACCAATCAACTTATAATCACTGTATATTTCCAGAATAGCCAAAAAGTTAAATGGACAATCAGCTATCACAGTAAATATTGGCAGTATTGTTACTACTTGTTTGTATCCCAAATATAAAAGCTTTAAACCATCAGATATTATAACATAAAAAATCCAATTCACATGAAAATAACATTATAACATAGGGTTAGCAGAACTGATAAAGTAACATAGCTAGTTTTACACAACTTTTTCTCCATCTATTAGTTTCAACAAAACTCAGATTGAAAACTGATTTGTCACTCAATTTTTACAGTATAAGAGGACTTTACAATTTAGATTTTACAATTTAGAGATACCATAATAGAACAATGACATAATGACAGTAATTGCATTTCCGATTCATCACATACCAAAATTATTGATAGAAAATTAGGCTTACCAAGTGCAGAGGCTTTTCTCCTCTCCCCACAGTTGCAGAGCTTGGTTGTGGTCCCCGGGATTTGAAAGGAAAGAGGGTCGTCTGCATGCCCCAGGGGCCCTCAATATAGCTGCTATGCCTCCCCCCAATGTTTTTAGCTGTTCCAACTTTTACTCCAATAAATTTTGTGTCCACTCCTTAGAAACTTCTTTGAAAGTGATAGCTTTGACTTCCCTAGCAAGGGGAGAGGGAGTGGCGCCTACTCCCTTATCCCAGTTCTAGAGAACCCAAAAACCTCACCTTATGTATCAAATCTTGGAAAATATTCCAATTTGCCTAAATGCCAAATAGTAAAATGAATTCCAACTTTTCTTTAGCATCAAATTAGGAGTGACACTTTTCAAAGATGACCAGAATGCATTCAGTTGCCTTTTAGTTGCATTCTGTTACACAAAACTTTTCTCTTTTAAGTGAGGCAGGAAATAGTTAAATGTTACTCTTCCTGTTGGACTTTGATTAAAGCCCCTTTAAAATCATATACTCTAATTCCAACCTAACATTTCTCCTATACTCTTTCACTTGCATTTACCATCATATAACCTAAACAAGACAATATTTTGCTCTCTTTCTCTCCCTTTCCAGCCTGCACTCAGCAGCAGGGGAAAGAAAGGAGGGAAAGAGATACAGCATTTCAAAGGAATACACAGGCCGGCTGTGGATGACCCTTGGCCCATAATGGACCTGATGACTGGATAGGACAAACAAAGACACAGAAGGGACAGAACACAGCAGAAACACAAGATACGACACGTAACAGTTCTGTGCACAGTACCATTCACGCAAAACATGTACCACTCATTCTAAACAAGCAACTAAGTGGGACTCGAACCCACAATTTAATCACCTAAACCAGAAAGAGTAATTAGGTGGGACTTAAGGTGTTATCTATCTGCTTCTTAAAAGTGAACGGGCCTCCGGCAAGGTTGAAGGGAGGAGGATGGCTTCCTTCCACCCATTCGCCCCACCACGGCCCATCGGCCTGGCTGCACCCCCGCATGTTGTATCCAGGGGCAGATGGTCCATATTTTTTCTACAAACTGGCGGCACGTTCTTATTGGTATCTTTACGCCACCCTTCGCGCACACTTTATAAAGCTGCGCGGCAATAACTCCTTTCTCCTCGGGCAAAATTGCGGGGACACTTATTTCCCCTGCACTCATTGCCAGTCCCATCTTCTCAATGGTACTCTTTTACCGATGAGGCTGTCTGGAGAGCTAATTTACAGCCCAGACGGTCTTCTCGGACCCTACCCACGCCCCTCGTTGGGCACCAGTTGTGGGGGGCTATTGATATCCCGTCCTCTCACTTACCCATAGTAAGTCTTCGGTCGTCACCGGCCTCCTAGGAGGAATTACCACCGGCCTCCTAGGAGGAATTACCAGACAGAGCACCCGAGGTTTGCAGGAGTTGTTTATTCAGGCTCAGCTACATCGCGACAAAGAGAGCTGACTTCCGTATCAGAGCAATTTATAGGTACACATAGCCAATCATCTTCTATAGCTCTATTCATTACCTTTTAAGGTCATACATCAAGCAAGCAGGCACTAGCCCATATACCATTACTTCCTGGCCCCCAACAGAAAGGATGTGTTTAGGGCAGCACAATGACAAGGGCATGACCCAACTATGACTTATGTAGTGGGAACAGGTCCTTTCTGTGTAGGTCCATGAGAAGTCAAAATTCCCCTTTTTCCCTACTATAATAAAGTGCAAATGGGTCCATTCCTCTTGTCAGTGGGAGCTACCTCCATCCTAGGAGATAATTTCCTAGTCCCTTCAGTTACTCTGCCTGCTTCTCATATGGTATCTAGATGGGTATTGAGGAAAGAGCGCTAGGTTTGTCGTCAGACACTCTGCTGTTAAATGGGTGACTTTGCATGAGGTACTTAATCTTCAGCCTTAAGTTTCCTCGTCTGCATGCGGAGGGCCTCTGTTTCTATATGCCTTTTGGGCATTGTCCTTCCTCTTGTCTGCAGGCCAAGGGCCTACTGTTGAACACTGGTGTTTCCCTGGGTCTAGTACAGAGGATCTCCAGGGATCCACCTTCATGTGCTCTCCCCATTGGAAGGCAGGGGAGAAAGAAAAGCATTAAGCATCTGTATACAGTAGATACCACGTACCAGGTTTGTTAGCATGTTGTACCAAGTTTGATCTTCACAGAAGCCCTGGGAGGAAGGTGCTGTTATTATCTCTATTTTACAGTTGAACAAACAAGCTAAGTGACTTGCTCAGGGTCACTTGTCTCATAAGTATTTGAGGTTGGATTTAATAAAGTTCAGGTCTTCTTCACAGCAGGTCCAGTGCTTTCTCCATTATGCTGCCTGGTTGCCCTGAAGCATTCTGCAGAGCTGCATAAGGTAGGTGAGAGCCAGGCAGCTGGGACCTACTGCAAACGACCACCTAGGTGGTCAGTGCAGGGGTGACACTGCCCGTCCCATTCAACTCCTCCATGTAGGCAGTCACATCCAGGCCACCCAGAGGCAGCTCAGCAGAACCAAACCTGGGATTAGCCTCTGACCCTGTCTCTGGTCTGGATTAGCTATGTCACCTGGATGGAGCCTGCCACCTCTCAGAGGGGGCCCGTTTCCTCACCTGTAAAATGGAGAGGAGAACATCTGCAGTACTTCCCTGAGTGGTGAATGCCAGTTTTTATTCTATTCAGAATTCACGTGCCAGGGTCTGAAAAAAGGCATGGGAAGCCAGTCACATGCACACTCAGACATTGTTGGTGGTATGAATTGGTCCAGTTTTCTAGAAGTTGATTTGAATTGTGCAAGGAAAGTCTCTAAATTGTTCATGCCCTTTCATCTGGCAATCCCAATGCTGGGCATAGGCCCCAAGGAAGTCCAAGGCAGAAGGCCCTCCAGATACCAAACTATAAATAGCAATACTTTTTATAGTAGCAAAAAGATGAAAACAAAAGAAGTATTTGATTAGGGAAGAGATAAAAACCATGTGGTATATGGATGCAAGGGGATAGTATTGTGACCTAAGAAACTCAAAATACGTGGAATACAGAAACATAAGAATAACTGTTATGAATAGAGTAAGGGTAAAGAAAGCAGAATCAAGAAATTAAAGCATGTGGTGACTATAGTAATGTAAATTTTTAAAAAACTCCAAAAGAAAGGTGAACTCTGAAAAATCACAATCAACTTTTTTTCTCCCCTTTCAGTAGAAAGGCAGGGACCTGCAGGCATGGAATGTCTCTGTGTATACTGTTTGTAAATATAAGTACATGCACACATATACAAATATATGTATAAAAATAAGTAAAACTGTTTGATCTGTCATTGGTCTCATGCTTTTCTTTGTTACAAGAAGGGCTCAATTGGGGTTTGGAAAATAACTGAAGTGGGAAAACACAAACATTCATAAAACCAATTGAAGTCAGATACACAGAAGTTATTCTCACCGCACTTGAGTCCCTGATGGATACAGATGATATATTGTCTCTGAATTCCCTAGAGGCTGACAGTCCTCCTTCTCTCTGTCTGTCCAATTACTCTGTCCCTCTTCTCCAAAGGCCTGCTCTCTCCAGAAAGCACCCCATGATGGAAAAATGACCTTCTCTCAGGTGTACTACTCCATCAAACATTCTCTGGTGTCTTAGTGGGTACCCATAGTCCCAAAGTTTGAGAAACTTCCAGAGGACAGGTAACAGCTGCTGGTCCTATCCTTATCACCCAAAGGTACTTCAATCAAGGTCAGAGAGATATTAGACCTGTGTAATCAAGCAGCTGAGTCTGAAGCTTAAGAAAAATAGAGCAGTGGTCAACTTCTCCCTCCCACTGTGAGAACTAGAAAGAATATTTGAACCTCCCTTCCAGTTTTGCCTCCCCACAAAGTTCTCCCTGCTCCCAAACTGTCCTTTGATCAATTCTCGTATTTCTGCCACACCCCTAACAACTCTCTTCTTTATAGCTGTCTCAGGCAGTGTCCCTGAAGGGTCCTGAGGAAAGCACACAGCCCTTCTCTGCTGTTGTTCATTCCCCAGGCTGCCCCTTCTATATAGGTAGTACTATGATTTAAAGTAAGGACCTTTAACTAAAAAAAAAAAATCTCCTCTCAAAGACATCACCTAATTATTATCATTCTCAAAAACATAAGTTAGCAAGTCTTAAGCTTCCTGTAAGTAATACTAGGAGTTCATCTCTTTTATGAAGTCTCTAATGCTGGGACTAATCTACAAGGCCTTTCCACATGCATTTTATTTGTAATATTTCTGTTGAGTGTGAATTTTCTGACGCTAAAGTTTTCCTATTAGGGGAAGGTTATCCTATAAACACCAAACTTCTGGAGTTCTTTTCAATGTTAATTCTCTTGTGTTGAAGAAGCCCTCTTTCCTCATTGAAAGTCTTTCCACACTCACTGCATTTGTAGGGTTTCTCTCTGATATGAATTCTCTCATATTGAAGAAGCCCTCTTATTTCACTGAAAACCTTTCCACACTCACTACATCTGTAGGGTTTCTCTCTGGTATGAATTCTCTGATGTATTATAAAGGACAACACATGAGTGAAGGGTTTTCCATATTCAAGATATCTATGGGGCTTTTTCTCAAGATGAGTTCTTTGATGTCTTGCAAGGGAAGAGCTGGAGCTGAAAGATTTCCCACATTCACTGCAGTTATAAGGTTTCTCTCCAGTATGAATTCTCTGATGACTTGTAAGGCTTCCCTGTGCACTGAAGACTTTCCCACATCTATTACATCTATATGGCTTTTCTCAAGAAAGAATTCTCTGATGTACAATAAGAGATGAGCTTTCACTGAAAGCTTTGGAACATTCACTACATTTATAGGGCTTCTCCCCAGTATGAGTTCTTTTGTATTGAGTGAATTGCCTACTATAAAACAAAGCTTTCCCACGTTCATTACACTTAAATGTTTTCTCTCCATCATGAAAATTTTGAAGTTGAGCAAGACCTCCCTGCTGACTAAAGACTTTTCTACACTCATTACATTTATAGAGTTTCTCTTCAATATCAGAGTTCTTCTGATATAGATCACTGCTCACTAAAAGTTTTTCCACAGTCATTACATTTATAGGGTTTCTCTTCCACATGTATTTACTGATTTAGTTTGAGTGATGAGCTGTTACTGAAGGCTTTTCCATATTCACTACTTTTACAGAGTTTCTCTCTAGAATGAATTGTCTGATGTTGCGTCAGATCTGAAGGTTGAGTGAAGGCCTTACCACATATGTTACATTTATAACGTTTAACTCCAGTGTGAATTCTCTGGTGCTGAGTAAGGTACATTCTCTGGCGGAGGACTTTTCCACATTCATTACATTTACAGGGTTTCTCTCCACTATGAATTTTTTGATGTTCAGTAAGATGTCCTCTATGGCTGAAGGTTTTTTCCACGTAGGGTTTCTCTCCTGTATGAATTCTCAGATGTACAATAAGACCTACACAACTGCTGGAAGGCTTCCCACATTCATAACATTAATAGGATTTCTTTCTACTATGACTTTTGGGATGTAGAATATGAGATGAGTTATTACTGAAGGCTTCTGAATAATCACTAGACATTGAAGGTGTCTCTCTAGAACAAACTGTCCAATGCTGAATAAGCACACTGAGTACTACTCTCACCAGATGTATTACCTTTATAAGTTTTCACCCCATTATGAAGTCTCTGGTGTTTAGTAAGGTATCTTCTCCAGCTAAGTGCTTTTCCATATTCACTACATTCATAGGGTTTTTCTCCACTATGGATCCTCTGATGAGCTGCTGCAGAAGGGCTTTGCTACTTTCAGTGCATTTATAACGTTTACCTCCAGTTTTAATTCTCTGACACTGAAGAAGGTTCACATCATGTGGTTGGCTTTTATGCATTCACAATGTTTATGGGATTTTTCTGTAGTATGAATTTTATGATGTAGTGTAAGCTGTGAATGACTACTAAGGCTTTATTGCATTCATTACATTTGTAAGGCTTCTCCGCAGTATGAATTCTTTGGTGTTCAGTGAGGCGACCCCTTTGGCTGAAAGCTTTTTCACTTTCACTACATTTATAGGACTTCTCTCTAGTATGAATTTTGTAATGGGAGAGTGAAGTGTGAGTGGTTGCTAAAAGTTTTACCACATTCATTACATGTATATGGTTTCTCCACTGTGGGTTCTCCAATATTCATTAAAGTGTTCCCTTTGGGTGAAAGCTTTTCTACACTCACTACATTTTTAGGGCTTCTCTTCATTATAAATTTTCAGATATTGAGTAAGGTATCCCCTTTGAATGAAAGCTTTTTTGCATACACTGTATTTATAAGATTTCTCTTCCATATTAGTTCTCTGATGTTCCACAAGTCCTATGTACTGAAAGGAGGCTTTCCTGCAATCATGACATTTATGGGGTTTGGTTCCAGTGTGAATTCTATGGTGTATTAAGGATTGAGCTGTTGAATGAAGTCTTTCCCACATTCATAACATTTATGTGGTTTCTCTCCAGTATGAAATCTGTGATAGAGAATAAGGGACCATTTATTGCTAAGGGTTTTTCTACAGTCACTACATTTGTATGGTTTCTCTCCATTATGAATTGTTTGATGTTCAGTAAAATGTCCACTCTTGAGTGAATGCTTTTACACATGTGTTACATTTATAGGGCTTTTCTCCAGTATAAATTCTCTGATGTAGCATAAGATAAGGATTGTAACTGAAGGTTTTACCACATTCTGTACATATATGATTTATATCTGGTTCAAATTTTATGATGTTGAGTAAGGCGTTGCCTTTGCTGGAAGACTTTGCCAAATTCATCAAATGCATAGGGTTTTTCTCTAGTGATCACCCTATGATATTGAGTAAGATGTGAATGGTAACTGAGGCTTGTTGCAAGCATCAATCATTTGAAGTTTCCTTCCTGAGGAGATTCCGTTATAGCTATTCAGGTCTGAAGACAATTTAAAGCTATTTCCATGTGTATCATATTTATGGAAACTTTTTTCTGAAGGTTCATTCCTTTGTCTTTCAGGGACTGATCTTTGCTGTAAATTTTTCCTAAATATACATTTACACTCTTTTGACTTATTGGAAATTTTCTTTCTTTGCCTTAAGTCTCTCTTCTGCTTGTCCTATAATGCCTGTAAAACCTCTGGCAATAATTGCCAACTTCTCCAAACTTAAAATCCTTGGGATCGTCTCTTGAGAGTCTTTCCTGGGATGATTTCTTCCCTGAAATGCCCTGCTTTAAAATTGTTTTCTTGGTCTTTATATTACTATTTTGCTCTGAGCAAGCTTGAGGGAGCATGGGAGACATCATCAGGTGGAGGAAGGAGGCCCCTGAAAAGGCAGACATTGTGTAACCTGGGGGATTATAAACTGAAGAATAGTTTCTTCTTTCAAATCCAGGGAGTGATTGGGAACAAAGGTTTTTGGGATGTTGTTTTGGTTTAAGAACAGAGAACTTCTATGTATATTTTAAATAACCTTCACAGAAGCTTCTCTGCTTTTCTCCCAACAGCATCCATGGGCCTTCCCTATACTCCAACTGGGAGATCAGCTCTGGCTTGGAAACCAGAACCCTCAGGAAGACCAGATGTCAATCTTTCTCCAGCATCACCTCCTAGTACAGACTTTTCTGAGCTGGGTCCAGGTGTCTCCACTCTTCCTGGTTGAAGGCCACAGCCACATCCTGGAAGGTCAGTGATGCCAGGGAACCAGGGGCTGCCAGGAGCCCAGAGGTCACTCCCTTCTTGCATAAACCTCTATTCATCTCTCAGGAGAGGGCAGAGTCTCTGTCCTCAGTCTCTGGGGCCTCTCTCACACTCTCCATGGTCACTTCTCTTGGGTCCTCCTTTTCGAGGGCTGTATGCACATCCTGCCCCCTGGGGTCCAAAGGCTTCAGATTCTGCTCCTTGTCCTCAGCCACTGCCCAGGAGCTCTCCAACTGCCAGGCATGTGCCTCTTGATCATCCCTATCACCCTTTCCGTAAGCCAGAATTACCCTTTCTCCCATCTGGGCATAGTCTTCACTACAGGTTTAACCACTAGGTGGCACTGCTTGCTACTAACCTGATCTTGTTCAACAGGCTGGATCAGGTTCTGAATCAATCCCACCCACCTGGGTGGAGGTCCTGAGTTGGGGGTTGGGGGAAGAATGCCAAGCCCTATGATCCTCAGAGAGGGTGCGCAAGTCCTTTCACTCCCAGCTCACTTTTCTCTCAGAGTAGCAACACTAATGTATTAATCTAGGGGGTGTGATTGGTATGGATTTATCCAATCAGAATCAAGTCTGAGTTTCTACTTTATTAACAAAACTCTGCCTCTTCTCTGAATTTCCTGTTTCACTGAGACCTAGTCCCATGACTATGGCATGATGGAGTGGCTCCCCAGAGAGACATGAACATAGGTAGAACATGCTTGCCTGTGTATAATGTTTTACTCTTGGCCCAGGTGGAATGCTTAGAGTTTGATCAGACATTAAAGATGCCAAGGTCACCCACTGCATTTTGGGGACACTGCCAGTCATCTTGACTTTTGTCCTGCCACTGGACTTAGGTGACTCTGGAAGAGAGAGTGAGGCTGAAGACTTTCCTCAATTCTGCCCGTTTAGATCCCATTTGAGAACAAGTCAAGGCCTCGCCCATGAAAATGAAATGAAAGACAAACAACAATACAACCACTCTTGACTCAGGGATGATAAAAACAGCAAACACTAATCAAACATCTACTGTGCTATCACACACTGGCTGCTCCTCCCAAACCCGGGTGATCTGAAATAGTACGTAGGCTGTCTCAAACTCAAAAGTTCTAGAAAAGGCCTACTTCAGTCTGCCTAGCTCCCTACAGATGCTAGAGGCCAATGATGGTGCTATTGACAGAGTACTAGACCTGGAGTCAGGGAAACCAGAGTCCGAATCTGGCATCAGATCTCTACTAGCTGTGTGATCCTAGTCAAGTCACTTATCCTCTGTTTGCTTCAGTTTCCTTGACTGTAAAATGGGCATGGGTTATTGTAGGGATCAAATGAGGTAATGTAAAAAAAAAAAAAAAGCTAAGCACAGTTCCTGGTTCACAGAAGGCATTATATAAATGCTTATTCCCTCCTCTTTCCTTTCCCTTCTTTGAATGGACAAAGAAATGCTGATAATACAGTGCAGCTCCCAGATGATGTTCAATTTATGCCTTCAGGCAGGGCCTGGTAAAGACTCAGGACCTTTGGACTCTTGTACTCAGATCTTCCTCCTCATTCCATTAGTGATGACCTTGAGGTCTGGGGCTTTTCTGTTTTGTCTCCTATCACTGGCAGCGACTTCTGTTTCTTGCCACATCTAGCTCATTTCTTGTGGAATAGAGTGAGCTGACTCAACAGCAGACCCTGGCAAGGAGAACCATTGACAGTTCTACTCTGGTGTCTCTCTGACCATCAGCCCTGGTAACTGGGAAAGAGGAAACGTCCCCTCTATCTCTTCAAGTCCAGTGACTTTGTCTACCCTTTACTACTGCATGTTATAATTTTCACTTGCTATTCTCTTCTTGTGCTCTCTCATCCTGCGCTCACTCTACCAAACAGGCAGCTACAAAGCATTGTTCTGTCGGGCAGGAGGAAGGGCAAATAGGAAAAGAGGAGGGCTGCTCAGCTGAGATGGCATCTCACAGAGCATAGCACAGTGCGTGGCACACAGTAGGCACTTAATGCTTCTCCCCTTCTCTCCTCACTTCGGAACACAGCATGACTGCACACACTCTGGAGGATAAGTAGAAGAGGAAGGTAGCAAACCCTTCTTCTTGGCAGGGAGAGCCAGACACGACTAAACTTGTGACAGCAGCCACGTTAGGCAGGCCCCTACTAGCCCTTCCTGCCCTCCCCCTCCACTCCCCTCCCCTAAAAAACACTAGCTCAAAGAAGCATATTTAAGAGACTAGATAGCTCGCAAAAGCCAACCCAACTAACTCACAGGTCTGACAGCTCTTATAGATCTGGGAATCTGGCAGAAAATGCCATCTCCTTCCTCCTATACCTGAAATCAGAACGTGGCCTGGAATACCTTTGCCCCAGTGGACTGAGGACTTTTTCCTATTTTGTATAAATAAAGTTGAGTATCCATGGCTGCTGACCTGCTGCACCTATCTGGCAATTTATGCATGCAAAGTCCATCTGTAGTTACAGTCCAGCCTTGGAGTAGGTCCTTCAGTGCTCTTGTGGCTTAGCAATAGGAGTTAGTTTTATGTGCTTCTCTGTGGATCAACTGCCCTGTGCACACTTGCCTCTCAGTCACAGGTTCCCACCCAGTCAGGGTGTTACCCTAGCAGAATCATGGGTAAGGAGACTCACCATCCATCCCTAAATTGGTCTTGTTTCCATGCCCATCAGCCTCCATCTCTTTTAAGCTTAGATAATACATTCTGAAATCCCAGACACTGCAGGTCCCACTAATGGTGGATTCAAAACTTTTATTGACTTGGAGTTGGCCCAAAGACAAGAGTGTTTCCTGATTCTTTCATGCCTTCTCATCCATTCCAGTGAGCCCAAAGAGCAGACGCCTGAGGATGCAAATTGGATTAACCTAAATATGACCCACATCCTCATGATACTTCTTCCTCAAATTAACTAATGCTGAGGAAAACGTTTCCCTGGATCATCTAAAATGGATATCACCTTGAAGTTGAAGCCACACTTGAGCTGTGAGGGCACTATCTGAAGGGGTCACGATGCCTTCTTATTGTTCATACTGATCATATGAATCTGGGGCACCTTTAGACCATTTGTCCCCTTAGTAAACACAGAAGTTCTGGACACTGATTGTCTGTCCAACTTCCCCTTTGCATATGACTCAGGATAGTGGCTCTATAATGTTGGACATATTCTTCTCAGCTCCAAGCCACCTTCAGCCATATTGCTCAGCTAGATCCTGCCCCAGAGCTCTCTCCCTAATACAAGGAAGATCAAGATATGCTTTGTATTGTTCAACTAGATTTTGTGGCCCCCTGAAGGCTTTGGGTTTTGATTGTCAACTTGGTCAGTCAATCAATCAATCAATCAATCAGCACTTATTACGTGACTACCATGTGCCAAGTACTGTACTAAGCACTGGGAATACAAAGAGTCCTTGCTCTGAATGAGCTCACATTCTCCCATATACAACACATGTGTGTATGTCTACACACATTTACATATATGTACATACATAGAGCACATATACATCAAGTGCATACAAAATTTTTGTTGGGGGGGGAAGCAGGATAGACTCTAACAATCTGAAGAAGGATCAGAAAAGTGAGCATTATGCAAAAGTGATGTCTGAGGTGGGAGTCTGGTCCTAACATACCCTGATTTTGGCCAGTGGCATCATACCTTTCGTTAATCTAGTCCTTTAACTCCCAGCCAGAACCTTGACATTGTTAAAAAGAAGAGAAGGGAGCTGAGGCTTTGCCATGACTATAGAACCCCAAATTCCATTATCCAGAACCAATATCCCCTTATCCTTTGAGCATGATCTGATGGGCCATTTGGCAAGAGTGGGGAAGGTCAACAAATTGCACTTCTGGGGGCATGTAACATGATCCACACAGGAAAAGACATTACAAGACAGATGGAGTGCCAGTCTTACATGTATGAATACTGGGTCGCACCATTCAGATGGAGCAATACTCCCATCATTTTTCAGAGGTTCAGAAATTTGACGATTTGAGATCTGCTAATCAGGAGAATAGTGGTTTACTTTGGTAAGGTATTCCCAGGATCCTTTGTACCACACTGAAGCAGTCTGAGCTAATCCTGGCCCCCAAAACCTTTACTAGCATCTGCTATTAAGCAAATTGGAGAAATGCCAGATTGTGGAGAAAATATAGTTCTTGGGGCACACCAGAAGTTTATGTGGGGGCCATATTACAATAGGGTACAGGGAAAGTGGTTTCTCAGCTTCACAGAGTACTAAAACCATTTGTTGATTCCCTTGATGATCATATTTATGTGATCTGCTGAAGCACCCAAACTGAGGTTGCATCTAATGATCTGTAGAATGTAGTTCATAGCAATTCTTATCCTGATACATACAGATTTACAGACACAATTCATTGTGAAAGTTTAAGCATCTGACTTAGCCATGGGAGCCATCTTTTAAGCCCACTCTGTTTTAACTCAGACCTGACCCTTTAGATACTTCTTTCTCCAATTGACTAACATAGGCAAGAATGCTTCCCTGGGTCATCTACTTAAAGTTGAAGCCACGTTTGAGCTGTGAGGGCATCATCTAAAGGGGCCATGATGCCTTCTTATCATCCATATTGATCATAAGAATCTGGGGCATCTTCAGACCATCAGTACCCTTAGTAAATGTTAGACCCAAGATCCACTGTGCTTTGTTTCTTAATAGCTTTAAAAGGCCATTTCTAGTTATTGGAATCTGTGGGTGAATTGCTGTGACAAAATCAGTATTTTGGATGCTAAGTGTAGCAAATAACAAAAACATGCCTTCTATAAACCACTGACTTCACAGTTGCCGTGCCCCAAATGCAAAGATTCAGGATGTCCCTACGTGGTTCTTACTGTCTATCCTCAGTGTAAGTGCCACACCTATGCTTGAGGGTTGAGTTGTCTAAGACAGGCTCCCAAATATCAATTTCGTGAATTATGACAAAATCACTTTTTACCCAAATTGGACCTTTCAAGACTCTGCCTAATACCACAAGTCATTGACGGGTAGGAGAAGTACATTGCGTAGGACACCTTAGATTCCTAGAAACATCTGGGTTAACTCCAGACTAGCTTGTCTATGAGGAGATTTGACTCCTCATAGGTAATGGCCAAGATAGGAGCAAGGGATTAGACTGGATCCCATTTGAGAAGTGGCTCAACTATTTCCACTGATCTTCAACTGATTGCTGCTGCTTGAGATCAACTTAAAAACCACGAATGTTTTTCTGGTAATTCACTATCACATTAAATCAGAGGATACTATGATTGGAGAAGAATCAAAACTATAGGTGCCCCAAAGGACAAGAGGAAGATGCATGGTGGAGGGTGAGGGCTAAAGGTAACCGGTGGAGGAGGATGATCTGAATGTGATTAGCAGTTGAAAGGCTATCCACAAGGATGTGAATGGCTGGAAAAAGAGGTGGAGCATTCGTGTTGTATGAGACGTGACATTTAGACCGCTCCAACACTACCCTGGAGTCCCCAAAATATTGAAAGAATCAGACAATTGACTTATGAGAAATCAGCATTTGGTTGATGGGATGAAAGGCTTCAGTAATTACCATGCCTATTCTAAATTGGAGGGTGAAGACTTGTCCAATGTCACCAACAAGGTCATAGCATTCTATAGAGATTGATGATCACTGGGGGGATCATTCCAAGCTTGCCAGAGTGAGTCATGAGCTGTTCCCTGGATGCTACCCTTTTTCAGAGTTGTCTGGACACAATAGTTAGTACAGTTGGAGTAAGAGCATTATCTATCAACTGCCTACCACACACAGAGGACATGGAAACAAGAGGTCTCTATGAAGCAGAGACTTGAAAAGGAAGCCCTGCCAGATGTGGAAACCATCAGCCAATCCTCCTAAACCATGGAAGGTGAGAATTGAGCATTTTCTCTGGGGAAGGAAGGGAGCTGAACTGGGCTAGTCATGCCCTCGGAAGATGGGAGTGGGTGGTGAGGAAGACTCTGAAGGGGCTTGTGGGGGGATGCAACAAGGACAGCTCTGATAAATGCTGAAAAAAGTTATTGATAGTGATATGCTTGCTGAGAGCCTTGTTTGGCTCACCCATTATGGCAGAAAATCTGCAGATGTTCCAATCCCTGCCTACCCTCTATGCATTTATATTCAAATGTAGGGGGACTGCATATGTAACAGTAACAGAGCCGGGGCTTTTGGAATCTGCCTCTTTTTCCATTTTTCTTGGCTTTCCCTAGGCTACAACCAGAAGAAGAATGATGAACAGAACTAGAAAAGTAGTCTAGCTCCACTTTCCTTGAGGAAACTGAGTCCTAGCAAAATTAAGCAGTGTTGTACAGAGCAGCATGATTTCTCTCTGACTTTGTTGACAGGGGACTAGACTGTGACAAACCAAACCTTATCTCTGATTTGAACAACTGTGTTTCTGGGAACTGTGGATGAGATCAGGTTTACAATCCAGTCTCCAGGAGGGATCTATGCTTGATCAGGATGCAAAGGCTCAGGGCCCACTCTGGGGGTGGAAAGTAAACAGGGACCTTTGGAGGCTAGAGGGAGGTTGTTGGGGATGGGAAGGGGTAACACAGAGTATACCCTGGAGCCCTAGGTTCAAGTTTCAGTCACAGAGGCTTGGGTAGGTTTACTATGGAGGAGACAAGGTAGTGGGCAGAGCGGGGTGCCTGGGGAGCTTTCTTTGTTTTAATACAAACTCTCCAAATGGAAATATGGACTGAGAAGGGAAGGAGAATGTGAGGTGGCTCTTCTCACCATGAACTTCTGCTACCTAAAGGCAGGGGTGGTTGACCAAGAAAGGGTGTTGTCCACTGAAAAGAATGAAGCTGAGAGCTTGTTCCATTTGATTTCTCAGGATCTGAGTGAAGAACTAAGTGAGGCTTTCCAGATAAATATTAATTCTCCTCCTCCTTCTCTTCTTCTTCCTACTCCTGTGTTTCCTCAGTATCTGCCAGCAAAAAAAATTCAGTAAGGCTGGAGCATCTTCTGAATGTGCTGAGGCTGGTGAAGTGACCTTGGATGTAGGAAGGGAGGGTGAGGGGAAGACACTCAATTCTGTCTCCCAAAGTGTATCTGCTGTAAGTCTACAGACTGACTCAGAGACCACCCTGAAAGAGCACAGGGAGGAAAGTGAAGAAGAGGAAACACCAGGACCCTAAAGTAACATTATGAGGAGAGGCCCCCAGTTGGATGGTCACTACAGACAGTGACCACCCCTGCTTCACCCTCTGGGGCAAATTCCCCACTCTGGAAGCCCTCTGGGGACAGGCTGACAGAAGGGCACAGGGGACTTCAACTTCCATGTGTTATACCAAATAGATGCAAGAAAGAAAAAATGGCCAGCAAGATTGAGGTCAAAACAGAGAAAGTGAGAGCCTACACCGGAAAGATGAGCCTGAGCACCAGTCCAGAGTCAAGGTCAAGAGGTTGATCCTCATCAAGGAGAGAGCTAAAACTGAGGTAAAAACCTAGAAGGGTCAACATACTTGGAGTTACCATATGGTATTTCAAAGTCAAAGTACCAAGTAAGTTGTCATGCCCCACTTCTGGGGACTGTGGCTTGCCCATCATAGCACCATAACCTGTACCTTTGGCCACGAATGTCACCCCACGACATACCAATACCGCTATGACCTAAAATCCTCCATCTATAGCATCCATTGCTCTCTCTGGAAGAAGGTGAAAAACCCTATAGACAGAAACAAGGAGAAGAGCAATCTTTCCAGGATAAAATCCATAAAGAAGAGCAAAAAGGGAGTCTTCATAAGGAGAAAATGGTGAATGCACTAGTCGCGCCAGAATTTCCTATACACTTCCAAACTGGATTCTGATCTTCAGAGCTGTAACTAGGGTGTGGCAGTCCAGGCTTTTGCCTAGGACATGAGAATTTAGAGAACACTTGTACTATAGCAGCAAAAGAACTGAGTTTACTACCTAGTTAGCAAGTATAATTACTTAAAATAGAAAGATGCACTTCCTCTTTCCTTAACCCTAGTGTCTCTAGCATAAGTGAATATATTTTTGGTCTGGTTTTATCCTCCTTCCACCACAACACATCAACTCAATGGACTTTTGGTGTCCCAGGATCTCTAACCACAGGAGTTTCCGTCCCTTTTGTCTCTGTCTTTCCTTTATTGGGCAGTTTCCCAAGTTCATTCCTCACACAAGCCTTGTGTTTCAGTCTCCCCAATCCATGCCAAAACATGACAAGTTAATTTGTAGTTTGTTCTGTACTACCTGTCCTGGGCATGTTTTGTGGTCTTACCCCACGTAAAAGATTGCTAATCATAGTTTAAGATGATCTCGACAGAAGGTAAAAGGTGAATTTTATGAGCCTTTACTGGAGATACAACTATATTCACCGAAAGTGTCATAGGAAGTGAAGACAGTTTTGTAGACAGTGGAAGTTGGAGTCAACTGTCTCTGAGCAGGTCTTATTTATGTAGGTCTGGGGTTTCTGTTGTGATGCTTGCGGGTCCAAGTGAAGCAATGTTTTTATTATTAAAAATTCTTAAGTTCCTAACTTTGAAAAGTTCCTCAATGAAATGAACAGATGAGGAAGAGAGGCTCAGGAAGGTGAATTAAATGATCCACGGTCACAGATCTAGCAAAGACAAAATAAGAACTCAGGTCTCAGGCCACTACTCTTATGACCATGCTAATTTGCCCTACATCCTTTTGAAAGCTCATCCTTTACAAAGGGGTTTGTGGTCCAAAATTGTTTTGTTCAGAAAAATATATTTACAGAAAATCAAATGTTTGTGAAAGACCGAGAAATAGATTTTTTTGTCAACACAAAAACTCTAATTTGATAACAAAAAAATACTGGAGAGGAGGAAGAATGGGCAGATGGGGAGGGGGGAGGACAGGACAAAAATCAGTTCTACAGCAAAAGGTCACCTTGGCGATATTTGCTAGGTCTACATCCCCACAAGATTGGGGAAGATGTGACCAAGTTCTCCTGGAACATTAACACGATAAGGGTCTTAGTTATGAGGTGATTCTTTACCCAAATCTTTATCATCAGAGTGTGGAGAGAACATTAAGTTTCTCTTTTGGGGCTTTGCGGTACCAATGAAAGGACTCTTATCAATGACCTAACTAAATTTCATGCAGCTAGAGTGAACTACTGTTTCTGTGGATGATTATCTGGGAGAAAGCTCAAAAATTCAGGCCTCCTGTCTATAAATCATGACCAACAGCTAATTAATTATCATAAAGCCTGATGAACCAACTCTGAGTTGGATAGGCAAACGGTTCTATTCTCTTACATTTTACTCTTTCATTGTGGCCCAGCACCAGCAGACCCCATGTTTGTTGTTAGTGACCAACGGGAAGCTGTGTGGTATAAGGACTAGATTTTGGAGTCAGAAGATCTGGGTTCAAATCTTGCCTCTTCCACTCACTACTTTGTGATCTCAGGCCTCATTGGTCCCCAATTTCCTCATCTATAAAGTGAATGGATTGGACTAGGTGACCTGTAAGGTCCCTACCAATCCTCAATCTGAGATTCTATGAAACTTTGGACTGAGCTGAACCTAGAATAATCAATAAATGAAGATTTCACTGAAGTGAGGGAGAATTGGGGCCACTTTTTTTTTTAAAAGCAATTGGGGTTAAGTAACTTGCTCAAGGTTACACGGCCAGTTATTATCTCTGGGTGTGGTGCTGAGTATCTGAGCCCAGATTTGATCCAGGTTATCCCGACACTGGAGCCGGTGCTCTTACTCGCTGAGCCACCTGGCCGCCCCTAAGCAATTGGGGTTAAGTAACTTGCTCAAGGTTACACGGCCAGGTGTTACTGGGTGGGTGCTAAGTGTCTGAGCCCGGGATTCGATCTCCAGGTGTTCTCAACACCGGAGCCAGTGCTCTTACTCGCTGTGCTACCTGGCCTCCCCTGGGGCCACTTTTAAAAGAACTTGGAAGAATAGAGCTCAATGAGCAAAAAGCTAAGTTTTACTCAAACAAAGTGAAGTGGGAGGGGGGGCAGTTTCAGCTAATGTGGTAGCAGGATCTGACTGAAGCCCACTTATGACTTGGGTAAGTCTTGACTCTAGTTTTCTAGCAGGTACTGGAATCTACTGGCCTTTGCAGATTTCCATTCGTTTGTGTTAATCTATTGTGTCAAAGTTCCTGGGATAGAGATGCTGTCTATTCGCAGGGAAGGTGAGTGTGGCCACCCCTTCCAAATAGGTGAGTATGGGCTATTCAATAAGGAGCTTAATGGCTAGACCCCAGTGAGACCATAGACAGCAGAGTTGTATAGGTCAGTCTCATAGGATAGAGATTACCATAGGGATTCTCTTTATATTAATTCCTGATTGTGAGAGACCCCTTTTCCCCTCATGTCCCCTCCCCAATTCCTCTATCAAAACCTGCTTTTTGGGTAGATGATTTGATATCAGGGTATTTGAATTACCCAGAGCTATTTCTACTTTAAGCCTTCTTTCTCATTGGAGGGGTGGTGGGGAGGGTATCCAGGAAAAAGGGAAAAACTGAATCCTGTTGAAGAAATTACCAGAACATACAGTGAAGTATTGGGAAGAACGGAGAGTGCCCTTCCATCACCCATGAAACCACACTCTCTAAATAACTGCCCATGCTCCTTGTTATAGTGTCCACCTTATGGGGAACCTGGCATTTCTTCAATAGCAAATAACCTTTTGGGACAGAAGAAAAAAAACACAGCAGTGCAAAGGTACCTAGTAAAGAGTTGAGAAAGCATCCCTGAAAGACAAGGTTTATAACTGCACAAAGTTCATAACTGCACAATTCTTTGCTGCAGTTAAGTTAGATTAATCATCACTGTGGGAACAGAAAACACTTATTTCTGAGTCCACGTCATGACTCCCACTAACTGCAATGTCCCTCAGCCTCACTTTTTGTTCCACTTGGTCCTACCCTTCCTTCGAGAACCAGCTCATCTCACCTTTTCCATGAAGTCTCCCTTGACTGTCCTTGAGGTCTTTGAGGTGAGCACTTCCTCTGAACTCATGTGCTCCTTCCCAGTATTGTTCATTTTTTACATGCATGTCTTGCCTCTTCAGCAAGGTTGTGTTGAGCATGGTGCCCTATGTACAGAAAGTACTCAACAAATGTTTCTTGTTCAAGATGGCAATGATGATTTTGCACCCTGCTGATGATGGTGATCTGATTTATTCTATGGGGGTATCTTTATCTGTCTATCTTTAGCTATTATAACTGTTAATCATGGTCAGCTCTTGGGGAAGAAAGAAAATATTCTAGGCTCATGACTGAATTCAACTACAAGGATAGCAAAACTGCTCTTCAATATTGAAGACAAAGGAAGATGTGACCACAACACCTACATTGGAATCCTCAGCTCCTCTGTTGTGGGTCTTTTCCAATTTTCAGATAAAGATTCACTTAATACCTGACAGGATAACCTCACTGAGGAAAAAAAGCTAGCTTCATCCTAATGAACAGAGAAAAACAATGCTCTTTAGGGAAAAAAAAGCTACTAAACCTGCTGGAAAGGCCATGACCAGACCTACGTCTTAAAAGAGTGCCTTGGCAACTGTCTGAAGAATGAATTGGAGAAAGAAAAAAACTAGAAGTAGAGAGACTGATTAGTCCAAGTGTGAGGTGAAGAGAGGATTATGTTAATGACCACATGAGGGTAGAGATAGAACAGACATCATAGATAATAAGACGCATGATGGAGGTTAAACTCATCTCTGCAGTTGATTGATGATGAGGGATGAGGGGAGAGCAGAGTCAAAGATAACTTGTTATCCACCCGAGATGGGTAACTATGAGGTGGTAGTGCCTTCTACAGAAAAGAGGGTTTTTGAGGATATGTTGGGGGGAAAGAGGATCATTTCCATTTTGAACAGATTGAGTTTGAGATGTTGAAAAGGAAGGAGGTGTTCAACAATCAGTTAGCAATGCAGGAAACTGAAATATGTTTTACCTATACTTTAAATTTATTTAAATATGATTTATGTCTAGAAAGACAATTCCCCTTTCTGTTCCCACACATTCAAGCCCCCTCCTTCCCACAATTTATCCTTTCATAATTTCCTTGTTTTCCCATAGAAATTTGACTATCATTTTATGTATTTCTATGAGTTAATCCATTGAAATCTTAATTGACAATACACTAAGTTACTAAGCTAATTTGAAGAATATTGATATTTTTGTCTCTTCCTCCTTTCTAGCCATAAACATGAAATATTCCTCTGGTGGTTCAGCTCTCTTTTTTGATCAATAAAATTTTATAATTTTATTTATGAAATTTGTCTTCAGTATATAATAGCCAGGTATTTGAGGGTTTTGGCCATATATCCAGAAAGGAAAATCTATCTATCCCCTCACCCATACCTCAAACTATGCTGTTACTTTGAGTAGGGTCTGAGAACCTAATTCTCCCTAATGTCGATGCTGAGAGTAAGCATGGTATAGTGGATAGAGATTGGGTTGCCCTCAGAGTAAGGAAGAAATAAATTAAAATTCTGCCTCTGACACATACTGACTGTGTGATGGTGAGTCACAACCTCTTAGTGCCCCAAGCAACTCTCTGAGACTATATACTATGCCAAATAGGTGCAGATATGCAATATGGAAGGATTTCCTTCACTAGAATGTTCTCCTCCATCCCCATGAAATAATCACACATCCAGTCCAATATATTAGTGACATATATTAACATGTTATAAAGCCATGTATTAATGACAGTCAAACAGCTACATTTTATAGTAAAAGGGCATCATTCTGAAAGTAAAGGGTAGGACATGAGATTCGGTGCAGACTCGGGAATTTGGGGAAAATCTGCTCTGAGACCTTCAAATCTTAACTCCCAAGTCACTGAAATTCTCTGCAGAGCAAGGGTTCTATAAATATTAATCCATGCCTATGTTTAAGGCCTGCCTTGGAAAGGTACACAGTTACTGTAACATGAGAAATCAATCTCCTAAGAAGAATTTCCCTCTTGAAATGGGACTGAAGTAGTAATTCATTCACTGGCCAAGCTGTGCAGCCAAATAAAATTCAGTGCAAAAGGATTTAAAAAAAAAATCCAACTTTCCACAAGTGATTGAAGTCACTTAAAAAGCCTTCACCAAAAAAACCCATGAGCTAAAATGGAAACTTATAGAATGGGGTTTAGTGGGGATCTAATGCCAAGATCTGATAGAGCAGAGGTAATGCCTGGCAAATGGAATTGAAATTTCCACCCTTGGTTTTACTCTTTTCCAGGGCTTGACCGTATAGGACTTAACCCTGTTTTTTTCATTTTGGCTTTTGAGAATATGAAGAAAAAGCTAGATTAGGCTTTATCATCTCATCTGGGAGTTGTACCTCCTGCTTCATATTTCTACCATCAAGGACAATGGGGTATCAGTTACTGAAAAGTAGTCTTATGGTTTAGTAAACTCAGGGATGGAAAGACAACATTGAGGTATCACAAATCCTGACTCAGCCTGCTTCAAATTTACAAAAGAAAGATAAACTACTTGTTTATATCCAAATATAAACAAAACCATTGCCATTTCCCAATTATTAACCAGAAGGTGTCATCTCAGATTATAACTGGCCCCATCTTCAGGGGATGATGGACCCTACCTGCCAGATTCAAACTCCAATTGTCATTCTTTCCACAAACTCTGTCATACACCCTTTACATAATGGAGCTCAGACTGAACAGTCCAAATCATTCAAAGGACCAGATCAAACTTAACTTTACTGTGTCACAATGTTATATGGTGTTGGTCAACTGAATAATATCGCAGCAGGTTTCATAAATTCAAGTTAGTATGTGGCTCTTAGGATATGAGGGAATTCCTATTCAGGTACTGGTAGAATCTAGTAGAGAGGACCCACCTGTGTCATTTCCTGCCTGTGTGCTCTCAGGCAAATCACCTCACCTATCTAGGTCTCAGTTTCTCCATCTATAAAATGAGGAGGTTGGAGTAGATGATCTCAAAGGCCCTTTCCAGCTCTAAACTTATAATCTTATGATCCTAGCTAGAAATTGCACTTCATACCTCATTTTACTGTCATCAGGGATAAGAAGCTACCAGTCACTGAAGAGCGTAAGCCTAATAGTCTAACAAACTTTAGGGATGGGGAGACTGAATTCTGAAATATGACAAATCCTTATTCAGACTCCTAATTTATAACCAAAAGAAAAATTGATGGTTTACAAACAAAATTAAATTACTTTGTTGAATCCATGGGAATTCTCATTTAGAGCAGAACTACAATGAATGGAAACATATAACTGTTGAATCATACATTCATTCCTCAGTCTATCCCTTTGGCCCTAATTTTCTGGCAGGACTTATAACCTTCTCTAGATCCAGCTCTGCTCATTCAGACATGTTGTTCCCCTAGCTGTATTTCCCCACTGGTATTTGGTTGATTATTCACACAGGCCCAATGATTTACTTCAGCTTAAAGACCCCACTAAATATCAGTTATGTGCCTTCTCTAACTGAACCTGGTCCAGTCCCCAAGGATAGATTCTTTCTGACTGATTCTAACCCCAACTGTCATCCTTGTCACATGGCCCTGCTCTACACAGGGGAGTCCACACTAAACAGGCCAGGTGCCTAACCTGACTCCTAATTGTTCATAATACACCTAGATTTTTTTACAAAAATTATTTATTATTTACTTTTAGTTTATAGATTTTTGTTTTAACAGATGATACTCATGTTTTCTGTTTTCTCAATTATGATAACCCAGATTGCCATAAATCAGTGGAAGACATAATTGCTAGGAATGTAGGGACTCATTCACTGCCTGAGCATGAGTCATCCCAATAAGTTATTAGCATAAACTAATTTAGTATATACAGGAATATCATTAAGGTTGTTTCACTCCTTCTTTGGAGCTGGCTTTGGTTGCTCTGGGCCCACACACAGGATCACAAATAGGCATAATCTATATCCTTTTCCCTGTTTCTCTTCTACTCCCTGAGTCATTTCAATAAAGCACATGTAAGCAAGGGCTGAAGTTTAGAAAAAAACAAAATCAGTCTCCTATGGAAAAATAACCTATAGCTTGAATTTATATATGGTATAAAGAATCCTTGGATTGAGATGATCAGTCATTGCCGTTGTATTCCCCCTAATGAGGCGATAGTTCTCCAGGCCAAAAATTCTCAGTTTTTTTTAACCGATTGTCCCTTCTGTGGAAAGGCTCCATTTTGCCAGTGTCCTTCCTAATATGGCACTTAGAACTAAAAACATTGAACTATCTGTGGACTAACCAGGGAAGAGTATGGTGCAACTAACACACAGAAGTATGCTGGAGCCAGCTTGAGCCCCAAACATTAAATTTTCAGCGTAAACATTTGCACCTCAGAAATCAGCAAATGCTACAAATTAAGGTTTGAGTTCTGGTTTTGTAGATTGTCTAGACTTAAGAGAGTGATGAAGACAATGTTATTAATGAAGAGTAAACTTAAAAAATGTATACTGCATATGTATTTTTTTCCCTCAGAGAGCCAGTTCAACATTTACCACCACACCACTGCTCACACATCTCCTAGATGTCTCTCCTAAAGCTATCTAAGAAAATATTCATTTCTTTTGGCTACCAAATCCAATTTGTCACATTTTGATCTTATAAAACTGTCAAATCCTTGTAAAAACTCCACATCCTTGTAAAAATCCCAAATTCATATGAACTGCTAATTGGTCATGCCTCCCCCTATATCCTGTACTTGTGAAGTTATGAAGACCTGTCAATTCTTTTGAATTATCTTTTAAAAGTTATCAGTGGTAAACATTATAGAAATCAAACTTTGAGATGAACCAAAAATTTAAAAAATGTAGCATATGTAAATTGGTGAACTTTAAATAAGCTATTATTTGTTTTAAAATATAGATTATTCATGGTTAACAAATGGCATACTTATTGCAACTTGGGAAAGCTAGTTATTTAAATAGAAGAAATAATAGGAGACAAAAACCTATATTTCACTTGTTATTTTTAAAATAATGGGTATTTATGAAACAGAAAAAAGCAGCACATCCAGCATTTTAAAAAGGAAAGAAACAGGTCAGGAAAACATTAATAAACAAACCTCACAAAAATCTGACATAGAAGATATGAAAGCAGTTGATGTGAGTTTGTAAATGTTGTCTACACAGTGGAAATTCAAAGGATTACGAGAGACAATTGTAGAAAGAGTCAACACAAATGACCAGTAATCTCCAGGAAAGATGTTTAGACTTAAATAAATCAGTGGAATGTTGATTCAGATGACTTGAGGTTACTTCTGTCATACCCAATGAACTGGAAAACATAATTAAACATGATAAAATTCAATGCTGGCAGGGCTATGTAGAAACAGGAACACCTAAATACTGTAGATGGAACTGTGAATTGGTAAGCTTTTTTTAAAATGGAAAATGACAACATTATAAGAAGTGTTACAGAAGAGGTCATATCCTTTGCCTTTGTGATCTCACACTCAGAACAATGCACAAAAGGTGCTATTAAAAAAAGTGAAACAAAACTGGTCTGTACAAAAGCATTCACAGTGGTTTTACTTGTAACAAGAAAAACTGGAAACAGTCCAGATGTCCAGTGACTAGGAAATAACTGAAAAAAAAGTATTTGTAACAGCATAATAGAATCTTAATGAGCCATAAAAATGACAAAAATGCTAACAAAACAAAGAAATAGGGAAAGATTTAGATGAAATGGTGCAGAGAAAAAAAAAGAAATATAAAAATGATAATATATACATTGGTCATGCCTCTATAAAACAATGATAAAAATGAATACTGATGTCTGCTTATTCAAAAATGTACAGAAGAAAACTAAATTGGAAAAGAAATGTGTAGATATTTTAAAAAATTAGTTGACTAAAATCAAGAAACAGTGAGGGATATAGAGTTGTGGGTCTAGAATCAGGCAGACTAGTGTTCAAAGCTTTGTTCTGATACTTCCTGGTTGTGTGACCTTTGACAAGTCCTATAATCTTTATATATGTCATACAATTCCATGGTTGTAAATTATGTTTGTGAATGGAGTTCCCTATGCTGACAGGTCCTTCATGCACTTTGTTAAAGTTATGCATTAAAATGAATTTTTATTTATGAAATAATGTTTGTGGTTTTTCAAATCAATTCAATTAAAAAAACAACAACACATTTATTAAGTGCCACTATGTACAAGTTATTGTGCTAGGATCTGGTGGGGACAATTAGAAAAAGAAAAGCAGTCCAGATCACAAGGAGTTTACTTTTTTTTTTTAAAGCAATCGGGGTTAAGTAACTTGCTCAAGGTTACATGGCCAGTTATTTCTGGGTGTGGTGCTAAGTATCTGAGCCCGGATTTGATCCAGGTCATCCCGACACTGGAGCTGTTGCTCTTACTTGCTGAGCCACCTGGCTGCCCAGGAGTTTACTTTCTATACAGATAAGTAAGTCCATGATAATTGGAGGACAAAATCAGCATTAAAAGCTAAGGGAATAAGGGCGGCCAGGTAGTCACTGTGAGTAAGAGCACCAGCTCCAGTGTCAGGATGACCTGGGGATCTAATCCCGGGCTCAGACACTTAGCACCCACCCAGAAACACCTGGCCATGTAACCTTGAGCAAGTTACTTAACCCCAATTGCTTAGGGGCGGCCAGGTGGCTCAGCGAGTAAGAGCACTGGCTCCAGTGTCGGGATGACCCGGGGATCAAATCCGGGTTCAGATACTTAGCACCACACCCAGAAATAACTGGCTGTGTAACCTTGAGCAAGTTACTTAACCCTGGTTGCTTAAAAAAAAAAGCTAAGGGAATCAGAAAAGGATTTTTCCATAGGAAGTGGTTCTTGAGTCTTGAGAAAAGCTAAAATTTTAAAAGATGAAGGTTAAGTAGTAGCCAGCCTTCAAGAGGTAAAGATGTAATCTCCATTAGATACAATATTCATTCAGGGAATGGCAAGGAGACCACTTTGGCCAGTGTCTTTGGATTTGTTCCAGTACGAGAGAGACATTAGTCCAGTATATATATGTAAAGTGATTACAGCTTTTCATTGAGTATAGTTCAGTGTGAAAGTTGGAGTACTATATGAGCAAAAGGGGAAACAAATTTATTGAGCTGCCAGATTTACCTACCAAAAGAATAGAGGAAGTAGAGAAGAGGGCAGGATTTTCTGGAAGACTTGGTGATACAGTCACTCTTGAAGGAGTCAGCTGATCTTATCTGGGGAAAGGATAGCACAGGGCTCCAGGGAGTCTTTTTTTATATTAGGGAACTAGATGGGGTTTGAGGACTTCAATGAGGACTCATGGCTCAAACTAAAGGGAAACCCATAAATTTTGACAGCAGGAATTTATTCTGCCTTGTCACAGTTTGGGGCAAATTTTTTTTTTTTTTTGTTATTGTTGTTCAGCTCTTTCTAAAAGAGGGAGGGAACCCTGAAGAAGAGGAGATTCCTGGGAGCCACTGGGACCATTCTCTAAGAATTTCTTTTATTTTTGTCGTATGGCAACTGGAACGCAAATTGTGTAAAGGGGTATAATATAGGATGTGTGTGGAAAGGCAGACTTAAGCCATACTGTGAAGGACTTTTAATATCCTTCTGATGAGTTTGAGTTCGTATTTTTTTTTGGAGGGGGAAAGGCAATTGGGATTAAGTGACTTGCCCAAGGTCACACAGCTAGGTAAGTGTCAAGTGTCTGAGGTCAGTTTTGAACTCAGGTCCTTCTGACTTCAGGGCCGGTGCTCTATTCACTGTGCCACCTAGTTGTCCTTTGAGTTTGTATTTTTTTTTCTAGAAGCAATAGGGAGCCATGAAAGATTCATGAGCTGTGGAATGGTCTTGTTGTATCCATGCTTCAGGGTTATTATTTTGGTAGTCATGTGGAGAATGTATTGAAGAGAGAAGAGACTGGAAAACAAGGAAATGTGTTAGGAAATTATTGCACTAGTTCAAGTGAGAGATATAAAGACTTGACTTAAGTCAAGGCCATGAACATGAAGAGGAGGGAACAGATGTGGGGACTTTTATCAAAATAGAATTCAGAAAGTTTGATAACTTTGGCTTTGGGAGATAAAGGAGAGTGAAGTGATAGAGCTGCAAGTGTGAGAGACACTGCGGCAGTCACAAGATGTCAGAGGGGGTGCACGTGACCTCTGAGGTGCAGGAGCTTGGAGATGTGGAGGCCGACTCTGCCAGGCCAAAAGGGCTGACATGGCATTGAACGCAGGGCTGTGGGAGCCGACTTTGCCAGGTTGGGAAAGGCCGACGTGGCATTGAACATGCCTTATCAACACGGACTCCTCTTAACACATACTCCTTTGCCCTGCACTCAGGAGAGTGCATGATTGGCTCCCACATGGCATGTGACAGAAAGATGAATGATAAGGATATTAGGGAAAAAGCAAGGGGAGGCTCCCTCTCTCTCTCTCTCTCTCTCTCTCTCTCTCTCTCTCTCTCTCTCTCTCTCACTCTCTCTCTGTGTCCCACAGTTCCATTCTGCTTTGGCCACACTGTTAAGATGTAACTGAATAAAGAGCAGCCTCGCTTGGCAACCTCCGTGTCCTTGGGTGTTCTGTGGGGGTAAGTTCTTCTTGGAGACAAGAAGCCGGAGACGTCCAAAGACCGGGAATAAGGTAAGACAAGGCCGGAGCTGGGAAGGAGAGCCCAGCAGTGAAGGGGTGAGGATAACTGAAAGATGGTAGTATTCAATAGAAATAGGTAAGTTTGGAGGAGGGACAAGAATAGGTGAAAAGATAACGAATTCTGTTCTAAACACCTTGAGTTTGGCATGGCTATGGGACATCCAGGAGGAGCTATCCAGCAGACAGTTGGTGATATGGGACTGGAGCAAATTGCCTGCCTAAATATGATAATTGAACCCATGGGAGCTGATGAGATGATAAAGATAGGGCATAGGAAATAATGAGAAGACAGCCTAGGACAGACTACCTATAGTTAGGGGTTGTGACATGGATGATGGAGACTAAGAAATGGTTAGGTAGAATGAATACAAAGAGACATTAGTGCCATGAACACTGAAGGAGAGAGCATCTAAGAGGAAGAGGTATCAAAAAGGTCAAAAGCTGCAGAGAAGTCAAGAAATATGAGAACTGAGATAAACCCATCAGACTCAGCAATTAGATGATCTTGTTAACCTTAGAGACAACAGAATTAGTTGACTAGTGGAAATTGAAGCTGTTTTGCAAGGGATTGAAATGTGAGTATGAATGGCTCTTTCTAGGAACTTTACTGTGATAGGGAGGAGAGATATAGCATGAAAACCTGAGGGGTTGTCAGGGTCAAAGGAAAGTTTCATGTTTGTTTTACTTTTCTTTTTAAAGGATGATTTGGACATTTTTAGTATAGGTAGCAGAGAAGGATCTAGCAAACAAGGAGAGATTGAAGATAATATAGAGAGAGAATAATTGAAAGAGGGATCTTCCAGAGACTACAGGACAGCATGGGATCAAGGTCACAAGTAAATGCCTTGTAAGGAAAGGAGCAACCCTCCTCATCAGGCTAGAGCAAAGGAGATACTGGGGAGGAGGGTGTGATATGGAGGGTTTTGGGTGAAGAACAGGAGAAAAAAGGGTGCTTTAAATCTACAGAATTATGGAGAATTGAGGAAATATCAATAATATTTCATTGTTTCTTACCACTAAAATGTATGCACTTGTTGAAAATAATGAGACAACACACACATGCTCTCTCCTCCATTACCATGAGTCAACTATGCTACTTAATCTCATGCTAAAAGACAGGAAAGACATATTGCAGTATCTGTTACCCACAAGCCATTGGCCTCTTGTTGGGTAGCCAGGTCCAGGGATCCAGTACAAGGAGTGTCCAGTCTAATATCAGATGGTTCACCCACATTAAGGGTTCAGAGTTGTCATGCCATGTCTCTCATGGGTTCCTAATTTATTAGCTACTAGGGACTTTCAAAAACTCAAGAGACCCAGGCTCTTCATAGACCAACCTGAGCCTGGGGACTGGAGACTTATTTATCATTCTTCCCCTTTCATCTGTGGTGAAACCTTTCATAGAATCCAGTAGGGTTATTGCTTTCTCTTCCCCTGCATGATGTTTCCAGTGGTTTTCCCCCCATCTCACCCAAAAGTATGTGTAAAGCACCTACAACAAGTTTCCTCCATCTGAATCTTTTCTTCTAATTCCAAATGCATTGATTTTGTTTCTGCAAAGATTTTTTAATTTTATGAAATAAAATTGTCTATTTTGTCTTTTATAAATTTCCACCTTTATAAATTTCTATTTTTACATTATCTGCATTTGTGAAATATTTTGTTACAATTTTTCTGTAAGTTTGTGGGGAGGTGATTTGACTATTCATTTGGTGTTGTGGCATATGGGTAAGATTACAGCTTAGGGCCAAAGATAGTGAACTGGGCTCAGAGTAAGGATAATCAGTGTTTAAGTCTTACCTTTGACATGTACTGACTGTGTGTCCCTAGACAAGTCATTTAATCTCTCAAGGCAAGTCTCTTAGACTATAAATTGCAGAAAAGTTGCTAATATACACTAGTAGAGAAATCTCAGGTCCTGATAAATAATACCATAAGATCTTGGTCTATACCTATTTTACATTTGTACCTTATCACTTAACTGAAATGACTTTCTCCAAGGTTATAATGTTCTATTAATTGTTAAATCTGATACTTTTTCTCAATTCTCATCCTTCTTGACATCTCTCTATAGCATTCTACACTGTTGACCACCTTCTCTTCTTGAATAATCTCTCTTCTTTGGGTTTTCATGATACTGACCTCTTATAATTCTTTTTATTTTTGCTTTTTTTTTCCTTTGGAGGGGGGAAGGCAGGGCAATTGGGGTTAAGCGACTTTCCCAAGGTCACAGGACTAGTAAGTGTTAAGTTTCTGAAGCCGGATTTGAACTCAGGTCCTCCTGACTCCAGAGCCAGTGCTCTTTTCACTGTGCCACCTAGCCTCCCCATCTCTTATAATTCTTTCACCCACTTCTTTTACCTTTGCTGGAACAGTACCTATATCATGCTCCCTAAATTGGGTACTTCTCCAAGATTCTGTCCTGGGTCCAGTACATCATGAAATGCTTTTGTTCTTCCTTCCTTCCTTCCTTCCTTCCTTCCTTCCTTCCTTCCTTCCTT
>NW_027187367.1:14746462-14757535 GCF_028583685.1 Petaurus breviceps papuanus
TCCTTCCTTCCTTCCTTCCTTCCTTCCTTCCTTCCTTCCTTCCTTCCACAAGCATTAATATTTTCTCCCTCCTACCTCTCTCTTCACTGGTTAAAAAAAGAAATACAAAGAATTTTAACAAATAAGCATAGTCAAACAAAACAAATGTCCATATTAGCCAAATCCAAAAAGTGGGATTCATTCTGCATATTAGTTCATTGCCTCTCTCTTATGATGTGAGTACCATTCTGCATCATCAGTCCTTTCAAATCACAGTTGACCTTTGTGTTCATAGGGATTCTTAAGTCTTTCAAAATTATTTGTATCTACAATATTGATGTTCTCCTGGTTCTTTTATGCATCATTTCATATGAGTCTTCTGAAATTTCTCTACTTATTTTCTTCTTTTTGCTTCCTTTATGATGGATTCTTATGCTTTTATTTTTCCCCTCCAAGTTCAGGGCTGTTTTTGCTTCTGACTACTCCCTCAATCTAATCTTCCTCTTAATTCCCTCTTTAGCTTCTCCCTGTTTCCCCATTAAATTTGAGTGAATTTCTATCCCTAACTTTTTTATGCATGTGTGTATGTGGGTTCTACCCTCCTTTGCTAATTCAGATGAAAGTGAGATTCAAGTGATGCCTGTTCCCCTCACACCTTCCACATTTTAGATACACTTCTACTTGTGCACTTCAGTTATATGAGGTAGGTTCCCATGCCCTTCATCCCCCTTTCCTCATACTGTAGCTTTCCCCCTTTTATTCCCTTTCTTCTATGGAGATCACCAAAGTATAACAAAACCACTAGTAGGATGTCTTATTTGACATCCTCTATGACCCCTGATGACATTAGGGTTCCTCCTCATTAAAATGTAAACAGTTCATCCCTATAAAGTTCCTTCTGTTTGTTTGTTTCCATTTACAAGGGCTCTATTTTTCCCTGTAGGATAATACTAGCTTTTTCTGGGCAAATTGTTATAGGTTTTATGCCTATATCTTTTGCTCTTTTGAATAGCTAAGTCAATGCTCTCTATTTCTTCATAGTAGCTACTATAGCTTATGCAATCCTGACTCTGGTTTCTCAGTACTTGAATTCTTTCTTTCTGGCAACTTTTAGTATTTTTTCTTTGACCTGGAAACTCTGGATTTTGGCTATGATGTTTCTAGAAGTCTTCATTTGGGGGCTTCTTTCAAGAAGTGACTTTTGTGAATTCTTTCCATTTTTCATTTTGTTTCATTATTCTAATATGTCTGGACAGTTTTCTTTCATGATTTCTTGAAATATGATAACTGTGCTTTTTTTGATCGTAGCCTCAATTGGTCCAATTGGATCCAATGATTCCTAACTTATCTCTCCTTGATCTGTTTTCTAGGTCACCATGTTTTTGAGATGAGATGTTTCATTTTCTTCTTTTTTTCAGTCTTTTGACTTTATTTTTTAACATATTTTGTTGTGACATGAAATAATTTATTTCTCTTTTGTCCATGATAATTTTCATGGAGTCTGTTACTTGTGTAAAGTTTTATAACTAAGCTACTAATTTTCTTTCCTAGTCTTGTCTTTATAACTCTCTTTCTCTTCCATTTTTTCCTCTGTTCCTTTATCTAATTCTGGTCTCTCACCTAAGCTATAGTCACTCATAACCAGTTACTGTTGGATATTTTGAAAATATATCCATTGGATATGGTTGTGCATGCTTGTAATCTCTGCTAATGGGGAAGTCTGAGGCTGGTGGATCATTGTAGTTCTGACTGCAGTGGGGCTAAAGCTGCTTAGCTGTCCAAACTAAGTTGGGCACAAATACAGTGAGCCCACAGGAGTGGAGGATCAGCAGGCTTTCTAAGTAGGAGCAAACCAGCCCAGATTGAAAAAATGGAGTAGATGAAAGTTTCTGTACCAATTAGTACTGAAATAGGTCCTGTGAGTGGCCTCTGCACTTCCAGCCTGGGCTAGATACAGTTAAAAATGAAAACAAAATAATATTTACATATGAAAATAGAACTTGTCATCTTTATATCTAAACCCATTCTTTTTCCAAATCTCCATTTTTCTGTGGAGGGCATCACTATACCTCTGAGAATCAATCAGACTCATAGCATTGGCATCATCTTCAGCTCCTCATCCTCACTCACCCAGCATATTCTGCTGCCAAATTTGGTCATTTCTAACTTGATACCATTGCTCTCATCTGCCTCTCTATCCTTGCACAAGCACCATCTTTGTCAGGCTTTATTACCTATTACCAGTAAGTATTACTGGGAAGAGGAGGGAGGAGGGTAAAAAAAGCCTTTATTAAGTACCTTCTAAGTGCTAGGCACTCTGTTAAATAAATGCTTTGCCAATATTACCCCATTTGAACCTCACAATAACCCTATGATGAAGTAGGTGCTATTATTTTTCCCATCTTACAGATGAAGAAACTGAGAAAAACAGATTTAGTGATATGCCCAGGGTCACACAGCTAGTGTGAGGCTAGATTTGAACTTCAGTCTTCCTGACTCCCAGGCCTCGTTCTCTATTCACTGTCCCACCTAGAGGCCTCTATTGTTGTTGTTGTTATTGTTGTTTTTGCTTTTTTTGGAGGGCAATTGGGGTTACGTGACTTGCCCAAGGTCACATGGCTAGTCTTTGTGTTAAGTGTCTGAGGCTGGATTTGAACTCAGGTCCTCCTGACTCCAGGGCCAGTGCCCTATTCACTGTGCCACCCAGCTGCCCACTATTAATATTGTTATTGTTGTTATAGTAGCCTCCTAATTGATCTCCCTGCCTCAAGTCTCCCTCCTCCAATTTATCTTCCACAGAACTGGAGGCCTAATCATGCTCTTTAAAGTGAAGATCTGATTCCATGGTGTAGACCCTCATCACCTCACACCTGGACTATTTTAATAGCCTGTTGTGTGCTACAAATTGTCTCCCTAATCCAGTCCATCCTCCAATCCGCTTGACCTAGCAATCTACCTAAAGTGTATGTGTGACTATGTCACCCCAACTCCCCCTTAATAAACTCCAGTGACTCCCTATCATCCCTAGGATAAAATATAAAATTCTTTGTATGTTGTTTAAAGCCCTTTGTAACCTGCTTCCCTCCCCACCCACACCTTTCCAGTCTTCTTGTTCTTTACATCCTCTCCCTACTCTTTCTTCCAGTGGCACCAGCATTCTTGCTGTTGCTTGAACAAAATACTCCATCTTCCAACTCTAGGCATTTTCTCTGACATACATAGATCCCTATGCCTGTAATGCCCTCCTGCCTTTATCTGTGCTTTCTGGCTTTCTCTAAGTCCCAGCTAAAATCTCTCCTTCTACAAGAAGCATTCCCTAATTCCCCTTAATGATAGTATTATTTCCAATATATTCTATCTAGAGCTTGTTTGCATGATGTCTTCTCCATAGACTGAGCTCCTTGACAACAGGGACTGTTTTTTTTTAATCTTTCTTTGTATTTCCAGCACTTATCACAGTGTATGGCACATAGTAGGTGCTTAATAAATGTTTATTGATTAATTGAATGAAACTCAAATCTAACTCCACCTTCCATGTGTCATCTTCCTTAATCCCTCTAGCTTCTTCCGCTAGAATTTATCTTGTATTAAAGTATGTCTTGTGTATATCCTTGTACATGGCTAGGTATATGTCTCCCCTATAGAAGAAGGGCAGCAGCAGTTTCAATTTTTTCTGTTTCTAAGCACCTAGTAAAAATACCTATCACATAGTTGGTATTTAATAAGTGTCTATTGATTGATTTTCTGATAAATTGTCTTTAAGTTTCCATAGTAGCTCTTGTCCAGAAAATCTTTGTCTTAGACATCTTGAATAGAGCCTTAACACCCCTAATCTAAAAGAATAAGAGAAATTGTCCAGTGGACAAGCAGCCCACAGATATTAACATAGAATTTTCCAGAGAAGTAATGCAAACTCTCAAAAACCATTTGACTAGTTGTTGAAAATCACCAATACTTGAGCACCAGCCCTGGAGTCAGGAGGACCTGAGTTCAAATCTGGCCTCAGACACTTGACACACTTAGTAGCTGTGTGACCTTGGGCAAGTCACTTAACCCCAATTGCCTTACCTTCCCCCCCTCCAAAAAAAAGTTAAGAAAAAAAGAAAATCACTAATACTCAGAAAATTGCAAATTAGAAGCATGCTGGCAAAGATGGTAAAACATGGAAATGTTATGTGTTATTGGAACTGTGAGAAGACAGGGGCTCTTGTTGACTGATGGAAAAACAATGAATTAGTTTACGACTATTAAGGAAAACAATTTTTAGAAGAATACAAGTTATTGCATTGTTAATATCTTTTGATTGAGTGATCCTATTACTGGTTTTATGTCCCAAAGACGTTAATTTCAGCAAGAAAAGATTCACAGATACAAAAATATTCATAGTAATATTATTCACACTGCCCAAAAGATGGAAGTAAAATCTGTGCCTTATGATTGGGGAATGTCTGAACAAAATTAAGGAATGTGAATGTAGCATTGGAAGGTTGAATATAAAGAATTCTTTTTAAAATTTTTTGATTTATTTAATTTTTGGGGAAGAATTCTAATACACTCAGAAATTAATGGAGAATAAAGAAATGCGGAGTTGAAAGAACAATATGCAGCAAGCATATAGCAGCTAAAATGAAAACAGCACAAAAGTGAACAAAATTCAACTCAAATTCAAAAGGCAACATTGATAACTAAATTTTTCAAATAAAAAGTCACATTCTTTCTGTTAACAATCTTCAGATACAAAAGTGGAAAGGAACAATGATGTCCATTGGGTGCAATCACTCTACTGGGTGGTTGTATTTTGAATTGTTTCTAAGGATGTACTTGCTAGGCTCTGGTTTGAGAGCTTTGGGGAAATGCTTGTTTTCATAAATCAAAATGTATTCATTAGGATTTTAAAATAATTGTAGCACCTAGATAGTGTAAAAAAAATGCAACGGGGACCATTCCAGAGCTGCTTGTATATGGGTAAATGGAGAATACATTTATGAGATGGCTATGAATATAAATAATTAATCTCATCAGGAACTATATTTTGAGAAGATGCCTCCCGGAGCACAGCCACTTTAGAAAAGTTTATACATTGAGTAATATATGGTTCACTGCTCATAAAGTCATTTATGGAGATTCTACTCATTTTAAATTAGAGAAAAGTGTGGTAATCAAAGAAACCAGTTTTATGCACACACACACAGAGTAGGAATTAATTGTAAAATATGATTAAGTAAATGACAGAGCCAAAAGGGCCAAGAAAAAGCATTGATTCACCTGAGTTTTCCCCCCAAACCCTCCAAACACCTCTAAGTAATTCCATAAAACAATTCCTGAACTGTCAGAACCCAGAAAAGGGCAAGGTGAAATGATTTTCCAAAGACAATTGAGAAGATTGGCAGGAAAGATCTGTTGCACCTGGGTGAACGTGGAGCACAGTCCAGCATAGGCTGTGCCAGGCCAGACCAAGCCAGACCAGACCTAAGAAAACCAGGAGCAGGCCTTGGGAACCACTGAATTAGCAGTGGCAGTGGCTGCTTCCAAAGATCTCAGACCCATAGATAGTAAGGAGGTCAGACAACTGATCAGAAGGAGATTACAGGACTCATTTTGCTGGCACTGGGGGCAGGACTGTTGCTTTGGCCATACTTGGATCTGGGTCACAGTCCTAGATGGCAGTCCCTGGGCTAGGACAGGCATTAGCACACTAGAGCTTGTAGCCACAGTGGAGCAGGGACCCTTATCACAGTTTCAGGATAGAAAAAGGGGATTGTGGTCATTCACAGACCAGAGCACAGGCCAGGAGAGTAGTAAATACCTCTCCTGAGGTAAAACCATCTTGGAAGATCCAAAAACTCACAGGCCCCTAGAAATATCTTTGAAAACAGTTGCACAAAACCCTTGAAGCTTGAGACAATGCACCCTCCACCCTGGAAGCAGAGCCCCACTTTAATGAAGAGCTAAAAGTCAAGAAATAGACTGGAAAAATGATCCAACAACAGAAAAACAATTTCTTACCACAGAAAGTTACTATGGTGGCAAGAAAGATCAAAACACACACTCAGAAGACAATAAACTCAAAGCTCCAGGAGCAGCTAGGTGGCACAGTAAATAGAGCACCAGCCCTAGAGTCAGGAGGACCTGAGTTCAAATCCAGCCTCAGACACTTAACACTTACTAGCCATGTGACCTTGGGCAAGTCACTTAACCCCAACTGCCCTCCCCCCAAAAAAGGAAAAAAAAAGAGGAAGTATATAGCTGAAGGGAAGTACATAGTGTGGTCCTGAGGAAATAAGAAGTTTCTCAAAGGCTGAAAGAAAGGTTATAGAGAACAAAAGTCATGTTTGCATGAGGGTAACTGGGACATCTAATGGGTTCTAATGTGATTGCTGTCTTAGGCTGGTTAAACTCTGGAATCCAAAACAATAGGGGAACCAGTAGCCTTTAAGAATGAGTGTCAGAGAAGAGGCCAGCAAAGAGAGAAGTGTTGGAGTGGGGACCCCACAATGAGCTGTGCCTGTATTTCACCATAAACTCAGCCTAGAGGATTGCTCATTCCTTGAGAAGTCCCTATCAGGAATCTCCATTTCTTGAGGAGTCCCTGCCATGTTGCTGGCCTCATCACCAACTCAGTTATGTTCTCTATGCTACTCCCAACCCCTAAGTGTCTTGGCTCCCACATGGATAATACCCATGCTTTCCACTTCCTTTTATATTTTGTCTTTTCCTATTAAAATATAAGCTCTTGGAGAGTAGGGAACAGCTTATTTTATTGTATTTGTAGCCTTATTGCTTGACACAGTTCCTGATACATAATAAATACTGAAGGTCTGGTCTACAGGAGTTGTTTACCTACATCTGTTGTAACAAAGAATGAAAGTTTTTAATCAGTCTGTTGAAACCTGTATAATCATTAGGGTTTCTCTGCATTTCTTTCCCATTAGAATTTCCCTTTCCATTGGGGTATCTCATGGTCACAACCAGCCTGACTTGCTCTATAGACCTTAGGGCTCTATGTCACTTGACAAGATCTCCCTCTGGTTTTCTGTCTCCCAGTCCTGCCTGGGAAGTATGGAGGCCAGGGGAGACTTGGCCAGGAATGACTTCAAAACTAATCAAAATGCTGCCTTCACCTCCATATCTCTTTTGCTCTTCAACTTCACTTCCCCCTTCATTGATGCCTAAAGGTTGAGATTCAGCTAATCTGTCAGACCATCCTTTCTCATCATGTGATAACTTCATATAAACCAAACTTGAAACTGTGTAGACTTCAGTTTGGAGAATACTGTTTTGTTTTATACATAGGTTCCCAAAGTGGGCAATACCATCCCTTGGGGGACACTGGAATGATGGAGGGGAATGGTAGTAGCTTTGGATGCAACTGGGGGGCATTGAATTAAAATAAGGGGGCTCTGAACAAAAATAAGGGCATGGAAGCAGAAGGAAAAAAGAGAGGATAAGAAAATTTTGAAAAACTGTTCATACATGTTTCATTTGTTGTGTAATAGAGTTAAAGTTGTAATGATTACATTATTTTCCAAGTAAACACACAAAATGCAAGTTATAACTGATCAATGCTCAAGATGGCCAACAGGTCTTAATGCACAAGTGTTGGCAGGAGAGTGTGTCACGCATTGTAGTGACGTCCAGCATGAATTGTCAGGAATATGTGCATGTAATGACTTGCTTACAATATGATACTATGTGGTTACATGATGCAATGTTGTGTCATTAAAATTTCAATGCAGGAAAAAGTCACTAATTTACTATAAATGATTAAATATAAGATGCATTATTTTAAAAATATTTTATATTCTTTTGAAATGATGCAATTAAAAAAAACCATTAAAGTGTTAAAGGAAGTAGATTTCTAGGGGGGCATTGAGTAATTTTTTTTTTTAAGGGACAGTAGGCCAAATAAGTTTGGGAACCTCTGGTTTAAAGTATATCATTTTCTGGATTAAACAATGTTGTAAATGAACAGCAAAGACCTGAAAAACCTCTAAATCAGCAAGGTTCTATGCCTGCAACTAGGCATTTATAGTTCTTCAGTTATTTTGGTTGTGTCCAATTCTTCATGAGTCCATTTGCAGTTTACTTGGCAAAGATACTAGAGTCATTTGCCATTTCCTTTTCCAGGTGATTTTTTTTTTTTTTTTTGCTTTTTTGGAGGGGGAGGGCAGGGCAATTGGGGATAAGTGACTTGCCCAAGGTCACATGGCTAGTAGAGGCTGGATTTGAACTCAGGTCCTCCTGACTCCAGGGCCAGTGCATTCATTGCACCACCTAACTGCCCCCCTCCTGGTGATTTTACGGCTGAGGAAACTGAGGTAAACAGGGTTGAATGACTTCCCCAGGGTTGCACATCTAGTAAGTGTTTGAGGCCAGATTTGAACTCAGGAAGGTGACTTCCTGACTCCAGGCCCTGCACTCCATCCACTGCACCCACCTCATTGCTGCAGCTAGACATAACCTCTTCCAGAAAACTGTTATTATTCACTCATGTCTGAATCTTCATAACCCCATTAGGAGTTTTGTTAGTAAGATACTGGAATGGTTTGCCATTTCCTTCTTCTGACTTTAGGCCTAGCTCTCTATCCACTGCACCATATGGTACCATGATCTAAAATGAGCATTATTATATATCTTGTTCCTTATTCACAGTTTTGTTTTGTGATTGCTCATTTGCAACATCAACATTTGATACACAGTTGGCGGCTAGGTGGCACAGTGAATAGAGCACCGGCCCTGGAGTCAGGAGGACCTGAGTTCAAATTCGGCCTCAGATACTTAACACACACACACACACACACACACAACTAGCCCATGTGACCTTGGGCAAGTCACTTAACCCCAATTGCCCCCCTCCAAAAAGCAAAAAAAAAAATTGATATGCATCATGCAATAGAAAGATACAGTACAACCATATGAATGAAATGTGTGAGCTGATAGCTTTGAAAAATAATGGAAAAAATTTTAGAAGGATTTTGATCTTAAGGGAAACAATAGATGAATATTTTTAACGATTGTCATATATTACACTAAAAATGAAAGCCAGTCCTAATTCCTTCTAGTATAAATGTTGACTTAATGGATAACTACCTCCCAATTTAATTGTAAGCATTAGAACCTGAATGAGATGAAATTTTGGGGGCCTATAAATTTGATTTTTTGCCCATGTTCTCACTTTGATCCTGGATAAAAAAGTGCTTATGTTAACTTATCACATAAGGGGAAATTGTTAACAGGTCCTCTCTGAAGTACTAAATGATATATCGAAAATTTTGAACAACTGAGATTAGATTGCTGGAAAAAGTTAAGAAGTTAGTCTTGCAAAGATCTCCCCTACTATTCTGCATGTCTCTTTTGAATGAGAAAGCCTCCTACCAGTCAGATCATTGGTACACCCCTTGAATAATTCATGGGAAGTTTAAAAAAACTGACTTTAAAGAAAATTTTCTTTTTAGTCAAGATCAGGCCTGCACAATATACAGCCCATCAAAGGATTTCATGTGTCCTTGTAAAAAATGTAGGGTTGGGGCGGCCAGGTAGCACAGTGAGTAAGAGCACCGGCCCCAGAGTCAGGATGACCTGAGATCGAATCCAGGCTCAGACCCTTAGCACCCACCCAGAAACACCTGGCCATGTAACCTTGATCAAGTTACTTAACCCCAATTGCTTAGGGGTGGCCAGGTTGCTCAGTGAGTAAGAGCACCGGCCCCAGAGTCGGGATGACCTAGAATCAAATCCAGGCTCAGATACTTAGCACCACACCCAGAAATAACTGGCTGTGTAACCTTGAGCAAGTTACTTAACCCCAATTACTTTAAAAAAAAATGTAAGGTTGCTACTGGGTACTCCTGTTTGTCACCTGACTCAGCAACCAACCATCATCAGTCTGTCTCTCTCAAGTCTAACCTATCTGTGACCTGAAGAAAGTTAGCTTGTTTTAATTTTGGCCCGTACTTACTGCCAACCAAGTTGTGCAGGTCAAGATCAAAGAGAACTGAGAAAATGTTATTCCATTGTATTCATCTGTAACTCTTAGACCCAGATCTGGTAAAAACAATTTAATGGTGTTAAAACAATATCCTTTTCCTCCCTCTTACAGCAAAATCTTCTATTTCAGGAAATACCTTAAGTTTTTTTTTTTTCACTATGCATTCCTAAACCCAGAGTATAGTGATATAGACATAGAATAAATTTCCTTTAAATAGTCATTTCCTAAATTTTATACATGCCAAATCTTTAGTAATACCTATGTTGGAGATAAGCCTTAGGCCAAAACTTCTTTGGAGGTCCTCAAGGTCTTGTATTAATTCCAGAACCCATTTGTCCCATAATCGACTGAGAGCACATGCATCAAGAAATAGCTCAGGTAAGCAAAGGCCAATGTAGAGGTGGGGTTGGGGGTGGGGATGACAAACAGATGATGTTAATTGAAATTTCTTCTACATTCTAGGACTATTGCTTAAGTTGGCTTGTTTCTCAGGAATGTGATATTGGGAAGTCCACTAAAGTGAAAGAAGCAGCTCACCCCTATCTCCACTGTTCCCCACAGTGGAGAACCTTTTATTTATTTATTTTTTAAAATAATATGTACGTATACACACACACACACACACACACACACACACACACACACATATATATACATATTTTAAACACTTTATTTTAAAACTTTGAATTCCAGATTCTTTCCCTTCCTTTCTCATTACCCACCCTCACTGGGAAGATAAGCAATTCAATATAGGTTGTACATGTATAGCTATGCAAAACATTTCCATAGTGGATATATTGTGAAAGACTGACTGTATTTCCCTCCCTCCTATCCCACTCTGTAATGTAATGCCAAGGAAAGGCAACTTCCCAGGTTCAAAATACCAGCATAGGTGCTCTCTATTTTATTCAGTGACAAACCAAGAACAGAGAAGATCAAAACATGACATCATTCCCAATACAGCATTTACTAAGCGTGATTAAATAATCTCCAAGTACTACCCCACCCCAGGACCTTCCAATCATTCAATCAATTACAAAGTCTCTGTTCTAAATACTTCTCCACCCCTAGGCTATACCTTAATTAAGTCCACCACAAAACCCCTC